>NC_135020.1:5703051-6024205 GCF_051020955.1 Megalopta genalis | reverse complement strand
CGTAATCAGAATTGCAAAGTCCTGATAGCTTTTTTTCGTGGTTTCTTTTTTATTCCGTTTGTCCGCTGGCAACTTCTGCTTGCTGAGTTAATACTACTAACCGCGGATAAGACGGAAAATATAACAAATATTCTCATCAACTGGAAGTCAATTGTGAAATTCATAATTTTCCTTGCTATGCGTTTGTTTCCACTGCAAACATATGTGTTTCGACTTGTAAAAAGATTGGGGAAGAATTCGTAGTTTTCTTGCAAATAAAATTAACCATTGCTTAGGTCTTATTCATCTTTTTGCATATACAATAGTCTTTTGTAAATTAAATGCACATACTTGTAATTACATTTAATAAAATTCATATTAAGTATCAAAATTCAATAACATTTTATAATAACGTTTTAATATCGTAAAACGATCAATTTTGATGCGTGAAAGGATTAATTTTATTCGCAAGAAGGTGCTTCGATTTGCAAAAGGATTAATTGGAGGGTAATAAAATGAATATGATCTACAAAAGGTTTAATTTCGAATGAAAAATCTGTCTTTTATTTCTATAAAGAGTAAAGATTTCATTATGTTCCCCGACTGTCAAGGAACGTAGTGCTATGTGTGAAAAATGCAACTGTTACAATCAAATTAATTGGACTTTTCACACCGTTACATAAATGATCCTTTAGTTGAAAACATTTTTGTAATTACCTTTCAGTAATTATCGTACTGGAAACGACTGTTTGTGAACCCTGTGTTTGGACAACATCGATTACTTTGTATAATTAGAAGTTTGAAATTCAAGAAGTCGTTTTGTTTTCGAGCAGGAACTGTTTAGTGTAAAAATAATATGAGCCTGGGTATGCCAAGAACAACGACGCATTCCTTATTCAAATTAGAATGAATTTAGTAACCGACTTGCCAAGAAACCACTTCGTTGTTGAATAGATCAACATTGAAGAGAATCGGGAAGGAATTGGATGAGGATCAACATTGTAGAGAGTTCGAAAGAGAGAAGTAGTTGAAATAAAATCGATGCTAATTAACTGTAAATTATAATGATTAATTTATAAAGTGAATAATAAAGGATGGCATGTATAATCATTTTTCACGTTCTACTTTATCTTACGAAACAATTCAAATAATTTGCAAAACAAATAAATTTACAATTTATAAAACAAATAAAATTATTTTACAATTTGCACGAATCAGAAATAATGTTTGTGTTCGAATGTCTTTATACATTCGTCTTTATACATCATAGGTTCTCCATCGAAATGATCAAGATTTCTAAACCTTGCCAAATTCAAGTGATTTGCTGTTTTTGTCACACATCTGAAATATCTCCTGCATTGTTGATTGTTTATCATTATATTGCTATAACTTTTTAGAAAACGGAATTCTCCCATCGGCTGATCTATTTAAAGTATAAAATCTAGCAATTAATTTATTTCTTAAAGAAATCTCTTCTGGTTACCATCAAGCTTGGGATATAAACTGATCCTTTAGATATTTCACTGTAGAGTAATGGCTGCTAGTCGATCATTAAGGACAAATTACACCTATCATGTTCTACGTTCATACCTAGTAGAACAAGCCAGCACTAGTCAGACGAAGTATAAAGTGTAACTTGCGAAACCTTGCTTCGCGTTGTTTTTAACCCATTGACTAATAAAGCGCCACCACCTGTGCCGGAGTAACATCTGACTCACACTGATAATCTATTAATGCATGTTTGCGGGCCTTCCCATACTTACTTGCCGCGATTTCATGCACATTATCGTACTTTATATCACAACAATTTGAATTAACCCTTGCATATATAAGGGAAGGTCAAAAAATGCCTAGAGAATTTTAAACGTGTATTTTTGTTCTAACAATGTTCTTATATAAATTTTTTATATTTTACATTTATAAGTATCTAAATGTATTGTTTAACAGTATTGTAGAAATAAATATACCCCGAACAGTAAAGATAATATTTATAGCATTTTTTCCTAGATGGATACGAAATAACCCTTCTTTAAGCAAATGACACATTTTATATCTTCTGATAACTCAAGCGTACGAGGATCAAAGAAAAGTTCACTTTGTTAACTAAAGGATTACGCATTGTGAGAAAAAATAAAAATGCTATCGCACGTCGTTAATTTATACGTTCTCTGGAATTTAAAAAATATGCACATGCTATTAATGCTGAAGGATCCGTAGTCTAATCATGATAAAGAAATTTTCTTTTTTTAAAATATGGTATCAAAAGAATAATGCGTACTTTATCATCAGTTTTTTAGACAGTAAGATAATTCGAATCTCTTCACAACAGGTTTTGAATATAATACACACAAAATTTCTTCTTTTCTTTTTTAAATTTGTTTAATATTTCTAACTGCTCGAAACCTTCACTTTTTTGTTCCAAACATTCTCGATAATAGCTAACGCCCGTTCGTTAGAAGCAAAAGTAGTGAGTAGTGAATGAACGTAGTTAACAAATAGTTCTATCGACGTAATGAATAGCAGCCGAAGTTCGGCGCGGCGGCACGGCGTGTTCTAGAAACGAAACAACGAAGCAATAACTCTCTTCCTAGGATTATAACTCAACGGCTTAAATCGGGTTTATTATTCGGCGAAGTCTGGGTCATCAAATAATTCAATAGTAAAATTACCGTGGCCCGCGCCACGGATACTCACACTAATGAAACCGTCTCGCTGGGGAACAAAATGTTTTCACATCGATACAAAGACACGCGCGCCCGCCGTATTCCGATCTACTAAAACAGAGACCGGCGCTGGCGCAGTTTCCGGCCTTGTATAGCGGCGTTTATTTGCGGCGCCTAGGTGCATTTAAACTTGTAAAATATATCGCGGCCGCGAAGAGTACGCGGGAATATTCTTCTCTGTCGGTTTCCGCGAGGGAAATTTTGCAATTCTGATTATCGTTTGCGGCCCCGGCTTGCATACCGTTCAATTTACGTAAGCTCCGCTCGCAGCTGCACCGTGCGCCCCTTCCCCCAACCCTCTCAAAGAAAAATGAAAATTATAATTGATCGACTTGTTTCGCGGCGAGCCCTCGGATCGCGCGGAAGCGTTTGGAATTAGCGCCCCGTCGAATCGCATAAATTTGTCACGGCACCGCTGTGCCGGATAACTGTTCGCTCGCTGGAAATTTACTGGAGGCAGGATTGAAACTTCAACAAGGTTAAAGGGCAAGTTTGACAAACTTATCATGCCGCATGGAGGAATGCAAAGGTAACGCGTGTCTATACGGAATTTATGGCACGGTAGCCTATCGGCTAACGAACGTACTGCGCAAGTTCTCCCGAAGGAAAAAAATTCATGTCTCCTGTAACGCGGCTCGTCTGTCGTAAAGTTGATACTTACAGGTATCGCTCGGGATGTGTCTGTTGAATTCGAAGTCTGTTAAAACCGTCGCTGACATTTCGCGTTTATTTCCCAGACGTCGCTATTAACACGTTCGGTGCCAAGCCGTTTTTGCTCGATTTGTTGTCGTTCAGGCCATTTGATGTTTTGACGAAAGATTGACATACTACTGTGATCAAAAAGTAAGGTGAATTTGTTTATAAAATGTAAATTCTTTATTTATTCTTCCAAATCAATTTCATCCCCTTCAAAGTAATCCCCGTCCGATAAAACGCACTGTTTCCGACGCTTTTTCCAGTCCTCGAAACAGTCGGAATAGTCTTTTTCCGGTATAGCCTTCAAGACCTTCTTCGATTCGGTTTTTATCTCCTCAATCGTGTCAAAACGGCGTCCCCGCATTGGCCTTTTGAGTTTGCTGAATAACCAGAAGTCGCACGGAGCCAAATCAGGCGAATACGGTGGTTGCGGAACGATATGAGTCGTGTTTTTGGCAAAAAAGTCGCGAAGAACCAATGCAATATGACATGGCACCAATCGAGACTTGACGCGTTTGAGACACAAAACATCCTTCAAAATGGTTTGGACTGAGCCAAATGATATTCCAACACTATCAGCGAGGTCTCTTATTGTCAATCGACGATTTTTAAGCACCAAATCTTCGTCTTCAACGCGTTCTCGGCCCGCTTTGAACTCGTTGTACCACTTATAAACGTTTTTTTGTGCCATAGTTTGATCACCAAAGGCCTTCCGCAACATTTTCAACGTGTCCGCACAAGAATATTCGTTCCGCAAACAAAATTTGATGCAAGTTCTTTGCTCAACAAAATCACCCATTGTAAAAATCGAAAAATTCACTTTTGGTCGTTTACTAAAACACGTGTAACTCGGAGATAATTAAACCTTTTAACAAACAGACGCTTGGCAATTGTTATAGACAGTCCTACCAACCTAGGAAAAAAACAATTGCCTGCCTTCCTAATGGCCGGGAGTTTTAAATGACAATTTCACCTTACTTTTTGATCACAGTAGTATTATCGCACGATATTTCATTACATCATCGATCCATAAATAGTTAGCTTTAGAGCAGTTGTCGCATCGCGTACCATTTATGGTACACGTGGCACTGTGATCAGTTCGGTTGTAAAAGTCAGTCAGTTCGAAACTTTTCAATTAGTAAAAAGAACCTGCTGTAGCTGGACAAAATCTATAAGAGTAACGACCTTTTACAGCGATTGCCCGAAAAAAGCCATTTTTATGCATTTCTTGTTTTAGCAAAATCAACCATCGCATGCAATTATTAATTATTTTATATATAACAATGAAACAAATTTATGTGCTTTGTTTTATACTGCACTTTTTATAATGCCTCATTATTTTGGAGGAAATATATTTTACAAAATTAAATTTGTTATAAAAGATATGTTTTCAGCGCATTAAATAAATATGTCTGCGTGTATCATCGCTGGTACACGTGGCCTGAAGATCAAGTTTTAACGTGTACCACCGGTGGTACATGTGGCACGAAACCTGTCAAGCAAAGGTTTGCAGCAGCATATTAGTTTACTATTTTTAGGAAAATTGATCTCAGACATTATCACTTTTTTTAACATGAAGTATACTTATCTATTATTATCAATGAAGAAACATATAACGTAAAGAGAAGTGACAATATTTGTAATGAAAAGGGTCTCGCGATGAAGATTATATGCGTAATCTATTGAATATGAATGTTATACATTTCGATTAAATCGAAATAAAACTTGATGATGCTATTACTAAAATCTGAGATTGGAAGTAAATCTAGATAGGTGTGAGAGAAATAAAAATTGTTTCCTCTACTAGGAAAAGGAACAAAGACAAGAACGTCTAATCAATGTAGACGTGAATTCAACTATTGTATTGTTTTACAAAATTATCGAAATTATATATGTATTATTTGTATTAGTCTGTAATTTGTTATAAATTCAGTATTGGAAGATAACAGTTGAATGTAGACGACATTGTACTAGTGTGTAACACGTAGTATACCGTAAAGAGAATTGGTTAGTAATGTACAGACAAGTTAGAAATGTTTGACAACATGCTTGTACAACAAACTGCCTTCAAAGATTACTTGAAAAATTTTTCTTCATATATGACCATTTATTAATTGACCACATCAATGTAACACCACGAAGAACATTTATTAAGCATTTCTGGAAAAATTGGAAAATATTGAATTGGAAAGGCACTTAATCCTTCGCTTGCTGTACAGCACAGTCTTACAAATAAATTAAAAGTCCTGCATATTAAAATAATTGTTTCCAATGAACAAATTTTGGTGATACCCAAATTCATTTGACCAAAGCTAATTCTTTCTGTGCTGACCAAAATGTAACAGTACAGTAGAAAAATGTATCTATTTTTTGTATTATTTTTATGACTTTATATACATTATACCATCTAAAAAAACATTCGTATCATAAATCATATAAATATTACAATTGATTGAACAATGTATTGCTCGTGCCGCATACAGACTGTACGATCGAAGAATTCAAACGAGAAGTATAGAAAAATAGTATGCTAATTGAAAAATTCGAATAATCGAAGGCACAAAAGGTTTTTCCTCGAACAATATATATATCGGTTAGCAATGATGGCGACTTATGGCGACCATCTCGGCCAGCAAGTTTTCGTTTTAATCTGTTGCCACGCGTGCCATAAGCACACACGCTCGTGACAAATCGCTGCAGAATACCGAGGGTGGCCATTGTTGGCCGTTCCGTATCGAGCTGTCGAACTTCTCGTAATAAGTTGGCGAATTCGTTAACTTGTCCCGCGCTCGCAGCACGTGCAAAAAACTTTCGAGTTTTTCAAGCATGTGCACAGAGTTGCATTGTCAGGACGCGAAATCTGTTTGTTACGTCCGCTTGATTCACTGCGTTCCACGTCGCGCCAGCCCGAAAGTCGAAAGTTCAGACCCGTGAAACGACAATATGCCTCTCGTATAGCATCGAGTTCCCTGGGGTACGATCGAATCCACCACTTATACTTCCGGTTCAAGTCCACCCGGCAATGGAGAGCACGAATTTTTCACGTGGAACCTGAGGAGACTGATCTCCGCCTCTTTCCCGAAACGGTACAGTCCTCCGCGAGTATCTACTGGGCGTTAATAACAATATCGGACGTTTCCGAATAAATTCGACACATCGACAGGATGAAAAAACTTCTGGTGTACCGTGTCCGATCTTTTATTTATAAGGAACTCTATATTCACAAAGGTTTTGTTCGTCAATTTGTTTATTATTCTATATTCTTTTTTGTCCCCGTGTGTTATTATTTACATATTTATAACTTTGTCACTTAGTTTCAATTCGATATACAATTTTATCCGTGAGGTGATCTGACAATCTAAATACAGTGACTCTGATTAATATTCGGACACCTTCTAAAACGCAATAACTTTTTTAGAACTGGACCCAAACGACTTGAATATTCTTTAGATGATAGAGGGGCCAATCTACTAGACCATAACTATTGGGTTGGCAACTAACTTCACGCCCTTTTTTTTAAAATATTAACATTTTGCATGTCATTAAATGCTCTTGGCAATCATTGTTTAAATCATTCGCAAGAGTATGTCATGTTTTATCTATATTCTGTTTTCTTGTTCCAGTTAAATTATGTTAATTTTCAGATCATTGAAATGGAATGTCAAGTTGAAAAAAATAAGCATTTTCGATATCTCCTTCTTTTTGCTTTTAACACGTTGACTGTCACGCGTATTTACAACAAAATCTCCTACAGGCCACCCGTGCCGCTATAGGAAGCGTGATTCGTTTCATCAAGTAACGGTTTTTATCGTATACATTAATGTAAATTTAAAATGCACAATTTCACGAGTTCATTTCGCTTGGTTAAAGTGAACTTCGACAGCGGCAAAAAATAGCATAGTACTTACATATACGTGTATCCTCTATATCCTGCAAAGTTGCATAATTTTTTAAATATGCGGGCTGGGGATCATCCCCTGTCAGTCAGGAAAAATGTTTTCATATTTGAGAGTACTTCACGTCTTTTTCATTCGAAAATGTTTCCTAATTACAAAGTTGTGACTGTTCTGTCGCAGGTCTGCATGCAAGAGTTAAATAAATTCGTTGCTCGAAAACAAATGAAGCGGTGCCACCAAATGTTATAATTTTCTAGGACATTAACTAGTCCGGACACTGAGGCCGTGTTAATATGCTTTTGATTGTATTAAGACGTTGACCGTGCCGCTATAGGAAGCGTGCGCTGTTAATTCATGTCTGTTTCTGTTCCTGCATGAACAGTTGGAATCTTTGCCGAGTACCGAATGGTATAACTTAAAATCTCTACCCTTATTTTTTTTTCAATGATGCAAAGAGATCGGATTGGCCGGAAGGAGAAGCATAAGTAAAATTACATCGTCAGATTCTGATTTGGATACTGATAAATATAATCTTAGTGATAATGAATGTTATGAAGATGCTATTGACGAGATTTTACGAGAATTGGTCATGGAAGAAGAAAGAAATGTTGACGATACTGAGGAAGCTACAGTTCAAATAAAGGATACGAAATGGACCGATCAGAGGCACGAGCATGTCTGAAAAAACAAACAACTTTTTGTCCAAGCTGTCCTGATCAACCTCAACTTTGCAGAGAATGTTTGAATGTTATACACTGCGAATAATTTTTTTAATAAACCATTTTTATAAGAATTCAATAGTTTCATTACCTCCTGTGGAATATATTTGTCGAAATATTTTCGGAAATCCTTTGTAAGTAGTCAAATCAGCGTCACCCGAATTACGGGTGACGTGGCCCGATGAGAACTTTTGCTGTCACCCGAATACGGGTGACGCGGCAGTCAACGTGTTAAATGTTCTTGGCAATCATTCTTTAAATCATTCGCAAGAGGATGTCATGTTTTATCTATATTTTGTTTTTTTTGTTCCAGTTAAATTATGTTAATTTTCAGATCATTGAAATGGTATGTCAAGTTGAACAAAATAAGCACTTTCGATATCTCCTTCTTTTTGTGCTTTTAATCAAGGTTCTAAGGTCACGAAAGTTGCTCGCAACATTTGTGCCGTGTATGGAGAGGGTGTCATAGCTGCAAGAGCCACTCGCGATTGGTATGCCAAGTTCAAAAATGGATATTTTGAGTAACGCGAGCGAAGAGGTAAGCCACCAGTATAGCAGCAGAAATATGTAGTAATAATAAATAGTAGGGAAAGGTGGGAGGCTCGATATGGCTTACGCTACTTGAACGTGACGTAACGGCGCCCCTCTCCCCCACCTCGAGTCGCACGGTGCTTCGCGGCGTACTGCAACAAATCTTTCCGGGCTCGTTATTAACAACTTTAATATTAAATATCTCGGGAACTGCAAAACCGAGTTTTGGATTCAACTTTACAAGCTCTATCACTGTGAAATCTCATCAAAAAGTGAACGTCATCCCTGGGGATCTCTCCTTGTTAGTCGTATCTCTAACGGACGGAATTGTTATAAATATCAAGAAGCCAGAAATAATAAATTTATTAATGAAAGGAGTTCGATCTAATAATGTATCTATCGATTTGTGCAATTAAAATCGGCTTATAATCTGAAGAAAGAAAAGCGGGTGATAGTCTGGCCTATTTTTCCATGAATCGCAAACGATCAACGAGTTTCAACCTGTCTCAAGGAAAAATTGTTTTTGTTGTATTCTTCGCGTCGACTCGAGGTTGCCCGCTACCCTGATTCTCTCGACGCAGTTATAATACGTGACGTATTTCGAAAACATTATACGGTAATTCGAAAGGCAGAATTATTTTCACATTGTCTTGCTATTGAATTTAATCGAATTTCGTGTTATTGTTACAGATCTTGAAATCATACGCGGAGCAGAGATCGAGAAGCAATGCGGTCGGGCTTCGTCGAGGTGGAGTCGATGTAAGTGTAATATTCATCAGCATACAAAGCATCTATAACCTATAACATATAATCAATTTTTACATTTTATAGCGATTGAATTTAATCGAATTTCTTTCTATTGTTACAGATCTGGAGACTACATGGGTGACCGAGATCGAGAGGCAACGGTTCAAGCTTCATCAAGGAGGAAGGGATGTAAGTATAATCCTCATCAATATGCAAATTACATACAATAGTTTATAAAATTAATAATTCAAAAAATTAATAATTTCATGAACGATATTGGACATATTTTAATATCTCTATGCTCTTTTTTCTCTTCCGGGACTCTAACGCAGCTCCCAACTTCCATCAAGTAGTGAGTAAACATTCAAAATATTAATTTTTTGTTATTACGTAGAAATTGTAAAACATTTTGACGCGTACAGTGACCAAAGGATTGTCCGGCAGTCCTTTGAGTGATAATCTGTTTCCTAGTTACGTAGGGTCTTTTTGCACGCCGCGATTTTCTACGATTAAGTTTTAATATAATTTTATTTCGAAGTTGCCGAAAGATTAATCTTTTACGACACGCGATTATTATAATACAAATGTTAGAGAGACTATATTGGTGCACTTACTGTACCAATGTATTGAATAATTTTATTCTGCCTAATTGCATTAGAGATCATGTGCAAAAAGACGTTTCGCGGTAGGTAAAACATATTTTATTAAAGTCCAAAATAGAATTCCTTTCTTGCTATGAAATTATTATTGAACATATTTAAATAAGCCATCTCGCCTGGAAAAGTTAGTGTTTCGATTAATCTTTTCGATCGCGATTGTTTTTAATAGAAGAAAATCTTTTCGAACTAATAGAATCATTTTTCAAAAATCGAAGAATCTTAGCCCGAGAAATTAACGATTCTTTTTAGATGGGATTTTCAGAGATCCGAGGTTCCATGTTCGTTGCTTGAATCTTTTCGAGTGCCCAAGCGTTACTCGGAGAGTGCGAGCTACCGCACACGGAACGGATTTAATACTAATGGCGATTAACAATGACTAGTATCGTGCACGACGTAATTTCCACTTATGTGTGTGTGTGTGTGTGTGTGTGTGTGTGTCTGTCTGTCTATGTGTGTGGTGAGGCAGTGGATTTTGCGTCGGTTCTTTGAAATCGAAACTAGTTGCAACCGAACATATTCCATTTCTATCTATTCCATGCAACGTGGATCTATGGAATATGTACGCATAGAACGGTCATTTTCTATTATCATTGATTGAAATGTATTCAGAAAAGCACGCAAGAGTCTTAAGAAATTCAACTCTACCGTAATGATATTTATATTAGTATTACTAATATTACCAATAAATTAGAATCACGTCCGAGAAAAAAACTTTTCATTAGAATTCAATTAAATCGCCATGATCGCTACCATTGTCAGTCGATTTCAGGAACTAACGTGTACTTTAGAATGAGAATGTATGATTGTATTGGGGGTGTCAGAGGCGTCCCGGGACGTTCTCCGTGTAGGAAACAGCACCTCAACGTATGAGTCAGAACCGTGGAGTGAATGTGTTGGTGTGATCGCATTGTCATTTTTTAAATATAGCATCAGGCAGGATAGGTAACTTGCCTTAGTGGAGTGTGTGAATTGTTAGGTAGGGCCCGGGCTGGCTATCGTTCTTTGGCGGCAGTTCGAATGTGGAAGTGGAAAGGAGTGGGGAGACGTTTCGTCCGGGGCCCGCTAGAGGACTCATCGGTAAGGCTATCCTAGCGGGCCCTTGCCTTAGACGTAAGGGTAGGACGAAGTCTCGGTGTATACTACTGTGATCAAAAAGTAAGGTGAAATTGTCATTTAAAACTCCCGGACATTAGGAAGGCAGGCAATTGTTTTTTTCCTAGGTTGGTAGGACTGTCTATAACAATTGCCAAGCGTCTGTTTGTTAAAAGGTTTAATTATCTCCGAGTTACACGTGTTTTAGTAAACGACCAAAAGTGAATTTTTCGATTTTTACAATGGGTGATTTTGTTGAGCAAAGAACTTGCATCAAATTTTGTTTGCGGAACGAATATTCTTGTGCAACACGTTGAAAATGTTGCGGAAGGCCTTTGGTGATCAAACTATGGCACAAAAAAACGTTTATAAGTGGTACAACGAGTTCAAAGCGGGCCGAGAACGCGTTGAAGACGAACCGCGCTCTGGACGACCATCAACGTCTACCGACGAGGGCCACGTCCAAAAAATCGAAGATTTGGTACTTGAAAATCGTCGATTGACAATAAGAGACCTCGCTGATAGTGTTGGAATATCATTTGGCTCAGTCCAAACCATTTTGAAGGATGTTTTGTGTCTCAAACGCGTCAAGTCTCGATTGGTGCCATGTCATACTGCATTGGTTCTTCGCGACTTTTTTGCCAAAAACTCGACTCATATCGTTCCGCAACCACCGTATTCGCCTGATTTGACTCCGTGCGACTTCTGGTTATTCAGCAAACTCAAAAAGCCAATGCGGGGACGCCGTTTTGACACGATTGAGGAGATAAAAACCGAATCGAAGAAGGTCTTGAAGGCTATACCGGAAAAAGACTATTCCGACTGTTTCGAGGACTGGAAAAAGCGTCGGAAACAGTGCGTTTTATCGGACGGGGATTACTTTGAAGGGGATGAAATTGATTTGGAAGAATAAATAAAGAATTTACATTTTATAAACAAATTCACCTTACTTTTTGATCACAGTAGTATATAGGGATCGAGGCGGATCGGCTACTAGCGGGAAGAGGAGCCCTCTGCTGGCGGGTCTGGAGGTAGCCGCCACAGTTCTCTTTTCTGGCAGGCCGTGAATCGCACGATTGTCAGCCACCGGTAGGGCTCGAAGGATTCGACTCGAAGTCGATTCGAACGGTGCATGACGTTCGATACACAACTCGAAATCGATCCTACGAGAATTCTCCTAGCTTTCGCGGTCGCGGACGCGAACGCGCGGGAATCAGGGCTTTCGAAACGAGACGATACCGGCTCCACTGCACCAGCAGTATTGTCGACTTTTTTCGAGACTTTGTTACTTTGTCTCGGAATTCGTTGATCTTCTACTAGCTGCGGAGCACGTGTAAGGTTCTAAGTATAATACAGCAGGCGACTCACCGAAGAAAAGAAGAAGCTACACATGTCGAAGAGGCTTCTCTGATAATCTGTCGAGAGAGGCCTATTTATTGTCGTTACCACTTTGTCATTGTACTCGTTTGTAGAATTAGTAGTTGTAGTAGTTGTAGTAGTAGTAGTAGTATCGTGGTTGTTGAATATGGGCAAGCCTCGCCGCCCCAACGATCAGCGCAGATAGGCACGTCCGCGACTTGCAGTAGCGTTGCGAAATAATCATGCTTTGTTTTAATTGATTTTGAACAAGGGTGAGAATTAGCGTTGCGAGTAAAATAGTCGCGATTTCATTTTGATTGTTGTGCACAGTAGCTTTAAAGATAGCATTGTGAATAAATACGACCTCGCGTTGAGTTGATCAATTTTCGAGATTTTTAAAGCCCACTTGTTTTCGGAAAGCACTCTTTTGGATCTCCGTTGAATTAGCGTTGCGTTGACATAATCGCGTTGCAATAGTTCGCTTTTCGACTTTCCAGGCGCCCATGCCGCGATTGCAACAAAGGGCAGGCCTCGGTGCCCCAACAACAGCTCAGATAGGCGCATCCGCGGTTTGCCATATCGTTGCGAATTAATTACGCGTTGCTATAGTTGATTGTGAACAGAAATCGAAGTTAGCTTTGCGAGTGAAATAGTTGCGATTCTTACTTAAATTGCTGTATTGATAGCGTTGCGAACTGTTCATGGTTTGACTTGACAAATTTTCTTAGATTTTTCAGTCTAGAGATTTGTTCTTTTTAGAAATTTGTGGCGGACCAGACATAATAAAAGCCACGTCCTCCAAAAGCGGGGTGTGCAGATGCCTTTTTCGGGTTTTCCCGACGCGAGGCGTACACACCGCCATAAAACAGTAAAAACGACGAGACACAGCTTCGGACCTTAGGTTCCGGATCACCCCGGTCGGAAAATCTTCGGGAAAGGCCTTCGCCCTTCCCAAGGATCTTCCCTTACCGATTTCAATACGCTCTCCCCAATAAATACGAGGACCTCTCGACCGGGAGACGTTAGTTAGTTAGTTAGTTAGTTTTCCTCCGACTCTCGACGTGTTCGTATCTCTGTCTCCTCCGTCACTCGCTTACCTTTACCTTTTACGTATTTTCAAACACACTGTACCCCATCGCCTTTTTTGTTACAAGTTGTATTAAAGTTCTCGTTACATAAAACCAAAAACTCTCTCTGATTATTTTATATAAACCGTCGCAGTAACCCCTGCGACAAAAATTAAAATAATTTTTGGATTTCTGATCGTTGAATTAGCGTTGCGGAGACAATCGCGTTGCAATAGCTTCATTCGACTTTTCAGGCGGCCATGCTGCAGCTGCAACAATGGACAAGGCCCCAACAATCAGCTCCGATGGGCACATCGCGATTTGCATTATAACGTTGCGAAACCAACTATCGCGGCTTGTCTTTGAATTAATTTCAAAGTTAGCGTTGCGAGAAAATCGCGTTGCAGTAGTTTCGTTCGTCTTTCGCGGAGTCCATGCTGCAGCTGCAATTTTCCGTAGTATTGGCATTTGCGATTTTCCTTAGAGTTGCGAGACGAAATAACAACAGCTGTGTTAGCGTCGAGAAAATTGTCAACACGTTGAGTTAGAGTTGCGAAATAAATGTCACACTGCGAGTGGCCGTTCCAAGAATCGCTGATTCGATGACGATTCGACAGATTCGACGATTCCTTTGTTCGTGTTGCGTAGATAACAATCAAAGTGCACGGAACTTGTCACTTTCAACTCTAAGAAATTAATATCGACATTAACAATGCACCGTTCGTATTGCTTTTGAAATATTTAACTAAAGTTTGTAAATCAGTGATATGAAAAAAATGGTCCGTGCTTCTTTACCCTTTTGACTCTGTGATTTCCTCTCTACGTGAAAAATATAATTATAACCTTCCTATTTAATATAAAATTCTTATAAAGTACTGCAAGATCGGTATCGCATGGACAGTGAATATTTTTATTCCATATTTCGGTGGGTTTTGGAACCGAACACGTGGAACATGCATCTGTCGGAGCAATAATTAATTTTACAGTACTTGCATATTCATACAATACAATCATAAATGTCTACTGTACTTAATAAAAGCTACCGCAAGTTGAGCGGTCCATCGCTTTTCCATTCAGAGCCGCGCAGACAAAGATGAAAGCGCACGGGAGTTTGCTATTCTAAATTCAATAAATTAGCATTGCGCTAGAGAGAGAATGCACTATTCACGTTTGCTTTTAGACACCAATGTCTATTTCTGAATTTCTGAAAATATTGTTGTGCAAATATGATCCACTCGCGCATTTGTTTAACCACTGAATTGCAACGGATATTGTCTTAGCTTTTATATTAAACATGTTAGAAAGCAACAACATTTGTATTCGTATCCGTGATGGATACCGCAGGAAAATCATAGTCGCTTAAGGTTTGGGGGGTTTTTAGGTTTTAACCACGTATATCATTAATTTTAATGCTTCAGTCAGGGCTCGGAATAAGATTTTGTTCGAAAATTGTTAAAATTGATATTATATTGTTACGGCGACTTGTCCAAATCAAGTCGCTGTAATGTGAAACTGCCCTGTTGTGAGCAACTCCATAAAGAAAAATAGAAGAGAGGGGTTGCCACGGAGGTGTTTGATCAACGGACAATCGAGGAGTCGGGATCGGACCGTCGAGCGATCAACACCATCTAATTCAAAGATCTCTAACATAGTTTAATTTAGTTGTATTATAGTTCGTGTTCTCTATTGTAAATAAAATGCCGCGACGCGGGAGAAGTGTAGTAATTCGTAACAATATTATATCCGATCAGAGGTGCGGCAGTGGCTAAGCCACTAGCTAAAAGCCACTGCCGCCATGACGACTTGAGTAAGTCGTCATTGTTAAAAAGTGAGCCATAACGAACACCGGCTTCGTTTGACTCTCTTTCTGGTCTCTAAAGCAGCAACCTCCCAGCGGTGAGACTGAGCAATCTGTATCATCCTCGGTTCAGAAAATGTTACGAATTGCAATGAGTTTCGAGTCAAAGATGATACCGTGCTAATAGCTGCAAACTTGGAATTCTTCTTGATATTGTAAAGTGGAGAATACTGCTTAACAATTGTATTGTATGATTTTTAAATGAAGTGTGAAGATTTATACTTTAAGTCAGGGCAAATTGTGGACATTCAGGGGCTCGCTCACGGGAGGGACCCGGAGCTGGCACCGGGGGTAGCGTCCCCGAGGTTCCCAACACGCTTATAAATCCGTAGGATTCTTAATTTAAGTTTGTTAGTGTTGAGATTATTTATTTGTATATAGGTTTTACAATAGACTTGAATATAAAAGGTATACATATATACATATAATATAATAGAAAAGTTATAAGCACACTCGCTCTCACGGTTCTGCTTGATGCGAAGCTCACACGGAAGTGAAAAACAGTCGCAACACAAACCACGCTCGATCACACAACCTGCAGGCATTGCTCACATGTATATTAGGGCGTATTTCCAACAGTTAGATTTCGTTTCCCCCATTTTTGCAAAAATTGCTCTCGTGTGCGGCTAGCGTGGCACTTCTGTACTGGTGGTACGTTCCCTGTTTCGCCCGGTCATCCTTTCGTATTCGCAGTAACAGTAGTCCAGTCATTTCAGGTTGATTATTATCATCCAGCGAGAGATTACCATCCGCCCAGGGATCACCACCCGCCAATGGTTTCGTCTTAATTAATAATTGTGTGCGACTTGGTTACTAATTGCGCGCATCTTACTTAAATAGGGTTAAGATCACTCAGGGACTTCCGACCCACGGGACCGCCCGTGGGGGTTACGGGTGGTAGCGTCCCCGAGGTACCCGAGTCGCTGACTTTGTAAATATGTCGAGTATTATTGCGTTAGCTTCATTTGTTCGCGTTTTGTTCGTAACACCGACGCAGTCTTCTGCTGCGGCGGCACTGCTTGTGCAATCTCTTGGGTAAGTCCGAACTCATCTCGATATTTGACGAGTTCTCATGCGGCATGGTGTTTCGAACGTGAGCCCTCCGCCTGGGAAGGCTCTCGCTTATCGCTGTTTTCGGCATGTAAGTCGTCCTAAGTCCTCTTGAGGGCGGGGCGCAAGGCGAGAAATGGTCACCCTTAGTTGGAGGGTGTATCTTTGGATCATCATTCCTCATGTGAAAGCGCCGAACATTGAGATCTGCGCGACTCTAGACTTGTGCAAGCATTTTACGCGTCGCGTCACCCTCGGAACAGTGACTTCTGCTCTGACTCGCACTTGTTTCTCAGTTTGGAAGAATCAGAGCCTTCTACTCTGATTCATTTTCGTCCCCGTGGATCGGAGACTTCTTCTTTGATCCACTTTTGGTCCGCAATAATTACTCGGCACATGCGCGCGCGTGTGTGTGCTAGCTAGCAAGCGTATTAGTTTTGTAAGTCGTCGTTGTTAGAAAGGGAGCCATAACAAACACCGTCTTCGTTCTGACTCCCTTTCGGATTTCTAAAGCAGCAACCTCCTCGCGGTGGAACCCGGGCAATCGTTATCATCCTTGGTTCAGAAAATGTTACGAATTGCAATGAGTTTTGAGTCGAGGATGATACCGAGATAATAGCTGCAAATTTTCAGTTCTTCTTGATATTGTAAAGTATAGTAAGGCAGTATCGATTGCATTGTATGATTTTTAAATAACTTGTGAAGATTGTATATGTTTTGGTCTTACTCTTTCTAATCGTAAATGATGTTATTATATCGCGTTCATTGGTAATTAGTTCATAGGAATTTAATTGTGTCCCTTGTACTTCTGCTACATTAGTTCACGACATTTCTTCATCGTTTCGAAAGTAAAGCAATCATGGGTGACGTGGCAATCTAGGCGTAGCCCTCTTAGCATCAATATTGCGTACAGTCTTATTCCGAGCCCTGTTCTAGGCAATTGCAACTTATAACATAAGCATTCTAGTTATGGTCTAGTAGACTCTCTCCTCTATCATCTAAAAAATATTCAAATCGTTTTGTCTCGTTCTAAAAAAGTTATTGCATTTTAAAAAGTGTTCGAATATTAATCGCAGTCACTGTAAACACACTGAAATATTTATAAATTTATATATTCAACAATTCAGTGATTTATGTGTTGCCGCATTCTAAATTCTTGTAATGTATTTGCAGTTTTGTATTTAATTTGTCCAGTTTATTGCAGTTTTATTTAATTTAATTTTTATTTTTGTCACGAACACATAAAATCCAAAGTCTAGTTATATAATTCTGATATTTGTCCACAATGCATTCGCAGAACTTGTCAGGTTTTATTCATATGTACGACCATCGTTGACTATTTCTTCTTCTTCGTAAGCATTCGACAACATTGCGGCGCGTTTTCCAGCTTGATGTAAATTGATAGCCGAGAGATTACCAATGCGACGGAAGCGGGAAACACTCCCGCAGCATGTAGTCTCATTAAACACAGAGTCAGCAAATAACGTTCGGTCAGCCATGTTTGAGAACAAACATGTTTTGTAGAATGCATTTTCAATTACTATTTCGTAAAAACTTAGCAAACACTTCGATTGTACGAAATGTCCAGTTTTATTTAGAAATGCTATTTCGGTATTTCTTTCCAAACTGCGAAATGCCGCGTTTTTGTATACACGTTTGCGCAATTACATTTTCCGGGATTTTTGCCGCTTAAATGTAGTCAACCATCCATTACATTGCCATTTTTGGGTCTCGTATTGATGTTTTTTTCTGCTGCTGCGGGGTAGCATATTCAGTGCCGGATCATTTATGTACCTCGGTGTTGATCTGTTTTTCCTGCTTGCTCTGCTGCTGCCGGCGCATTGTTATTGCACACTGTGTTTTCATCTTACGGTTTATTATGTTTTCAATAGACCATTATAATTGATGCGAGTACCGTTATGCTAATGGTATTTATAACGCCATTTACATCCAACGTATACATGTTCTTTGAATGTGCAACATGGAAGTTACAGTTTCAACAGTATTCTCATTTGAGAATTAAAAGGGACTGTAAAAATACGTGAAGGAGACACCGAATCACACAGAATTTATTATACTACTTCGTTGAATAAATTTCGCGGTGGTTTTCGTAGACAATGAGAATAGCGAATTTTCATTGAGATATTCCTACGTGGATTCATGCGATGGGCGGTAACTCATTTTATTTGAATTCTTCACGTGTCGTTAGAAAAAAATGGTTCTGACGTCTGTGTTTTAACAAAATGAAGTGGCTCTCTGCTCGTGATTTATTTGACCAACGAATCAGATAAGCGGGATTGCTTCAGGCATCCCGGCCGTTGAATTTTTCACAATTTTTACAATATTCCATTAATACACGAATAACTCTTGTTAACAATGTATATAAGTGTATATAGAATGTGGAAAATGTACATATATGTATAAATCGAGTCGCAATTTTTATGTCGAGGGAAAGAATATTCGAATAAAAGTAACGAATAAAGAATTAAACATTACTCGGATATTTATTATTTGAGTTATTTATTATTCGTTTGATGATCCTTCATTCGTTACTTATTATTCGCATTTTACCCTGGACAAATGCGAGAAAAAAACAAGCTTAGGCCATTCACATTATTATAAAAATTGACAATTATACTTTTGACAATTATTTGAAATTATTTGAAAATTTTAAATAACGAATAAAAAAAGTAATAAATTAAATTTATTTCTTATTCGTGAATGACGAATAACTTAATCGACGCTATTCGCGAATAAAGTAATTGAATTCATTCGTTATTCTGAATAACATTCGCCCAACACTGGTAAACGATGGATCGAACGATAGTTTGCGTTTTCGAACAATATATTGCGTAATCAGCATAAATGGAAAACGTCTGGTGTACGAGCGTTTCGAGGATAACATATCAGAAAGCCACAATTAGCTAAAATTTGTCACCATTGTTCTCCGCGTACAATAGATACGCACATCGGAATAATACGTGCACGACGAAATTTCTATTTCAGAGTCGGAAGCATGTAGGGACACACATGATACAATCTGGCGTGTCTGGTTGATGAAAATCACGTGTACACGGAAAAGGGGAACAGAGGTACGTAAATATGGGGCGCACGGCACACACGTGCGGCCGGCGTACCACGAACTTTAAGTTTAATGAACGTTAATGACACCTCGCGTCGTGAAAAATGTGCAGTTCTTGCGACGGCCTCCATTCTTCTTCCCTTTCCTTCTGAATACGCCGCAATTCCACTTTATCGCATTCGTGGAACGTGAAACGCGTAGGTACATGGAGAATAATATCATTCCCCGGCGAAACGACTGCCAATTGAATCTGAACCACTGATAAGTGGCAATAGCGAGCTGTTTTCTCCTCCTCCGCGAGCCATTAACGCCGATGTCGCAATTTACCGCTATTAACGGGCACAGCAACCGATTAAACTGACTGCGCGAAAAATTGCGGGACCCTTTATTACGAACAACTCCGGAGAACGTTTCGAAGGGACTTTATTAGCGAACGTCGAATGAAGAATAAACGCGATTCGCGCGCAGGAAGACAGCGCGCATCTTGTAGCAACGATAAATATACTATTCGCTCATAATAGCTTCCGGGTGCCCATTAATCGGCTTTCCACTGCCAACGTTCATCGACCGGCATGCTCATTAATCGGCTTTTCGCTGCCAACGTTTGTCGATTATAATTTATTCAGCGTAAGCTCAGCTGTAGGTAAGATGGTAACCGGGCTTGTACATTCAGCCGTCACAAAAAATCAAATGTCTAAAAATGTATAGTTGCGTGTAATACTCTCTTATTATTAAAGAAAGCTACTTTCGGGGGCCAATATTACCATAAACTGAAGTGTCGCAGGTGAAGATTGACATAAAGGCTGCTCGCTTTTATCGTAAGCTTTTGTTGAAAAATTGCGTTTTTTCGACAAATTGATAACAAGTAGTAGTTAAATTTTAATGCAGTTAAGAGTTTAAATTCAACTTATAAGAATTATTAAAGAAAGAATGAAATGCCAATTTCGGTTTTGTTCCTTGCAATAGATGCAGATAGTTTGCATTTTCCATAAATAATGATTACCAGATTCCAGATGTTATGCACTTGTGACAGAGTATCATCGAATTAATAGAAGAATTAAAAGAATCGGAGGAGATAATGCTGAAATGATTTTTTTTTTATTTCTTGCAATCGAAGTAATTAATATTTATTTTTCATAAAAATCTGCGTATTATAAAAGTGTCATATTATTTTTTATTTCGTGTGTTCTTTATGTATTCGTTAGCATTAATTCTATTCAATGAACTAACAACAAAGGTACACAGTTCTATTGTAGTTTAGAATCTGAATTTCTCCACTGACAATTACATTCGGTTCGTGTACTGGCTGACGAGTACAAAAATCAGAGTTTGTATTCATCAAGAAAACGATTTAGTTAAAAAATAATTTCAGGAGGCTGCAGTGAAAAATAAGAAAGCCTCGATGCTGAGTCAGTAATTGAGATATCGGCTCGACCGCAGTGCCTTATCCACTCCCACTTTTTGTGATCTCGCTTGCCGAGCTCAAACAGATAATTCTAAAGTAGCCACCCTTCCCGGTTATCAGATATCGGACGGTCCCTAACAATAAGAGTAACACATTCAACCGAGAACAGTATTTAACCCTTCTCCACGTTAATAGGATCGTTGCGACCTCGAAACTGCAGCAACGCGATTATATCATTTAATTTTGCATCTTATTGATTGCCTATTAAACCAATCAAGCTTATTTTTACATTTACTTTTACTTTTACTTTTACATCGACGCTTTAGCAACCTGAAAATTACGGTCTTTTAGAAACTTCGTAAGTTTGAAGCAGACTTCGCTGTAAGTAATGGGCAATTTTTCTTGCTACCTTTTGGCCCTTCCAGGCAAAAACACATTTTAAAGGTTAACGCGTCCAATTTTCTCGAATATCTTGGTAGTTTTATTAAATATCAAAAACAAAGTATATATTAATGACCTTTTTTTGGTTTATAACGTTGATTAATGAGATTAGTGGAAGAACCAGGTTAGATGTTTTACTTTAATTATATTCTCAGAATGATATAACCTTTGAGATGTTCAGAAAAACGTAAAATAATATTTAACCTCTTGCACTACTTTCACGAGTCTGACTCGTGATGAAAATTCTGTGCCAAAATTGAATATCACGAGTTTGACTCGTTGCTACAATTCCATGCCAAACATGAATATCATGAGTTTGACTAGGATATTTAATTATTTTATATATATTTTATATGTTATAATTATATATATATATATATATATATATATATATATATATATATTTTATATATTATAATTATTTTATAATATTAATTAATATTATATCACTAAGGTACCGTGTTTCAATTGGCACGGCTTTTTCAGAGTTTCGGCGTAGTGCAAGGGGTTAATTATGTTGTTTATTTTCAAGTAGAACGAAATGTTCGAGTTATCGTCTGCGAATGGATTCCATTATGCAACAGTAGAATGTTGATACGGTAGAAGCGATTTATGCGAATCTTCAAATGATACTATCGAGACTAAAAATTATTTTTGCCTCTAATTAAATTCTTTCCGACTGGCAATACTAATCATCTTTAACTAACACGATAACTGTACAAACTACTGCCTAGGAACATACAATTCATCGTGGTTGGACGAGAAGATTGACTTAAAATAGTTTTTCGTATGACAATACTTTCACGAGCAGTGTACAATATACATGTTAATTAAGAAAGGTCGACACTATTATTTACAATGCTGCACAAAGTTCTTTGCAGTACACTAGGGAACCACAATCATCGCACAATTTATAAACACAGCAATACTGTATCAAAAATTGTAAGTTATTTAACAATCAGACAATGTAATTCAAACAATCGTGCAGAGTTGCTAATGACCTTTGCTGTCTCGCAGCAACGTTAATACTTGATAAAAAGAAAAACTGCCGACCTAAAATCACATTTCGCATTTCAAACAATTGCTACCTTTCCAAAAAAGGTGACAGAGTTTTCTGAGGCGAGCGTAACATGTTCCGGCTCCATTCACGTTCTTCAAAAGCCGCAAATTGACGGAAACATTCTATGTAGCACCGCAAATACAGTTTTCAAAAACCCGACATGAATCGCTATATACTCAATGCAGCTGGAAATTTTCAGAAATTCGTTTCAAACGATGATAAAAATTCCACATTGATATACAATTTCCCATGTGGACAGAAAAGGTAACAGTCGCATAGGGTCCAGAATCAGGGGCAAAACTCGAATTTATGATAACAATATTAATTTTTAAAATGAATATGATATTAACTTTTACATAGAAGTTAAATATCAACTGTTACTGCCATTCTCTCAATCTCTTTTAAAATCCTTTTATTTCATTTAAATGCTCTGCCATCACTATTGTTCGTAACCATTCTTAATTCTTCATGTTATTGTTATTATTATTATCAGTATTATCGCTATTGTAACACTCTTTGTAACAAAGGGTCCACTCCGTTCACATAATCTCAAAAATAATTAATTAATTAAAAAATATTTAAGTAATTTGAGTATCTCGAATATATTCGAGTAACTTGAAAATTAGAGAAGAAGAATTTAGTAATTCAAAAATGTTCAAGCTGAGAATTCATCTCCAAGCACCTGGAAATCTTACAAGCGTTCCAGTGTTCGAGCTGTACTTTTTCCAGTATTTCGCATTATTTTCGAATAGTTCGTCGATTTCGAGTAACTCGAAAGATATTTCGACTCTCGGCTCGAGCAATCGCCCCGTGAAATTCAAGTACTCCCACACCTTTATCAATAGCGTAGAACGAAGTTGAAAAATCTAGCTTACGGGAATCTCTGAGTTCAACGCGGCAACAGACTTCAGCAAACCGCAGAGCAGCAGTCCTTGTTTTTCCATTTCTAAGGGGCTTGCAAATGACAGCTTCAGCTTGCGTACGATGCATTCGCGGGCCGCGGGGTAGGGCAGGGTGCACGTTGCACGGTGCACGGGTCGTAGGTGACTTCATACGCAAGTGAAAGAGACCTTAAAGTAAACCGTGCTCTCGCTCGGCTGTTTCTCCCGTTCGCTGTCCCGGCAGAGCTCGTCGAAGCGCACCAGACCCGAGCATTGTCGACGGCTCCATACAGCGGTTGTCCTGATCGTTAATTAGCTGCTTCGTCGACGAAAGGGCGAGCGGAAAGTGACTTTTTATCGAGCACGCGGGGCTAATGAAAACGTTGTCGCGAATGTTTTCGTCGACAATAGCCGCGGCCCGCCGCTGTTCGTCGCGTCTCGAAATAGTTTTTCCGAGATCCGGAAGCCGGAAACTTTCTCCGGATCCACCTCAGGTTCAGCGAAGAGTGTCCGCATGCAAATCGTGGACAGACAAAACGCGAGCGAAAACGAAAATTGTAATTCTCCATTCTTCGTAATCCGGCGCGCAAGCGACCTCGTATGTAAGCGCAGGTTCGCGAACGCACGAGACACCTTTTCTTCTACTACCGACAGAAATTCAAAAGAAAGAAGTCCGCTTTTCGTTTTTTAAGACATCACCGTCCTCGGGATTTATAGAGCGAGATAGAAGTTTCTGCACAATTGGAAACGGTATGATTCTTCGCGGAGAAGTTCGTTTCGGGGCTGGCGTTCAACTCCTGGCGAGAAAAGTTCCTGTGACATAATGAATTTCATTCATGCCTTACTGCGATCCTCTTAATGACGTATGATCTATTGGATGATTAGGTGATTCCTCATTTGTGTGGAGAAGTCTAGGAAATGTGGAATTTGAAAAATCATTGCAATGCATGTTGGAAAAATAATTCTGAGCTGCTTATCACATTTAATATTGTTTCATGTTAAATACTATAATCTATGTATGACTGCCCATACTGCCGATTTTTACGCAAAATAAAAATTGTCTGTATGAATTGTACAAAATGGAGATGAAATAAAAATGCACTTTTTCTTTCAACAGTTCTAAAAAATTGCAAACAATGCAACAGTATTTTCCAATTTTTCTGATATCTAACACTGCTCTGTATTTCACTTATCCACTTTTACCACAAATGTATAAAATCCTCTGTCCAGTGATTAGGTGATTTCTCATTTTTATGAAGAAGTTCAGAGATAATAGAATTTTAAAAAATCATCACAATCTGGAAAACTAACTCTAAGCTGTTATTGTGATAATGCTAATCATTATGCAAAATTAAAATTCTCTAAGTTTATTGTGAGAAATCTAAGTTAAGTAGAAATGTTTTTTTATTTTTAAATAATTGTAATAAGTTGAAAATAATGTAACAAGATCCTTATATTTTGCTAATGTCTTCGCAGTTTTGTATTCGATCTATTCATTTCTGCCATAAATACATAAAATCTGCAGTGTCTAGCATCATAAATGTCTATAAGATACTAAACTGATTCAGTAATATAATTTCAGGAACAAGGTACAGTGTTGAGAAATGGACTTGGGGATAGATTCTAATCCATTAATACGAAACTGCATTAAGAACAGATATAACCCGTGTCTGCTTATTATGAGTTTGTCGGACAATACTGACAACTCTAGAATACTACGATTAACTTGAATGCTTTATTCGATATCTTATTATTATCTTATTAATAAACTCAAATATTTCTAAAAATGCTGCCTTTTCTTCATGACAAAATTTCGCAACACGATCATTATATAAATTTATTTATGTATTAAAAAATTATAACATTATGCAATAGATTACGAAATATTGTCAAATATTTTAGTAATGCATTCAAAAATTATGATTTCACGCAATAAATTTCGAAAGATTGTCGAATAGTTTACTTTCATAAAGCATATAAATTGCTTTTAACTTTGTATAAAAGTCTGCACGAATTTTTGTATTAATTCAACGAAAGGAAGGTACGAAGAAGGTCTTGATATTATGCGCATAATGCAAATGATTACAAAAGTATAATATAATGAATATGTATGTAAAAGAACACGTCGGGAGAATATAATGTAGTATAGTACATATGTCTACATATGCGGTGATTGGGGCAGACTGCCAGATACAATTATTTGTTACCAGCCATTCGAGTTTCCCATTGATAGGAACGTGGCTTCAAGTTTCTTATCGCAGCCGTCAATATTTTTATCGCGGGGTTAACAAAACATTACATGTGTACCACGTATCCCTTTTGCTGCCTGTGTCTGGTTTCTTTCAATTCAATTCGCGTTGTCTCTACCTCCGGTGAGAGTTCTATTGTCGTACCTGTCAAAAGCATTCGAAGCATTATTGTCGAAGATCGACCAGAAATTCGTTTTATCCAAGGACACTTCTCGAAAACTCCAATAATGCAAAGAGAAGTGTTCCTTTCAAGAAGTTGAAATTTTATTGAACTGCGGGACCAAGTTTCTCGGTTGAAACTTCTTCGGGCTTCCATCGACACAATTCCGATAATTGAAAGTTCAAAACAAGTCCCTCGTTAAATCTTACACTTCCGCAGGGTTTCCATTTTTGTCGATTGATATTTTAATATTTCAACAGTTTTTTATGATATCTGCTTTGATTCTCGTGACACTGAAATTGTTTTCATTCGATTTGTTGTTCGTTCTTTACACTGCAGCTGCTATTCAGGACATTCATAATTATTCGACTATGATTGTTTATGGAAAATAAAAATTATTTGTATCGTTCACAGGAAACAGGGGATGTGTTGAAATATCTAACTTCCTTTAATGATTTAACGAGCTAAAACTAATGTTCTTAAATTCTCAAATGTTTTTTTAATGTTTAGTTCGTTCAGAGTTTCAGATTCCTATGTAGTTTTACCGTAAGTACATAAAATCTTGAGTCTGATAGTTACCAATAATTTGTTAGCGTTCATTTCAAGTTGAAACTACTCCGTATTTTAGAAAATTAATATTCTGATAACTATAATTATATTTTACAGTAATTTCAAAATGTCTCAGGTGCTTCTAATAAGTTGCAATAGGACTAATTATAAGGTAAACGTGTGACAAGTTTAAATGCAGATTTTACCTATGTATATCTAATAACACAAGTTACAGTGTTTACATTGCTTACATTGTTTTCTATTATAAACACTGATTACTAGATTTCTAGTAATTAGATTAGTCTAGTTACTAGATTAAGCAATTAGTCTAATTACTAATAAAGTCTATTTATTACTATTATCTATAATACGCCAAGTCAATTTTAATTTTTCATTGAAGCAAGACGCAGTCAATCTAAAGCAAATGATAGTCGTTATTTAAACCAAAAATCTAAAGAAGCTAGTTACTAGTCAAAATTAAAATACGATAAAATTCGATAGGGTTTCGTTAAATTCATTAAATTATAAACCTGTAACACATGTCCCGTTTACCATGAAAATATTACAAGCTGCGTTCCACAATAATTCAATCCTATTAATATAGTATTCTCTAGATGTGTTTTGTATGGAGAGCAAAGTACATATAATTCGATCCATTCGCGTGATCAAATTTCTTTGGATATATATATATATATATATATATATATATATATATATATATATATATATATATATATACATATCCAATTTCCTCTCTCCGTTCAATACTCCATTATGGGCGTCTTCAAGGATACTCAAAGAAGTATATCTCCACCCCATGACGTTATCCCCGAAAACTTCAGGATTAAGCAAGAAACCACTTAGCTCGACGTTGATAAACTCCGCGTTAACGTTAATAAAGGATCATCGGTTACATTTGACATCGAGACCCATCAAGGGAGGGACAATTTCATTATTGATAAACGACGGGAGTCCCGCTGACACTTAATCAACCTTATTATATCGGTTCGTTCAGAATTTCGGACCTATCAAGAGTTTCGTCGAAAAAACTTCCAAGGTTTTGTGCGAGTTACTTTCTCTTCGAGAGCATACGTGGTTTTTATACAGATCTTCTCTCGTCTATACTATTATATTTGCCAGTGTAACTGAAAGAAAATAACGGCATCATTGTTCTTAATGTCACGTTTATTCGAGATAAAAAAAATAAAAGTAATTTTTAAATTATCTAGTAAAGAATAAAGAAAATAAGAATGAAAACACTGTATTTTTGCAGTAACAATTATTACGTACCGGATTTTGGGATGATAACGTTACAATAGTTACGTCGATTATTTATTGGTCAAAATATGCGCTATATATTTTCTTAACGATTAGTTGAATTTGAGTAAACAATATTTTTTTGAATAAAATAGATAATATCTAAGTACAGAAACTCTGTTCTTCTATATTTACACTGTTCGGTACTTATATAATTTCTAGTTTTAAAAAACAAATTTCTCGACACCGATATCAAGGGAGACATTATTTTCCCTCGCGACAAAATTTTCAATCATTCAAAAGTAGCACACAAATTTTATCAAGCTTGTAATACATACCCCTGTCCATAAATATGTGAACATATCCTAAATTAGGGCAGTTACTTGAAAAAAGTTGTGAAATCATTAGTGAATGTTATGACGTTCGTATTTACTTTGTACTATATTATTTTACCAATAACGTATTTAATATTTCATCAATAGTAATAGAAAAACAATTAACGTTAAAAAAAGAAATATTTTTCCACTCAGTTTGTAATAATTTCCCTAAATGACTGAATATACACGATGTCCCATAATTATGTTAACATCCGGAAAGGAGTAATTACTGAGGTCATTTGAAGTAACTTTTTCCTTAACGAAAATACAAACCGCGGCTTTGTTTACGAGTTATTAACGAAAAACACTGACCAGTAAGAGGCGAGGTCGCCTGACGCAAGGCGGCCGAGCCAATGAGCGGTCGGAGTCCAGTTCTGTTCATTCGCTCGGCCGCCTCGCACTAGGCGAGCTGGCCTCTCATTGGTTACTGTTTTTCGTTAATAATTCGTAAACAAAGCCGCGGATTGCATTTTCGCTAGGGAAAAAGTTACTTCAAATGACCTCAGGAATCGCCCCTTTCCGTGTGTTAACATGATTATGGGATATCCAATATATCCGAAATAGAATTTGCCGAGATACATCGTTTTCGTAGATCACTTATTCGTGAAAAGTGATTAGTGTCCACATACTTATGCATAGACGGGAGTGCACACATAACCTGTTGTGACTGGAGAACGTGTGAAAAAGAGCCATCAAGTCTAAATCTCATGGCTACGAGACTGAAATAAAGATCACAATAGTAATATTTACAGTGCAGTATCTAATGAACCACTACTTATAATAACATATACGTTCAGGCGTAAATACGTGCGAGGTGTAAATGTGTAAACGCTATCAAAGCGCGCATTAACAGGATCCAAATTAGCAAACAGAAGTAAAAGAAGAGCAAACACATACTTAATATCACGGAGAGACACCGCGACGCGTGATTCAATTCCGACTAATCAACAGAATGTTATTGCAACGACAAAAATTACAGAAACGATTTTGCTGCGCGCGTCCGAAACGGAATTAGCGTATATCACACGGGACCTTTTCGGCGATACGATCTCGTTCGCCCTAAATTATACGAGTAATGACGTTCCGTGATACAATTAGTAACCGTTTAATTGCATTCCCTTTTAAGCTAATTCTTCCAGGCTGTGTAAGGTCCTAAACGAGTTTAATCGTGCATCGAACAAATTCAATAGACGATTTTACGCTCCGATACTGGTCGCTGTTGACATTCATAAGTTACTTCGTTCTTTCGCGCAGAGTGTCTGCGTGTATATTTTTTCATACTTGGTTATCGTATTTTATGTCGATTCTATGGGAAAATTGTTTTACACAATGCGAGAAATTGAGAAATTCGAGAAGAATTCGAATAATGAATTCTCATGCTTCCAAAAATTGTTAACACTTGGTAACAAAGAATCGTACAATAATATTCGTAGACACATATTAGAGCTTGAAACTTCTACGTTGGCAATCTGTCAATCATCTCTTGGTAACGTATTTTTGCACAATACAGACAGTAGCAACCATAAGACGCGTTTCTGTTCGAAAAAGGTACACATTGAAAATTTATTACCAACTTGAAGATGCAAGTTTTGCTTTTACAATGACTACCAAAAGGTTAATATACGAACATTGTTAGTTGTTTTATGGAACAGAAATGACGAGAAAGTTTGGTCGAGCAACGCTTCCGTTACATATTGTAAAATTGACAGCACAGAATAGCTACCAATACAATGGCCACTGTAAAGAGGAAACTTCAATCTACGAACCTGTGCTAGATTCACAGACAAAGAAAATTTATACAAACTTTTTAAGCACGTTTCAGTGCATAGTATTTCTTAGAAACAGTGTCTTAGAAAAATAAAACAACCTCAAACTTTCGTAAAAAAACAAGAAAAAGAAACTCTTTGCCACAATGACTACAGTGAGGTACCTCTAGGTACGTCATCGTTAGACTATGGATTTTTATGCAATATAAAAATTGTTTGTATCCCATAGTACAAAACAGGATTAAAATAAAATATACTTCTTTTAATAGCTCCAACAAATTAAAAATAGTCTAATAAGATTCTTAAATTCTTCTAATGTCTATTATTCTATATTTCAATTACCCATTTTTGCCATAAATGCTTAAAATCCGCAGTTCAGTTATTATTAATCAATGTGTGCTGCAGTATAATCAATGCATCGTATTTGTGAATTCTTATCTGTACATAAATGCTACCTGTACAATTATATAATTATATAATTATATAGAATACAATTTGTTGGAATTTCAACGATGACCCATCGAACTGTTTTATGGCCCTTTTGCGAGGGTGAGCCGTTGGCGACAGAGGCCCAGGTCGGCTCAGACGATAGTCAGATCAAAAGTAGAAACCGAACCGTGAGGTTGCCACCTCAGGATTTCACCAACACCATATTTTCTGTATCTCTGTAGTTTTGTAATATATATCACCATAATTTATTTTACTGGATACGCGAATGTTCTGGAGTAGAATTTGTAATTCTGAATAAAGTGCTTTTAAGTATCTTTTCATTTTGCAACACAATTAAATATACATCAAATATATTTAATTATCTCCGCGAATTTTAACACTATTTAATTAACACCTACGAACAGAAAATGTCACTGATGACCTATATATGTATATGCCGCTGCAATTTTAATCCTTCAAATAAACGAAATATTTCCTGATCTCGTCTCGAAATACAGTAAATTCTCCTTAATTGTACACAAAGATGAACAATATGGGAAAAGTAGATACAATTATTCGAGCATTGGGGCTCGTTTTTACAGTCAGCGATCGTCAAGTATAAAAACGAGCCGCAAAACTCAAATAATCGTATCTCCTCTTCCCAAATTGTCCAATTTTCTCCACAATCTAAGCATCAATTAGGACGAAATTACAGTATTGACGAAACTTTACGACGTTTCATTAGCGAAAGAAAAATCCCGGAAACCGTCGTTGTCAAAACTTGTATTGCTATTAGCAAAGTGGATCCACGGTGTCGCGGAACGAGCAGCGGAGTTTTTGTTTCGGCGACGTTAGAACAGCGTGCCGCGCGTTCGAAAAAGCAAAACTCGGCAAGTTGTTACGCTCGTTTAGTTAGTTAAGTGGCAACGAGGAGACCGCGAAATGTACGAGGTACACACCCCCCCGACGCGCGCGCGCGCGCGCGAGATGTTCTTATTCCGCCGGTAAACTTGAAAAACATTTCGCCAGCAGGATTGCCACCTCGGCAACGAAGTATACTCGGGATTAGAAGCGCGATAGTTTACCGGGCTTGTTCCCTCGCAGTGCTCTAGTTGCTCCCCAGCTTCCGGTACGAGCCGGTGCAGATAAGCTGGCCGTCGCGTCGTTTTGATACAGAAGTCTTTGAAAAATACTCAATTAAAAGGACAAACGGAAAAGGTCGGGGGTCGAAAGAAAAGTGCAGGACTCGGGCCGAGCCAGCCTGCAGTTCGACGCTGCCAAGTGCAGCTCCCTCTCGAAATGCATTCTGCCTAGCTGTCCCGCATTTTGCTGAGTTTACGCTGTTCCGCGAGTTAGCCGTAACATGAAAACAACGCACCGTGCGTGCATCCGTTTTCGTATACATAGATCGCTATACTGCCTGTTCGCGCTTCAGTCGTTCAGATGCGGCCACTTTACGATTCCGTAAACAATGATATTAGCAGAAACTGTTTGTTGCATAATGCACAACCTCGGCGAGTGCGTTACGCAGTCGAACTCAATGAATCGAGTTCGTATTTGCCAAATACGCGGCGGTAATGTTAAAGCGACTGCTTTGACGAAACAGATCTTTCTAATTATACTGAATTCGTTTGACAGATTTAACCCTAGAAAGATAACCATATGACAACGTACGTAAAAGATAACTATACGCTTTAGAGGCGCATGCTTTTCTAAGGCGTCAATTTTATACTAACAATGGATATTTATTTAAGTTAATCTAGTCATTTTAAAGGTTTGGCATTATTGTAAAAATAAAATGCATTTATATTATATTTTTTTATATTTTAAGTAATTTTAAACTTAAATCACTAGACCTCTATGAAAAATTAACAAAAATCAACAGTCTTCGCAGGCGCCTCTGCGACGTAGGTTATCTTTCTCGGGTTAAGGTAATTCTCCCACAGTACGGACGCATTCGTAATTGTTCGTTACTTTATTCATCCTGCATACAAATTGTTAACCAAGGACAATATTATCGTTGAAGTTTCGCGTCATTTATACGCGCAACTCAATACGTTATGTCACTCCGATGAATTTTTGTAAATAATTAATTCAACGAATGCGAACTTGTTTTGAATACGCTGCGTTTTTCGATGTATATCGTAAATGATATTTTTATTTATAGATGCAGGAACGTTTGAAAGAATGAAAATTGTTGAGCGAAGAACTGAAATATTTGTACATTCAAATAATGACGTTCATAAATAATTCCAAATCAGATATTAATATATTGTTGTTGGTGCCTACCTTTTAAAAACTCCTTTCAATGTTTTTGATATTGAATAAATAAGTTTAATAAATTTGGAATGCGCTGTGAAGACAAAAAGTACATTGTGTGTTTTATCATATGCGACAATATTTTCGTCATAGTTTTGTTCCTTTTATTCAGGTTTGTATTTGTCGAAATTATACATAATTTGTGGGGTTTTTCCAGGCAAGACAGAATGATGAGTGGGGCGTAAAATACTGAATGAATGGGACGGATGTCTGCAGAGTGGTTGGGCAGCTTCGAGTGACCCAGGTTTCTTGCCTAAGTTCCTCGAAGTCCTGCGTAGCTGAAAGATGGAGTGTGAGAGAGAGAAAGAGAGAGAGAGAGAGTGAGAGAGAGAGAGAGAGAATAAGTAAAACTGAGATAGCGAGTGAAAGAGAGAGAGAGAGAGAGAGAGAGAGAGAGAGAGAGAGAGAGAATGAGTAAGACTGAGATAGCGAGTAAAAGAGAGAGAGAGAGAGAGAGAGAGAGAGAATGAGTAAGACTGAGATAGCGAGTGAGAGAGAGAGAGAGAGAGAATAAGTAAAACTGAGATAGCGAGTGAAAGAGAGAGAGAGAGAGAGAGAGAGAGAGAGAGAGAGAGAGAATGAGTAAGACTGAGATAGCGAGTAAAAGAGAGAGAGAGAGAGAGAGAGAGAGAGAGAGAGAGAGAATGAGTAAGACTGAGATAGCGAGTGAAAGAGAGAGAGAGAGAGAGAGAGAGAGAATGAGTAAGACTGAGATAGCGAGTGAAAGAGAGAGAGAGAGAGAGAGAGAGAGAGAGAGAGAGAGAATGAGTAAGACTGAGATAGCGAGTAAAAGAGAGAGAGAGAGAGAGAGAGAGAGAGAATGAATGAGTAAGACTGAGATAGCGAGTGAGAGAGAGAGAGAGAGAGAATAAGTAAAACTGAGATAGCGAGTGAAAGAGAGAGAGAGAGAGAGAGAGAGAGAGAGAGAGAATGAGTAAGACTGAGATAGCGAGTAAAAGAGAGAGAGAGAGAGAGAGAGAGAGAGAGAGAGAGAGAGAGAGAATGAGTAAGACTGAGATAGCGAGTGAAAGAGAGAGAGAGAGAGAGAGAGAGAGAGAATGAGTAAGACTGAGATAGCGAGTGAAAGAGAGAGAGAGAGAGAGAGAGAGAGAGAGAGAGAGAGAATGAGTAAGACTGAGATAGCGAGTGAAAGAGAGAGAGAGAGAGAGAGAGAGAGAGAGAGAGAGAGAGAGAGAGAATGAGTAAGACTGAGATAGCGAGTGAAAGAGAGAGTGAGAGAGAGAGAGAGGGAGAGAGAGAGAATGAGTAAGACTGAGATAGCGAGTGAAAGAGAGAGAGAGAGAATGAGTAAGACTGAGATAGCGAGTGAGAGGGAGTAAGACAGAATGCATGTAAGAGAAAGAAAATACTGAGATAACATAGAGAAGAGAAGGAAATAGTGAAGGAAAAGATTGGTAAGCGTGAAAGAACTGAATCAAAGATCAAAGCATTGAAAGAAGAGCCGTGATCCAGTGAACTCGTGCGTTGTCCTTGTCGAAGTTAATGTCGTTAATGTTGTCGTAATTTTACTCGTTGTTGTTATTGTGAGATGTTGTCTTCTGTAGATTGGTCATTATTTTTCTTTTCTAATGAAGTATTGCTGTTTTTATTACTGTGTTATTAAAATTCTCTGTGTTATTTCACGTATTTTCACGTATTTCATAAAATAATCCGTTCAGTATACTAGCATGTACAAATTTATCATGAAAAATCAACATTCAGTTTACCTTTATTCGTGCATTGAATATTTACATTCGGAAATTGCTCTGTCAACATTAATATTAAAAACGGCACTGCAATAATACTGTTTCACCTAGCAACGTATCGAATATAAAAGGAACGACTAGGCAATGATTCGCATAATCGTCTAGATATAGTATATTAAAGCGAAATTACACACACGTTTAATTCGCATGTATTTTAAGGTCAATATTTATCCAGTTGCAGAAACGGTCGGTGTGTATCGAAGACAATGCAGGCGACCGTGGAAGGAAAAGGAGAAAATCGGTGAAGCGAACACTTCCAGTTCGCTGATCATAAGAAAATACAATAGTTTCGCGTAGTTTAAAAGTGGAAACTGGTTGAGTGAACTCGTAGGCGGACGGCGTTCTTCCCTTTATTCCACTTCGGAGTTGTAATCGTTGACTCGACTTCACCAACGTTCGTGTTTCTTTTCTGCGCTTCCGACCCGAATTATAAAAGGAATCGCGTGATCAAATTTTCCCGGTGAAATTTCCCGCGTCCTGTATCCTCGATTTCGAGCCAAATTTCATCGAAAAATGCACCGATTAGCGGAACCTCGGTGCAACATTTTCCAATAACACGATTCCCCGCAGCAACGCTGCATCGGACGAAGCGAAATGTTCCCGACGCCATCCAATTGATATTTTTCGAGCGCGCAAATGGATTCGAATAACATCGTACTATATCGACAAATTGTGCGACAAATAAAGCTAACTCTCCGGTTCATTAGTTTCTATATTTTTCGCAGCACCCTACTGATGTACTAATATTGCGTGATGTACTAATATTGATTACATTAAATGAATGCATACTTAAACATCTACGCGTTCATCGAAAATCAAAGACTTTCAATGAAAATCTAATGCAGTACTCTATCGATTCACAATTCTTTTACTATTAATAAAAACAGATGCAACGATTTCTACACGTTTAAATTACGCGATTTATTAATTACGTGAGAATTTAAATGATTTAATAATTTTCAACGATAACCATATTTGTTAATTAATTGTTTGTGTCTCTGGCGTAAAAGCACGTGATGCAATATTAACGTATGCCACTGTCATGTAATATTAAAGCTCGATGCGACATTAACGAGCCATTAAGCAATACTTCTCTAATTTCGTTATTAGACGTAATTGTTTACAACGGCGTGTTCGTTCGGCGTTCGTATAACCTGGTTGAAACGCTGCAACGACCAAAATGAGATACTCTCCTGCTGTACCCAATTCAGAGTTACATTATCGAATTCCAAGCGGATTCAATTCAAACAATCCAAATGTTGATACAATGGGGCGCAGTAACGTTCGTGACACGTGTGCAAGATGATTAATACATGTTAGGCGATCCAATCGACTGTAATTCATCAATACTTAAATAAGACGCGTGTTAAATTAGTCTAAGAAATAGTCTATCGAATTTTACGACAGTGAAACACTAAATATATTGTATAATAATATATTATTATAATATATTATAATATCATAATAGTCTATCGAATTTTACGACAGTGAAACACTAAATATATTATATAATAATATGTTATTATAATATATTATAATATCATAATAGTCTATCGAATTTTACGACAGTGAAACACTAAATATATTGTATAATAATATATTATTATAATATATTATAATATCATAATAGTCTATCGAATTTTACGACAGTGAAACACTAAATATATTATATAATAATATATTATTATAATATATTATAATATCATAATCCTTTATAATATAATATTCAATAATTGTAAAGTCAATAAAATCGAACATTTCATTATTGTTCAACTATTTTCGAATATATAAATGCATGAAAATCTGGGGTCTGCAAGATGTTTTACAAGAAAAAATAATTCCAAACAGTGGCGTAACAAAAAATTTCATTAAAAATACCACAGGCAGTAGTATTATTGCTCTGTAAAAAATTTTGATGTTATTCCTCGTAAAAGAAAAGCCGAAGCACCAGCACAGAAAGTGTCTCGAAAAAAGCAGCGCTGGTGTTACGAGTGTGTTTGGAAAGTCCCCGCTACACAATTTCGCCGGTATTCGCTAACTACGTTACAACGTATGTACACAGAAACCCTCGGATAATACTGTCGTAATGATATTTTAACCTCGGACCTTAGGATTTAATTTGTGAGCGTCGCGTCAAAGCCACGGACAAAGTCATTTACACGCTGGGGCGAAGAACGGTCCTTTCCTTGCTTTTAATACTTCCGCAAAACGTAACATGATATTCTCCGAATGTATATTCAGGGTATACAGGGAGTCCCATAATTACATTAATACCCGGAGAGGGGTGATTCCTGAAGTCGTTTGAAGTAACTTTTTCCTTAGCGAAAGTGCAATCCGTGGCTTTGTTTACGAGTTATCAACCAAAAATACTGACCAATGAAACGCGAGCTCACTTAGCGCGAGACGGTCCAGCTAATAAGCGGAACTGGACCGTACACGCTTCTCATTGGTCGATGTTTTTCGTGAATAACTCGTAAACAAAGCCGCGGATCGCATTTTCCCTAAGGAAAAAGTTATTTTAAATGACCTCAGGAGTCACTCCTTTCCGGGTGTTAACATGATCATAGTGCACCCTGTATAGACTCAAAATACATAAATTGAAAATTACTTTCAGTTTCGTAGCAATAATTCTGTTAATAATAAAGTACCTCGTTCTGATGTCATGTTAATGCTATTTTCTAAAATACTATACGAAGTCGTTCGAAGAATATTGATTAATGCTGTTCCTTCGAAAACACTGCGCTTTTGTTGAGAACATTTCTTCTCCTTCAATTATTAAAAACAGCTCAGATATCGTGTGAATTAGTGCTACCAAATATTTAATACGCAATTCGAATAAATCAGAAGGAAAATAATGAATCCACATTCGTTCTACTTTATGTATATTTTAAACATCTTATGGTAAGGGCGAAAATAAAATGTTTTTTTTTTTTAAACAATCCCTTGAATGTCTGTTATGTGTGTGTTTAAACATCGTTTAAAGAACTTAGATTTTTAATATGGATAGTGATATTTATTATAATATACTTGTGGTAAATACTTAAGTGATCGCACCTCAGAGATACTAAACGAAGCGAGACACGGCTAGACTAGAGGTTCTAACTTTAAGTGTAGGTTGCGTCTTGTTGAGTGCTAAGTGTCTAAGTTACTAAGTGAGCACTTGCGTGATCGTGACTGAAGTACTAAGCGTAATGGACCAGAGCAACGCCACGAATTCTAGATATGTTGCTGGCTTAATGTTGCTTATGAAACGCCGAAAGATTAACGAGGTAGCATATTGGAGCGACGCGTGTCGACTTTTATACGTCTTCAGTAGAAAGCATAGTATGGATTTCTTCATTTCGAAGGGTGAAAATAATCTTGAATGTTGTACAGAGTACAACAATCGAAAAGTGACAGAATTCGCACACAGTATAATTAAATACATATATTTAATATGATTGAAAAAGAGATATTGGGTTGACAACTAAGTAATTGCCGATTTCAGTTATAGATGTCTGTCACTCCCATTTTTATGATATCCGTAAATGTTATATTATAAAATTATTATTATTATTATTATTATTATTATTATTATTATGTTATTTTTTATTATCCGTGAATGTTAGCAACTGGACAAATTGAATGCAGCGGTCAAGGAAAGCGGTCAATCGTAAATGTGTCATTTTCCACCAGGACAATGCTAGGCCGCACACGTCTTTGTCCACTCGGCAAAAATTGATGGATATTGGTTGGGAATTGATGTTACACCCACCATATAGCCCTGATCTCGCGCCATCGGATTACCACTTATTTCGATCCCTGGACAACTCCCTTCGTGGTAAAACTTTGAATGATGATGACGCTGTAAAATCTCACTTAACTCAGTTTTTGGCCGAAAAGGATCAGACTTTCTACGAGCGTGGAATGTTCAAGTTGTCAGAGAGATGGCAAAAGGTCATCGAACAAAATGGAAAATACATTACAAATTAAACTTCATACCAAGTAAAAAAACAATTTTTATTTCATTGAACAAATCGGCGATTACTTAGTTGCCAACCCAATACAATCGATAGTACGAACATGATAGAATGAAGGACACGGACGAATACAAAAGTTAATATGGTGACGTAGGGATACAAATTTAGAAACCACAATAATATACAGTTAAATTTCTCCATTATCCCTCAGTTTGTAAACAAAAATGGACAATTTATTCGAGCTTCGCGGCTCGGTTTTATAGTCGACAATTGTCAACAACTACAAAAACGAGTCGCGACGCTCGAATAAATTGTCCATTTTTGTTTACAAACTGAGGGATAATTGGAGAGAATTTACTGTACATCGCTTACGCAGGGTGAGCCGGAATTCGTAGTACAACCCCGAGCAGGGGATGAATATACTTCAGCTATAAAAAATTACGACACAATTAAAAATACTAAAGATACTGAAAATACTGTTTTAACACGTTGACTGCCGCGTCACCCGTATTCGGGTGACAGCAAAAGTTCTCATCAGGCCACGTCACCCCTAATTCGGGTGACGCTGATTTGACTACTTACAAAGGATTTCCGAAAATATTTCGACAAATATATTCTACAGGAGGTAATGAAACTATTGAATTCTTATAAAAATGGTTTATTAAAAAAATTATTCGCAGTGTATAACATTAAAACATCCTCTGCAAAGTTGAGGTTGATCAGGACAGCTTGGACAAAAAGTTGTTTGTTTCTTCAGATATGCTCGTGCCTCTGATCGGTCCATTTCGTATCTTTTATTTGAACTGTAGCTTCCTCAGTATCATCAACATTTCTTTCTTTTTCCATGACCAATTCTCGTAAAATCTCGTTAATAGTATCTTCATAACATTCATTATCACTAAGATTGTATTTATCAGTATCCGAATCAAAATCTGACGATGTAATTCTATTTATGCTTCTCCTTCCGGGCAATCCGATCTCTTTTCATTATTGAAAAAAATAAGGGCAGAGATTTTAAGTTATACCATTCGGTACTCGGCAAAGATTCCAACTGTTCATGCAGGAACAGAAACAGACATGAATTAACAGCGCACGCTTCCTATAGCGGCACGGTCAACGTCTTAATACAATCAAAAGCATATTAACACGGCCTCAGTGTTCGGACTAGTTAATGCCCTAGAAAATTATAGCATTTGGTGGCACCGCTTCATTTGTTTTCGAGCAACGAATTTATTTAACTCTTGCATGCAGACCTGCGACAGAACAGTCACAACTTTGTAATTAGGAAACATTTTCGAATGAAAAAGACGTGAAGTACTCTCAAATATGAAAACATTTTTCCTGACTGACAGGGGATGATCCCCAGCCCGCATATTTAAAAAATTATGCAACTTTGCAGGATATAGAGGATACACGTATATGTAAGTACTATGCTATTTTTTGTCGCTGTCGAAGTTCACTTTAACCAAGCGAAATGAACTCGTGAAATTGTGCATTTTAAATTTACATTAATGTATACGATAAAAACCGTTACTTGATGAAACGAATTTTTGGCAAATGCTAAATGCTCGTTACTAAATTAATAGTGCTAAAGTTATATCAAAATGTATAGAAGCAGCTTTGATATTTGGGTTGGCGACTAAGTTGCCGCCGTTTTTTTAAATTTTAACATTCCGCTTGTCATTAAATATTTTTGGCATAATGTTTGAAATCAGTCGAAAGAGGATGTTTTGTTCCACCGGAATCTATGTTTTGTTTTTCTGTTCGAGTTAATTTACGTTAATTTTCAGATCATTAAAATGGAATGTCAAGTTGAGAAAAATGAGCATTTTCGACACTTTCTTTTTTTTTTGCTTTTAATCAAGGTTTTAAGGCTGCAGAAACTACAGCAGAGACATAGTTGCCAACCCAATAGAAGGAAATACTTTTGTCTATGGCGCACGACGTGCGACAGTTTGACTGTGTTTGAAGCGGTTCGAGCCGTCGATGGGTGCTGCGACCTATGTCTATCTGCGTTAGATCGGGGTACGGACCAATACCGAACAACTTGCAGACCGAAATCGAACTCGCGTTTTTCACGTCCGACTCGCAAACTGTGTCACCAGTGTCAGCCGACGTTGGGGGTTAAAAGTACGGCGAGTATCGACGCTCGAGAAGCATCGAACAAGTTTCAGTTACTTAGCCGGTATCGTATAGTGGATCGCCCGTAGTGAAGAAGGGAATCCGACGAGGAAAGAACAACGGGGTATATTTATTCATGTACCCCCGAGTCTCCCAGGGTCGTGGAGCTCGTCACGGCGGGGGTGTATTCGAAGCAAAAAGGAAGAAGAAGACCGGTCGACGGCTCGGCGGTAGTGAAAAGAGGGGGGCGAGGGTTGAGCCGGCTCTGTTAGGCAGACTTCACGAGCAGTTACACACATTCTGGGACTTGTCTCGGCTAGTGGGGCGAGAATTAGTCCTCCGTTCTCGGTTCATTTCATCGAGGCCGGCGGGAAGGGGGCGCGCAGTTGGAAAAACTGACGTGCAGCAATGGACGACTGGCTTCGGTTAACTTGCAACGAGTGGCCTTTCGAATTTCCCTTATTACCATGCATCCCGGGCCCGGTACGGCGAAGTCTCCGGTCTGAAGTGCGACAGTACAATTTCCGCGGTTTCGAAACTTTAAAAGGCCGCGCGAGCATTGCGAATTAAAACGTCGGAAAAGGGGGTAAACAAAATAACGCTCGAGTCGCACAATTCACCCTCGTCCGGATCGAGTTCCGCTTTTCGCTCGAATGGAGAGAGAGAGAGAGAGAGAGAGAGAGAGAGAGAGAGAGAGAGAGAGGAGTTTTACTCCGCGGAGATAGATCCCAACCCTGGGATCCCCACAGCGACCGCAGCCGAGTCGACGAGACACACGTATGTATGTGTATAAATTACCGGCGAGGACGAGCCCGCGGCAGAACAAGACCAAGACCTCGTCATTTTCCAACCGCTCCCGCAGCGTTCGTCCGCTTTCAATCTCCCCGATCAAACTGGCCCATTCAACGGTATGTATGCACGCGCTCCTACCGATATTGTCTCTGCTCGTGGTTTGCGATCGACGGTCGCGACCGTCACTTCAACCACCACCGAACGCTGATTCGTTGCGAACAGCTGCATGCCTGTTGTCAACCGTTTGCATGCGTTCCTTCCAAAGCGTTTTCCTTTTGGTTTTTTCTTTATTTATGGTTTAATTTAACGTGGTCGCATTAACTGCGAAATCTTTGGCGATCACGTGTTTTACAAAATTAGGTATAATTTAACTATTTAGCAAAAAAACTCATTAAAATCGTTGGAGAGAAAAGGACGTTCTTAAGTGAATCCTGTTTCTTGCAGTTTATACATCGAATTTCTACTTTGCGCAAAGATCCGGGGATCTAGTTATGTATTAGATTAAAGGACTTGTACAATAAAAGATACGTAGAAAATGATACGATAAAAGTATGAGACACAGTTATAGTATATTGAATGAGATAGATATTATGTAAACGAATGAAATAAAACAACACTTACATCAGAAAAGTAGGAGCTAAATAAAAATGTCTTACTGTCGTCGATAACTTTGTTGAATTTGAAATGACGCGTGAATTCGCACTTTTTTGAATTTATGGAACGATTGAAACGCGAGTGAACATTTTTCTTAGAATGAGATAAAAGAAAATGCAGATAAAAGTAAATTCCGTTTAATATATAAAACTTGGAGGATTTAATCATTACTTTCGTTCTATATGAATTGACGGCTTTCCTTCTGGAAATTCAATTATCAAATCTCGTTATCGAAGTCATTACGTAGTGCATCATGCATTAAATCAATTTTATGTTATTTTAATTACATCGGTGAGAATATAAGCAGACAGCGTAAACATGAGATATTTAATGATCATCGTATACTAATGAACGAACTCAGAAACAAACGAAATGGTGGCAAAGAATTTGGTAATTATTTCCTGATTTGGGATTTTCTAATTAAGATTGATGTAGTTATAATCGCTTTTTTCATGAAACGCTGTAACCAGAATTTTATAATACCCATGTATAAGATATAAAAGATGGAATGGAGACATTTATTTGAGAAAAAGGAATAATGAAAAAAAGGAAAGGTTTAAAAGGTAGCCACATTAATTACGATGATAATTTGTTTTCGACAGCAGAATGTAATAATTAACGAGTGAGAATGAAATACAAGAGAAGCGTTTTAGCATCCAATTCGACAATCGAAAAATGCTCGCGAAGCAGTCGATTCATTATGAGTTTATGGTTAATTCGACGCTACATAGCAATTGGTGAACTTAATTAGAGGCCCCATTTCGTTTTTAATTTTGATAATAAGATCGGCGATCCACTGATAAGATCATCTTCAATTCCTATATATGTCAAAATATTTGCTACAATACTTGAACATACTTGAAAAAATTATTAAAAATTCTTTCAACGTTTCATTCAGTTTTCTCCGGCTTTCAGAGAAACTGTTTACAAATAGAATTTTTATTTCGCGTGTCTTTCAATAAATTTCCAAATATCTTTACAATGTCAAGTGACTCTATTATAAAGTATTCAACCTGTGTCCGCTTTAATTTAAGCACTGAAAAGCTCGAAAATCCCTCAGCATTTTGAGATCACAGTTAAAACGCAATATACATATACAAAATACTCGATTCCTACTAGTAAGTTTCAATACATGAATCATTAAAGAGCCCCAAAAATCCAGGACAGATAAAATAGGTGGAGGTAAAGGCTTCGATACGCAATATTACTACGAACGATGCACTGATAAATTACTTGTCCATTACCGGGCAATCGAAGCACATCTTCCATTGTCTCGTTCCTTAAGAATCTCCTCGCACAATATTACAAATGCTCATTTAAATATGCAGCCATGACAAAGGTTCAGCATCGGCATAATAAAATGTCTTTACATCCATTAATTGGCATCTGATAAAGGGATAAATAGTCGGCGGATGTCCTTTGATGCCTGATGCCGGAGTGCGCTTTCCAGAAATGTATTATTCCAGGAAGAAGCAGGGATTACTTTGACTCGCATTTAAATTCGTGCAGCATGCGGCAAAAGACACGCAGCGGGAAAAAGTTTCGTTGCGAAAAAAAAACTCGTAATGTTAAGCCGGATTTTCACAATCCATTCGAAACCTTCCTCCGCTAACAATGTTCATATTCCACGCGTTCTCTGATTTTTCTTCTATCACGGAATCTTCGTTAAAAACCGTGCGAACGTTGGCTGCCCGATAAATAAGAGAATGCGAGAAAGAGAATGTGTGCTTTTGTACCTTCAAAATAGTTGCAGCATCCCCGTGTAAATTAATCTTGAGTGTCCCAAATATGGAGGACCGTGTTGCTTCTCTTTCTTTCCGCTCGGACTCTTTCGTTTTATTCGTTTATTTGTGACCTAGTGTGTTTTATTCATAACTTCATATTTTACGCGAATATACGAAATTACAAATTACTAAATTTTGCAGTATCTAAAGCAGAAAGTGGTTTCTATTTATTTATGAATCATGAGAAGGTTAAAATTCTCGGGAATTAGTTAGTTTAGCGGATTTTTAAAATTTTGGCTAATTCAAGAGTCTTCTAGGTCAAATAACTTCATTTCATCACTAAAACGAAGAATTAATCGGTGATCCTTTCGTCTCTATAAAAATCGACGTAAAAACATTTCCTTGAGTTCCTAAACACAATAGATACCAGGGGTTAGGTCTGGAAAATCTAATGTTACCCCCCTTTTCGCGATGTTTGCATGCGATATTTTAAAAAGGTCAGAAATAGCATAGTTTCTCGATGTTTTTCAAATGGGCGATAAATATAGATACATTGTCACATCATTGTTGATATTGCAATGTGTAATTCGATTGGATCATGCTAGAGCATAGACACACGTGTAGAGACACGTTGATAGCTATACACACGAAATAGACAGTGTCGATAGGAGGAGCTTCCCACTGACATCTCCTCGCAAGAACACCATTGCTTAAGTGGTCAGGGAGTAGCAATGAGCCAACTTCATATAAAGTGCCACTGAACTAGTGATATAGGTTTACGGAGCGAACTTCAGGCTTACAGAAGCAGCTAGGGGGAATCAATAAGGAACTAGGGCACTCATAGAAGTCCTTAGTTACCCAATTATATTGATCTTCGGAATGAATACACAATAAGATCCCTTCTCGGAGTGTTAGCTAATTCAAGATAAGTTTTCCTTTTTAGCTTTGTGTGCATTGAAGATCTCGAGTCCAGTCGCGCGTCTATAGTATTCACAAGGATCGTTTTACCCTAACAAGTAGGTCGGAAGCATAGAATTGCATTTCTACGATGCGTCTATGTTGTAGCAATGCTCAACAATTTCTAAGCACCCATTGCCTTGCACGCTGCGCTATTACTTGAAGGGTAGTATCATTTATGATTGACGAATTTTTTTTAGATAATAGCGGGACCGGTCTACTAGATCATAACTAGAATGTTTTTTTTTTAATTTTACTATTGCTTGCAATGACAAAAAAAAAGATAAAGAAACCTCATGTTTTTGAACTATTTTATCTGAACCTGTAACGAAAATTTAAAAAAAAGTTAAAAAAATTGCATTAAAAGTTAAAAAAAATGAGCTTTTTATTATTTTTGTCATACCAAGGGATACCAAAATTTAAAAAAATAGCATTCTACTTACGATCTGGTAGACTGGTCCAGCTATCATCTAAACAAAATACAAGTCGTTTCGTCCAGTTCTAAAAAAGTTATTGCGTTTTAAATGGATTCTAATATTAATCAGAGTCACACTTCAAGTGTGATGGAAGTTTATCCCGAGAAAATCCGTGAGGATAAACATACACAATTAAAATCTTGTACACATCACGAACGTATAAATCCGCACAGTCGATTAGATCAGTCCCAGGTGTGCTGTTTAAAATACAAATTCGATTTGCGAGTACATAGGTATTTCAATTATGTATTTATTTAAATGTACCCAGCTCGGGTAACAAGTTCTCAGCGTAAGCGGTTTAGCACGGCGCAGGTAGCGTTTCTTTTCGCGAGCAGAAGGCAATGTCCTGCGGTTAGGCGGGACAATTACGCACGAAACTTTATGAACGAGCGGGAAGTAGCGGAAGGGTCGTCTATTCTTGTCGCGGATGGGTGCCCGGGATACAGTGGATCGCGGCACGCCTCAGAAACCGAAAATTATGTGTAGGGAAACACGAGAGCGTTACACGACAGCTGTCGCAATAATGTAATTTCGCGGGGAAAATGTAGCAATTAACGAGCTCGCGTGCTCCCCGGGGTGGAGGTTATAACGATCCAATGGAAGGAGGACGAGCGTTGCATGCGATGCAGCCACTTCGTGTCCAACTGGAGTACACGCATATACGTATATGCACACGCGAGAGTGCACTCATCGCGTTATGTAAGCGTGGTGTGCAAGCAGCACGCGACATACTCAAACGCTGCGCCGCGGGCAAAGCAAATTTTCGATGCCGCCGCCGCGGACCTGGAAGATGCAGACCGTGCCGGCCAGAATTCGGTTAGGCGACGGTACACAAGATGTTTAAAGAAAAAAGACTCCGCAAATCCGCCGGGATACTGTACACACGCGCGACAAGATCGCCTCTGTCAACGTTGGATCTCGAAATCGAACCTCCCGCCTTGAATCGCGGTTCGAAAATACCGTGGAAACAAAGAGTAACGCGACCGTACGCGCGCGACGTTGTTTTAGAATCGTGTTCAGGCACTAATGCCACGATATTATTTATGCATCCATAAAACCAATATTACGGCGGAACATCGATTATCCGAGGAAGCGATTATCGGAACACGTAAAGTAGAGGTCATAATTTAAGTGTATTATCGTGTAATTCTTACTGATTTATTTAGTTCGTTTGGCTTCGAAATCTGCAGATGCGTGTTTCACTTACTTGATGTCAAACATTTGTTTGCGAAGTTAGAGTTAAGAAAAAGGTACAACGTTTATAATTAAGAGCACGAAGACCACGTACGGGACTAATACCGAGTACTAAAATCAAAAAATAAGACTTGCATCTACCAAGACTCGTAAACATCGAACGAATCGAAGTTCAATCTTATTTTCTCCGATGGATTGCGATACTTGAGACATCGTTTCGGAGAAGATTTGCGACCATATATTGTATTTTGTCAGTTTCTTTCTTTCTATCTCTTCTTTTTAATCTACTAAATTACTTCTTTTTAATCTCAAAATCACTGCGAACGTGCGCATTAGATTCGTTTCTCAACGCTACGGCAAAGAAAGCGAAGCCTTAACCGTCGATTCGAATTAAAGAAAAACTATTTTCTAATTGAGCGTAGAGGGATCTCGCATAAGCGTTGCGGATAGAGCTGCGTTTTAATTATTAATGCAAAATGAAATCGGCAGCGTTGGATTGTAGGACCTGGTTCGCAATGTATCCCGTCGTGATGTCAAGAGCGCAAACAAACATAATAAATTCCCCTTATTGACGCTCAGATTATGCACAAAAATGGACAATTTTGGAATAGGAGTTGTGATGATTATAGTTGTTGACAATTGGTAACTATAAAAACAAGACGCAAGGCTCGAATAATCGTATCACCTCTTCCCAAATCGTCCATTTTTGTGTACAATTTGAGCGTCAACTAGGGAGAATTTACTGCAACAATAATTCAGTACATCAAATTATATTCACTATGTCTATTATAATAATTTATTTATTAAATTCGCCTTCCCATTAACTTGGATAGGTTTCGCACCATCAAAACTTCACGACAGCCCTGCATCAGCACGGACCGTTTCTAAAATTCACATTTTAACACAATAGAAAATCGATTGGCAGCTCGAAGATCGATCTCCAGTTTTATTTTGATTGCCAGTCTGCAGTCTCACGATTGCTTCGGTCACTTATTAATGGCTTTCCCGTTCCTTGAATGATGGAATATTAACCCCGCAAATTGCACAGTATCGATTGATTAAACGTCCAAGTAGTTTCAACTGGGTTAAATTTAGTAACAGAGCTTGATAACCGCGTAACCTTACCCTTGCACACCTTCCATCTACATTTTCCATTAATTTCGCCCTTCGCCTCTCGCCGCAATTTAAAATGCTATTAATATAACAATGCCCTTACTCGTTACGGCGAAGAACAACGAGACAACCAAAGGAATCTTTCTTGCAAACACCTCTGCCCGAGGTTTATATTGTTTCCACTTATCGATCGTTTACCAAGCTGTCGCTGCTTTAAACCGTCGTCCCCCGGCTCCGCTCCGAACTGAACGGTTTAATTGTTCGGCAGCTACGTAAACTCGGGCGTCTATCATTCCCGTGATCTCGGGGATAAAGCCACTCGGTGTAATCGCTCAGCAAAACTTGGTCGCAAGGTCGTAAAAGCATCCCGAAGAGGCGGAAACAAAGTTAACAGATTTACATGGTAAGCTCCAGATGGCGAGTGGGGCTGGTGCGAAAGCAAGGGACGAAGGAGGCACACAATGCTAAATTGAGTCGCGAGCGTTTACTCGCACCGCACCGTTCCGCTCCGCTCCGCTCTGTTCTGCTCTGCTCTGCGCTGCTTTGCTCTTACTCTGAACCGAGCCGCGTCGTCGCGAATAGAAAATACTTTGTTTTAAACGTTGCCGCGAGCTGCTCAACGAGAAAAGCGGCTCGCGCACTATTTCACGGCGTATATTATAGCTGACGATATTTGCGAGAGGGAAAAACAACGCGTAGCCGCGAAAGCAGCGCGACGCGGCGTTACCGGAAGAGTACAAAACGCGGGCGCCGAGAAGCCAGGAAATCCCATTGCTGCAATAGGTCTCAGCCTCTCCTCGCGAAACGGTCTATTGTTCCCTTCTAATCGCAGTATTCAAGCACGCTCCGGGTCCTGGCCACTAGGGGTGCTGTTCAAGATAAAGTTGTCGCGCCGGATGATTCATGTGGCCCGTTGCGATGCCTTTTAAAAAAGAATTCGGGGCTTTTAGGGGCTATTCCGCCGCGATCCCTGAAAAATTCCCGCGAAATTTAGTAATCCTTGGCGCCAATGAAACTGCCAATGATTCCGGATTTTTCTGCCTGAATATTTCGTACTTTTATTACACTTCGTCGAACCTGTGTTATGCAACATCGAATATTCCCTATCTGTGTTATGTATACATTGGTCAACAGCCAGACTAGAATTTTTACACTTTTATCTAGCCGGATTTCCCGAAAAGTCCGCACACATGGAAAAATAAAACGAAAGTGAAAACTATAGTTTTTTCATTTGACGCTAGGCTTCCTTCTGTCGCATAGCACAGACAAACTTTTGATCACTACGGGCGACCTGCTTTTTTAAATTATAAATTTAAAAAATTTATTTTTTAAATTCGGTCTACCAACATCGTGTGTGTTAAGCGATCATAAGAGAAGTTGTAATTTGAAGCCAAAAATAGAGTTAAATTTAAAATAAAGATAGATAATATCAGACAGGCGGGCTACTTTATAAGAATAGTTACGCGGTCGACGCTTTGACCACCCCTGGCATAGCACGCGTTTTAGCTTAATACTTTACGATCACGTGAAACCCTGTATAAGAAAGAATATCATTCTGAATTCATTCCTTCGCGAACATATTTTATTGCTTCTTCATGATTATACTCGTTACGTGTAACACTTTTCTTTATCTTCGAAGGAGACACTTATTAAAATGTTGATAGAAAACTATTTTTATTAAAGGAGTCAAAAACTTCTAATATATGAATTTAGCACTACTTTAACCAAAGGGGAACTAATTCTTCTGAATATGATGGTATAGTTCGACATGAAATTATTACTACAGTAAGACGCCCAAAGTTTATGAATTTTTGTACGATATTTTTCAATCTATTTATAAAGTTAAACCCGGCACAGAAAATATAATTACTTATACAATTGTAAATTGGGAACGAACTGTGAACTGAAATCATTAAAATTCATATGACGAACGTCTTCGCTATAAATTTCTCGCGCTTTATTGCATTTACTAGATTGGTATTCCGCTGCGAAAGATCTATTAGAAACGTAATTAACGAAGACACAGACCTGGGTATTACAGGATCCAGTTTCTGCTGACGACGAACACTCGTCACCCAGCGTGAAGTGCGAAGCAATTATGTATGAAGTTTGACTTCCGAGAGAAATATCCAGGCTTGATTCGGACAACAAAGGGCTCAAACGGCCAAGGGAACTAGTGGAAGAGCCAATTTCAAGCGAACACATTATTGTGAGAGAACGTTTAATATAAAATCCGTCCACGGCGACTCTTTTGCTCTGAAAACCGTTGAAAGCGGCAGTAGGATAATTGAATGCTAATTAAACGCTAAATTAATCGCTAATTAAACGAATTATATCTAAAGGCTTGTATAGCGCCGATAACGTCTCTTTGTTCTCGCGGCAAGAGATATAAAATTCGCGGAAGGTCCTCGACGGAATCCGTCCCCTGGAACAAGGATCGGGCTGCGAGGCTCGGCTGGCGCGATTGCAACGCGCGCCTGCACTTCTTTTTCAAGTTCCCATGAAGAAGGGGAGCGCCGGGGTGCGCTAACCTGTATTAGAGCGATGCATCTTCTGCGCGAGGAGAACTACCGGCGCCCGTGGCGGGCAATATAACAAGAGTAACGAAGTCTCCGGCTGATAAATTCACCAGGACGGAAGGAGATCGTTCTCCTCTCTTCCGCTTCCCATCGGTAGTTACCAGCCGAGCGCTGAGAGACCTGGAAAGTTTGAACGGAGACGCTTCAGAATCGCCTGCGAAATCGACCTCCTTTCCGGTGTACCGATGCCAACCTCCTCCCCTAATTACGCCGTTTCGACGACGTTGTTCTTTCGTTGTAAGCAGAAATTCGGCCATTTTCTCGACGCTCGTTAACAACCGTTTCTTTCTCTTTTTTTTCTCTATCTCTCTATCTCTCACTCCCTCTCTCGCTTTTTAACGGGCTTGTCTTTGTAATGCTTCCCCCTGTTACGGTGTCACGAATCCTCGACTTTGTCTCCAGGGGACCCTCCTGTCCTGCTACGTGTCCCGATTTCCTTGGACAATGGGAGGATTGGTTGCAGGCAATTTCGGATGATGTTACTGCAAGATTATCGTTCTCTGTACTAATATGTTCAGTGTAGTTCCCTTAGCGAAACGGAGAAAGGCTAAAAGAGCCACTTTTATGTTATCGGGACTGTGAACAGATGCCACTTTTACAGGAATTATGTGCGTCCATCTTGTAATGTGATTGGTTTTTTGAAAATCCGTTCTATTCTTTCTTAATCCTTTCGCTACTACGGGTGACTATAGTCACCCGCCACAAAACGACACCCACATACGATGGGTGACTATAGTCACCGGCCACAACAATGGAGCCAAAAGTTAAAACAAGGGCTATCGCCTCGCTTTCCTCTGTTCGCAGACGCTATCATCTACCAAAAACTACGATCAATTGTAATAAATCTGGTCATATTAATCCAACGTTTTTGAAGCAAAAGACTTGGCCCCGAATGCTGAAGACTGCGCGCGCTTAATGTTCCTGCTTTCGGCAGGGTGCTCCGTTCTACACGAGGGACTCCGCGGCGAGGCCCGCCGTAGCGAAAGGGTTAAGTAGATACAGTAATTTCTCTGTAATTTGCGCTCAGATTGCGCACAAAAATGGACAATTTGGGAGGAGGAACAATTATAAAAACAAGCCACAAGGGCCGAATAATCGTGACAATCGGTAGCTATAAAAACAAGCCACAAGACTCGAATAATCGTATCTCCTCTTCCCAAATTGTTCATTTTTGTGCGCAATCTGAGCGCGAATTAAGGAGAAATTACTGTACCATGTATTATACTGTACCATATTTTACTTATCATATCTGGCACCTTAACACGTTGAGCGTCGCGTCGATCGCGTATGAGTGACACTAATTTTTGACCAATTTTAAAAATTCATTTCATTGTAATATATTCGTACGTATTTGACTATGTTTCGGATGCGAAAGAGTTCTAATGTCATTCGCTACGATAAATTTTGACTTTCTAGTTTCAGTTTGATTGATTAAATTGCTTTGACTTTGTGGAAATTTTAGTGATTGATTGTCGGCGCTGAACGGTGTTCATGGTCGATAGCTAAAAAGGAGTAAGGATTAGGAAATCGTCGACAGTGACGAGCTCGCAGTGTATTCAGTGTCACAGTTTAGTTTTATGGTCGTTTACTCAACCTCATCTTATGCAGCTACTTAAAGAGAAATGTTTATGTTGAAGCTACAACCACAATGGTTGAATTTATTTTCATTTATTATCATTGAATCAAGATATTTCTGCAAAACATAATTCTTCGATGAATTGAAACATATATAATTGTATTTATTTTCTCAAAATAAAAGTATATTCTGCATGATTTGCAATTGTTTGTTTGAAACGAGTGTTCGATACAGCATCATCTTTCCAAAAATCTGTGTATCTAACACTAGATTTACGGAGCACAAAAAGCAGCTGTTTTATATTAGTTTATAGAACTAACAATAAGACATTTATTCTGATTTTTAAGAAGTGTTATATTGTAATATTTGCCGTAAGTAAAACACATAAATTGAATAAATAACTCATAAATGTATCTTTACGATACGAGTAATCGTAAATATTAAAAAATTAGTGACCCGTCATTTTGACGAGTTCCGTAAATCTAGTGTTAAAAAACAAGGTCGATATTCACACGATCTTTACGCGTCCATGTACAAAAAAAATTAATAGTAGCCAGAAGTAAAAAAGAAATAAAACTTCGAAATCACATTACAAACTCACTCAAAATATTTTTGTTTCGTATGACGAGAGTGACGTAAACCAAATGCCAAAATCAAATCGTGTTAATAACCATCTAATAATATAATATTAGCAATATTATAATAATATTAACTTAATCTTCAAAAATATTAGTTATTTAATATGTACAAGTTTTTTTAACGCAATGTCTCGATGTACCGTGAAGACCTTACGGATAAAAAAGAATCTATCGTCGTGCTGTGAGCCCATCGACAGTATAGAATTTTGCCGAATGAAGTATTTCATGATTCTAGAAATAACGGAAACATTAGATCGAATTTAATAACTACCGTATATATGGCTATAGAGCCCGAGGCAAAGGCAGTATCGTAGTTTAATCGGTAAACGGCCTACTGCATAAGATACACGGCAAACATGCTGTGTTTCCGATGCATACTTTACCAGAGTTGCCCATTTCACGGCGGAAACGCCAGTTTATTAGTTCATTATCTCGTGTATCGAAATATGCTTGGCGCTTGGCTACTTGAACAGTGAAAACGACCGAACCTGAGCTACTTTTAACGATACTACCGTGGACTTTCGAGAAAAGCTCGTTAGAGGCGTAATAAGCGTTCCCATAAAGCGATGAACGTGTTTGTATTCAATTATCGTATTCGAACGATTAATATCGTTCAAAGGTTCACGTTTTTCTTTTCGCCAATAAAAATTTTAATTGGTACAGTTAAATCCGTTTATTGCCAGCCTATAGTATTCTCGTTCAACTAATATGAACTGTTTAATGTATCAGACGTAAAAACGAATTCTTAATTAAATTAATAACACACGGCACCCTTCAAAACACAATCACTTTTCCAAGGTTATACCAAACCACTTGAATTTATCTAAGATATCAGATAAACCCACTGGGCCAGACAATGTGGAAAAAACTGTTTCCAAACTTGCAAGTAGATGCAATGACAAAGGAAATAAATAAATTACGTATTTTCAATCTTTTTATCTGAGCTTAGAACGAAAATTTTTACGATTTATTTTGTAGATCCATCCAGTTGTTAAAAATTGTTTTACCAATTGTCTAGTAAACTAATCAGTTTATCATTTGTCATTTGGCCCAATTTTAATAAGGTAATTGCATTTTAAAAGGTGTCCGAATATTATCGTTACTCACTGTATTTATGTTTAATTGCAGCAAGCATTTGAAAAACATTTTAGATATTTCCATATAATCTTATAAATCGCGGGACAGTAAATTCTTCCTAAAATGCCAAATTTCGGGTTGCTGTTGATTTTCCTGTGCTGGCCCTAAAGCTATGTGATTTATTGCTACATCGACGGAATCGGTCAAGCGTTTGATGCGGCACGCAACGTAGCTCCTTTGAATCGAGTTCCCGGTAGACAACACAAAATGTTTGGGTGAGTCAGGTAAGAAAAACCGCGGGGCTATAAGGTACGTGACCAATTGCAACGATTGTTGATGCATAAGTTTTCCATCGAATCGAGGCATATTGCCTCCGAATTGTTTTCGAGGCATGTGGCCTCTAAATTGCCTTCGAATCGAGACATGTGGTCTCTAAATTGCCTTCGAATCAAGGCATGTGGTCTCTAAATTGCCTTCGAATCAAGGCATGTGGCCTCTAAACTGCCTTTGAATCGAGGCATGTGGCCTCTGAATTGTCTTCGAATCGAGGCATATAGCCCCTAAATTGCCTTTGAATCGAGGTATGTGGCCTCTAAATTGCTTTCGAATCGAAGCATGTGGCCTCTAAATTGCTTTCGAATCGAGGCATGTGGCCTCTTAATTGTCTTCGAGTCGAGACATGTGGTCTCTAAATTTCCTTCAAATCAAGGCATGTGGCCTCTCTCTGAATTGTCTTCGAATCGAGGCATATAGCCTCTAAATTGCCTTTGAATCGAAGTATGTGGCCTCTAAATTGCTTTCGAATCGAAGCATGTGGTCTCTAAATTGTCTTCGAGTCGAAGCATGTGGTCTCTGAATTGTCTTCGAATCGAGGCATGTGGCCTCTAAACTGCCTTTGAATCGAGGCATGTGGCCTCTGAATTGCCTTCGAATCGGGGCATGTGGCCTCTGAATTGTCTTCGAATCGAGGCGTATAGCCTCTAAATTGCCTTTGAATCGAGGTATGTGGCCTCTAAATTGCTTTCGAATCGAAGCATGTGGCCTCTAAATTGCTTTCGAATCGAGGCATGTGGCCTCTTAATTGTCTTCGAGTCAAAGCATGTGGTCTCTGAATTGTCTTCAAATCGAGGCATGTGGCATCTGAATTGTATTCGAATCGAGGCATATGGTCTCCAAATTGCCTTCGAATCGAAACATGTGGCCTCCGAATTTCCGTCGAACGTAGACCAGAACAGCGTAACTCCACTGATATTTTCTTTTGAACGACATACATACTTTCTTTGCCGTTGCCTTTAATATTTTCCCAATGTTTTTTGTTGTTGTAATTACAATTTGTGTAATGAAATAAAACGAGTTACTTGCTACGTGCAATTAATAAATATGCTATAAAGCATATCGTGTTTGGTCTCATTTTAATTGGAAGAATCTGACTAATATATTAAAAAACATTTCATGTATAAAAGATTAGAAATAAAAAAGTTAAATAAATAAAGTTTAAAAAAGTTATTCTAGCATTATTACGTATTCATATTGATGTACACCGGCATGCTGACCGCTTGCCTTGTTTTGCTGACTGCCCCGAGTTTCCTTGTCTCTCTCTCTCTTTCTCTCTCTCTCTCTCTCTCTCTCTCTCTCTCTCTCACGATTGACTAATCAATCAAGTATGTACATTGGATTTTCCAATTGGAAATTCCAGACATGGAGGAACTGCAGCGCGCATTTGCATAAGTAAATTTTTATATTTCGCGAAAAATATGTTCCTCTAATGAAAACCGGTAAGAAAGTAATAACTTATATGTCACTGCGAGTTCGGATTACTTTCGTCATAGAACCGGAGATCACTGCCTTCGCGGGAAGATTGAATTATAATTTCGGATCGGAGATGTACAATCTGAGTCTACCATAGACCAGATTGAAAATCCGGAGGAAGAATCTAGCGTACTGTTATGACGTTGATGTAATAATCCGGGTTCGGAATTCCGCAGAAGAATTTCCAGTTTGCCGACGTGACGTGCCGTCGGAGGATATCCGATTTTCTGTCACTCATCCTGCTCCGTCATTATCTTCATTGTAGTGTGCGGTCAAAGTTATTTGCTCGGAAGTAATTTGAATACGTCTCCGAAATGAATTTTTATATAAAACGTCCGCGTCTCGCAAGTCATATTGTTACTACCGCCGCGTTTGCAATCGCGGAATTGAAAATAGAATCCAAACGTACGCAATAGTGAGCATAGATTATCCTTCTTCTAATCAATCGATTCAGGCTGTGATTAATATTTCATTGGTATGTAATTAGTGGATCGCGGATTTTGTGCATTTATTGGAAAAATTAGTGGACCAAATAAAAGGCAACGGAAACATTTGAAGACTTTCAAACACCGCTTAAGCTATTAAGAGAAGCGACATGTTTATATTGAACTCATTTTCTTTGTTATTAATGCAAACCATTTTCATTTTATAGATTTCATCTATATTCTCTTTTATTATAAAAAAGTGATATCTAGTTTTGCAAGCAACCTTTGGGACGTTGAAAGACTTATTTTTAGTATCATACAGTCAGTGTACAAAGTATTCATACATCTTTTAAAACGGAATAACTTTTGTATAATAACTGATCTAAATTTTTGGGGGGATTGTTGGGGGATGTTAGAGGGATTAGTTTTACGAGACAATGGCTAAAAAATTGTTTTCGAAACTTGCATTTGCTTGGCATGATGAAACGATTAAAATAGTGGTCTTTTCAACTTCTTTATCTGAGCCCGTAACGAACTTTTAAAAAATGCATTTTGTTAACGACTCGCAACATGACGACGTGAAGTAACTTGTAAAATATTCGTTGCATGAAAAAATATTTCAAATAAAAGTTGCATGGTTTGCAGCGGGACATATGGTACTGTAAGCAACTTTACATTTTTTGCTCTTTTATCAAGATACGAGGATCACCTTCAATTTTTTAAATGGATTGGTTTTTAAATTTCTATCCGAATTCGGATAAGTCATTAAATTCTACAGAAATATGTATCACACCAAATATGGTTTAAAATTAATAGTTACTGGATTATTAGCAAAAATAAATTATGTTGTGTTAGAAAAGACCGTTGATCAACGTGACTGTTAGCACAACATAGTAGGATAACTTTGTTTATGAGCGGCCAATCTGTACTCTCTCTCTCTCTCTCTCTCTCTCTCTCTCTCTCTCTCTCTCTCTCTCTCTCTGCTGATGGTTTGATTAATATATCAATAGCTATTTACTTGAGACCTTTTTTGGTATAATACTTTCTCCCATAGAATTTAACACTTTATCCGAATCCGGAGAGAAATGTAAACCATTCCATTTAAAAAATCGAAGGTGACCTTCGTATCTTGTTAAAAACGCAAAATTGCATAAAATTGATTATAGTACTATATGTTCCGCTGCAAACTATGCAGCTTCTATTTGAAACATTTTTTCGTACAACGCATAATATTTTATGAGTCTTTCTATGTCGTCGTGTTACGAAACTCACCCTGTATATGTACATGCTGAAACTAATAATAAAATCGGATGCGCATAGTCAAACTACAGCCATCGCAATACGTAAAAATTACCTGTTTATGGTTGAAATTCGTGAAAAACTGCGATTTTCGCGATCTTTAATTGTTCACAGTGTAGAAGAAAATGAGTCATCCGAACTAGGAATTCGAAGCCCGATCTTGCGCGCTTGTCAGGCGGCTGCTTTAACCAATTATGCTATCCCAGCCATCCGACGTCACATTCTCTCTCAGTCCTTAAACACAACACGTAAACACTACGCGTCAGAAGTAATGCCGAGAACTCGCACTACAATAGCTCATATCAAGGTTAACCGATTTCGACGAAATTTTCAGCAAGTACACAAGTCACCGAGATCTACAAAATGCATTTTTTATATTTTCGTTATAGGCTCAGATGAAAAAGTTGAAAAAGACATCACGTTTTTAATTCTTCCATCATGCCAATCAATAGCAATTTTTGAAAACAACTTTTCAGCTATTGTCTCGTAAAACTAATCCCTCTAATATCCCGAAAAATTGAAATCGCTTGATCCAATTATAAAAAAAGTCATTCCATTTTGAAAAGTATACGAAAACACTTTGTACACCGACTGTATATTCATATGACGGTTATCATAATAATATAATTATTATGTGGTAAGACGGTTATCATAATAATAATATATTATTATGGTAAGACGGTTATCATAATAATAATATATTATTATGGTAAGACGGTTATCATAATAATAATATATTATTATCTAAAAACTGAAATTCAAAAGTAGAAAATAAACTCTACGATTCCTTGTGTTTGTGTACCAAAGATAATCGTTTTATTGTTATAGAAAAATTGAAAGCTGAGACGATAAGGAGGGCATCAAATTAAATTGAATTTTTATTGAAACTGTAGAAGCAGCCAAGGATACGAGTACGTAAAATGCTACTGATTGGAGATCATTCAATTATCTTGGTTGAACAGGGCGGCAAATGCTTGAAACTAATCGATGCGCATTACCCTATAAACGTGCAGACAGTATTAATTACACTGTCGTTTTCGATAACTATGAGAAATGATCGGTGTTTACAGATAATACTCCCAATGCAGGATTTGATGTAATACATTGCTGAAGAGATTTGGCACATTACCCGCATTACCAGCGTAATTAGCACGTAATTTCCTGAGATAGGTCACACAAGCACGGAATTACAACCTGTGAACCGCTCCCCGTTTAAATGTCTTTATTCGCTTGGCACACTATTGCACATCCGACAATATATTTGAATTCTCAGGCCTTTCAGGTTGTTGCGCAAAATAGATATGAATTTAATCATTTTTACTAATTAATCATTTTACCAATACAATAATAAGGATTTATTCATTTTACAAACAGCACTAAACTCTCCCCTTTTTCCATACAATTTTAACTTTGATATTTATATTTATCAGCAATATGGTGCAAATACATATATTTTACAAAAATATTTGATGGTTATTTTAATTTAATGATTACACTGTCCGACAAAATCAAACTTTTTTTCTGGGATCCTATAGCCACTATGAAATTCTTGTAGAGCTTCACTTCCTGAACAAGAATCCGAAAACCCTCAGTTTTTTAAATAAACGAACTTTTGTAAGAACCCAAAATTTTCGACAAAAATGAGGTATTGCATGAAAAGAGTACAAACGTTAGAAAGTCCCAGAATCCGATCCTGGGTAGAGTTTTCGTGCTGAACAAAAAACTTTTCGTAAAAATACAAAAATATTGCGCAGAAACTGCTCACGTCGACACTTCCCTAAACTTTGACATTAATTTATTGCTATTTAGGACCAAAAACAATTAATAAATTGCATGCCACTATATTCGGGAAACTCTCCTCTATCTTTCAACACCAATTAGAACTTTCTAACGTTTGTACTTTTCATGCAATACCTCATTTTTGTCGAAAGTTTTGGGTTTTTACAAAAGTTCGTTTATTTAAAAAACTGAGGGCGATGGAGCAATTCGGTTTTCGGATTCTTGTTCAGGGAGTGAAGCTCTACAAGAATTTCATAGTGGCTATAGGAACCCAAAAGTCGTGTCGAACAGTGTTATCATAATTCAACAAGATCTTTTGAAATTATTATTTGGAAGAAAATTATCGAGATTCTCTGAGACACAGTTCATTCAATTGAATGACTATTAATCCTTTGCCATACCATTATCTATACAGTTACAATGGTTGAATGATTTTCGATAGTAATCGTTTTTTAGAAGATACATAATATCGAACATATATTTTATATAAGAATACATATTTTTCTACATTCCTCTGTAAAATAAACGTTGCCACTTAAAGAAGAGAAACTTTTTTATATCCTCAAACCTTGTGACCAATACTTCGAAAATTTCGTCTTTGCATGCCCCGAGCTTAAGCATATATTCGTTACAAGTATATGTGTGATATATTTTTCATCAGAGTTCGATCCCTGGACTTTAATTTTCCGGTGGATTTTTGCTCCATCATAATTTGTTCAAAATTTTTATGATTTATCAATCATAACAACGCATTTTTCGTACTTCGCTTTATATACTTATAAAGATAATGTATTTAAACAATCTATTATACAATCTTTAATTCAAATCTCAATTTAGAATATTCGAACATGTTACGTGAGTGTTATTGCAGCATTTTTTCAAACACTTTTACTCACTGAAAACTATCTGGGCCAATGTAACCTCCGTTTACAGAGTGAGATGACTAAAAAATCGATTATAGAGTAAGAGTTAAAAATCAATGACAAGGGAACAGATTTTTATTCCGACTTGAAAGAACCTAATAACATTCATACTTACCAGATTATCGCTAGAAATCTCCACAATGAGTCAGACGTGTCAAAGTATGGCAAGGGGTTAATTGGCTCTCGGTAAATAAAGCGTTAATATTCAAGTAACAACATTGAAATATTTAATCGAGAATCGTGTCTGTCGAATGAACATATTTCAATCTCGTACGTGGAGGATAATGTGGAACTTTTCAGCGTGGAATCGCTCGTTTGCAGGATATCCTACGAGCTATCCGTTGCAATTTAAGTAGCCGGCATGGTCGGCCAGTCACGCCGAAACCAATTACAACCGACACGATGATCGATACGGGAATAATTATTCCGAGGCTAATGCAATGTCAACAGGACTGTGTTAGGACACAAGCACCCGCTTCGTTTTCACCGGGAACCGGTCCCGCCTAGATACGTTTAACGCAGCCGGGTCGCTCTCGAAAGCGGACTTCGTGCACACACTTCACCAATGCACCGACCACTGCATAAGATTTTCATTTGCATTGCGTGAATCGGTTGTTATCTGTCCTGCATGCGGACCGTCCTATTTACACACGCGGGCGATCCATTTAACCTCTCGCTGTCCTTCAAAGGAGCTCGAAAATATATCAACGCGTTAAATGTCAAATCGAGATCAACTCGTGACTTTATCGCCCCTCGATATCCACGATCAACGATCATCTGTCGATTTACAAACCGTCAGTTTACACTCTCGTCGAACAGATAGAAATTATATGGAATAGGCTAAGTTCGGGATAGTTTAATCATTTTGAGGAAATTGTTTATTCTATTTATTTTTGGAAATGTACGTTTTGTACACAATTGCGTGAGAAAATGTATGTTATATGTGCCCATAATTATGAAAGTGGTCTAAGGCAAAATTTAAAAAAAATTGAATTTATCACTTATTTCACACGACATGATTTTAAACTAAATTTATTCAACGTAATTTCTACGATATCGTCAAAAATGAACCTTTAGATAGTAGTTGTAATTACAACGTTATACGGAATTCATTTAGTGTTAATTATGAAAGTGGTCTAAGTCAACATTACTATGAATTCATCGAAAATTGTAGAAAAAGAAATACATTTTCGATCAAACGAATGTCGCAGCCGGATTTTATTTCAACGAAATCACTTGAAACATCAATAACAAGGAGAGTAAAAAATACCGCGGGCGAATCTGTCTCTTGGCTAAAAATTCAATGGATGAGATTCTTGAAAAATGAACCTTATAAAATGTTTTATAAGACTTCTTTAGATGATTCTGAATTCCAAGTTTTGGATCTTTCATCTAAAAGAGGAAGACCAAAAATATACGAAAATATTCAATTACTTCCATTATACAACACCACTAGACCAGTAACGGAAGAAAAACATAAAGATCTTATGTGTTTACTACCATACATCCCTCCAGTTTTTCAGGAACATTTTAAAAATCTTAAAAACTCGAAATTATGATAAAAATGGATTACTTTTTAAAAATGATTAATAAATGTTTATGAATTATTTCGTTAAAGTTGTTGTTTCAAATGGACCGTTTACTTTGAAAGTGGTAAAATGCCGAATCTGAGCTTGTATTGTCTAAATACCCCACGCAACGCCACTTACAATTTCTTTCGATGACATTGGACTTACACCACTTTCAAAATAAACGGCTCAAATAAAAATCACAATTTTTTATTACTTTAAGTCAATTATAGGACATTCAGTTAATTTTGAAAATGGTCTAAGTCAATTCAAGCTTTAAAAACAACATTTTCCTATGAAATTCACACAAAATTTCATATCTATAATAAATTTCATTAATCAAGACTAATAAAATTATAAATTAAAATGTCGCATAATGTAAAAATATTTTTTAATTTATTCAAATGCGATTCATTGAATATCTCTAAACAAAAAATATATGACTTAGACCACTTTCATAATTATGGGCACATATTGGAATCGTTTTTTTTGTTGTGATTTTTGCTCGTGTTTCCTACGTAAACTGCAAATATTCTTTTCTCACGAAACCAACGGATTACACGAATTCTACTGTTTCTAACAGATGCCATTGCATTTAGCAAGGAATCAGCATTTCCTTTAGCTCTCTTATCGCCCTTTTTTTATAAAACGTAGGTACTTTGTTAATTTGTAACAATATCATCGTATATATTTAATTAATGCGATCTAACCATATAAGAATCACGAAAATCGCCTATTTTAATACATAAAGTAAAAATAGATTTGCGTTTTATACATATGAGCCGTTTATTTTGAAAGTGGCATAAGTCACTTTACCGTAATGAAAAGTGGTGATTTTTTACTGTTTATACGAAATTATTTATACCGAGAAAAATATCAGTATCCTGAGATAACAAATACAAGTAAATCTTCTCGAAAGTTAGCATCCATATTTTTAAACGTGTTAAAACGCAAACCCTTAAATATAATATATCGACTTAAAAACAAAGTGACTTCTGCCACTTTCAAAATAAACGGCTCATATTGTGTTTCCGACTAATGGAACAATGTAAATAAACTTACTTATGTTTCAAATACAATTAACATTGCACATCGGATTAAATAAGCGTCAAATTTCTATAGAATTCTAGACCTAAATTCTTTTGCAAAACTTTTAAAACTTACTAGAACTCTTAAAATTTACTAAAATCCTTTTGAAAAATTCTGATGGCCCCGCAATTCTGTGCTTTATGACGACACATAAAGTTATAATGTCATCCAAGTCTTTCTGTCCTTTGCCGTTTCTCTGAAGTAAAATATATTACAATTCCGCTGGGCTCTTGGGAAAAAGGGGTCGTACGCTTCTTATGAAAAGGTAGAGATTAAATATAATATATGGGAGAATGTAGAATAATAAGTACTACTGCCTAGCCTTTTGTGCTTATTTCTTTGCCATATCTTTTGAAGCTACATACAGTGCGATAAGAAGAGAGTTCAGAACTCTGTCAGGATAGTAAGTTCTCTCTGAAGTAATAGATAATTCTTTCTTTTATATTGGCTTTTTTTCTATAACTATTTATTGGCTGCGAGGATGCATATGTAACTGACATTTTGCTGTGCTTCATAAATTCTAGGAAAATCCTGCGAATGCAAACACAAAATATCTTTCCGAATATTTTTAATGAATTCTTTTGTCCATAATTTGAAATGGATATTGAAATTCATTGCTATTCAAATACATGAAATTTAACCAGATTCGCCCGGTTAGTTTAAACAAAATGTCTAGTAACGAAATTAGTAAAACCACCGAATTTGTAATTTTGTCGAATGCAGTTAAATTTCGTTTGAATGATTTAATCAGGTATGGGAGTTAGTTAATGGTTAACCATCGCAATCACGGTGCTCTCGCAACTTTTACGAGTATTGCAACACTTTCGGTGTGTCTTGTCATTTTCGTCGTGTAATTCAAGCAGGTGAATTCCAGGACATTTTGTGCCCGCACTTACGGGGAGCGTAAAATGAAAAAATGAATTCTCCTTTCAATATATTTAAAGCAATACGTTTTTAATCTTCGACCAAAATCAATATATTCTTTTGCAAAAATTTACAGCTCCTCTTTTACATATTTTTGTATGCAACGATACTTAGATATGATACTTAGAAATGATCCCATGGTGGAAGAAATCATTTATTGTTCCATAAATTGCATTTATTGGAACTTTAAGAACGATACAGTTTTCATATGTATTGTGAAAAGTTAGCAATAGGAATTCCAATTGATGATAGATTTGTAGTGCATTTAAAATAGTACTTGATTTTTAACTTCCGTTAGTTTACTCAAATTGCCCTAAAATGCTTTATTGCGGCAGTTACATTATAAACGATAAATAAAAATTGAGACTTTCAATTAAAAGATTACATTGTAATGTACTTTATATAAAGATTACGTTAGCGAACGATCATAATAAAAGACACGTATCGATATTAACAAGATATTTCTATTTCCAAATAATAGTATAAAAAATAACTCCTCGAAATGAATTAATTCGAATGGTTACATCCGTCGTTTCTCTACATCCGGTCGTAGACGAAATTGCGACATGATACTCAAATATGCGATGTGGTAACATAACCAGCAGCTTTTTGTCCAAGAAACTCCGAAGAGGAAGTTTGGAACCACGATAACACGTACTCATGTTCGAGACGCGGCGCGAGGCGTCAGGAGCGAAATGAAAAATGCCCCTAATTCTGGTATCACCGTGAATCACGCTGAAATTTGTCCGGGAAGACGAAGTGTCTCTTTTGAAAGAGGCAAAGCTGAGTTGCGGAGAAGATGTAGCCCACGTGTAGGGCGCGTACGTGTCTCTTCGTAAGCAGGCTGCCGGTGTTCTCAGCCGTGCCAAAAATGTACGTGCGATACGTACGTACGTGGACGAGAGAGGCTCGCCTTGCAGCATCTACGTGACCTGCAATTGGTCGACAAGAAAAATGGCGCTGTCATACGGCACAGCTGATCGTATTACAGAGACGATAGGTGTTATAATTTCGAAAAGGTGAAACAGAACTTTGTGCTTTCGAAAATCTGCATGCCTGACGGTATTGATGGCTTGCAACTATGAAATATTAAGGTGTCCCATAAGTTCTTTCCGCGCCGCGCTATTAATGAATCTAACTGGCTGTGTTTATATAAACACGCAGACTTCAGCCGCTTATTTTGAAAGTGGCCTAACTCCATTTATCTTCAAATCGAGATATTTAAAGTTTTGCGTTTCAATGAATTTAAAAATATACGTATAGGATACTAATGAGTCATACTGCTTAAGCGTATCTAAGGATGTTAAATTTAAAGTTCCTGTTAAAATAGTGGCAATTATTAAGTAAATAACGTGCGTTTTCTTATCAAGAATGGAGTTGGGCCACTTTCAAAATTAACAGCCAGATTCATTATAAAATTTGAAGGTGCCCAAGTCCATTCAACATAATTTAAGATGTTTTAAATTGAAGAAAACAATACTGAATTTGTTTTACATATCTTGAAAACACTTCGGAAACATAATTTATGCGATTTAAAACATTTTTTAATTACAGAACATAGAAAATTACAAACATAAATTTATTACAAAACAATTTACTATTCGTCTACATTTTGTGCGTGTGAAAGTGATTTGAAGAAATCATGATGTTCTGGTGATATGTATCGTAATAGGTCAATATATTTCCGGTTTCACTGCAATATCATTTTCCTGAATTCCGTTTAATCTTTCGCACTTTTTGGATGTATGATGCATCAATTTTTTCTCCATTGTTATTCGGATCTTCATCCTCTGAAGACGAATATTGTTCTATAATTCTGTTTCTTTTTCGATTTTTTTTTAAATTATTAGTTACTATTTCTTCTTCACTATCTGAACTAATTAATGGTCTTGTTCTGTTTTTCCTCATGGGTGAAATAATTTCTAAAATTTAATATTAAATTTTAAGTTTTATATTAATTAAACGTACAGGTTATTCAACTAACGCAATTGTCCCAAAAATTAGGTTAACTTGTAAATACTAATTAGTTGAAATTACCTTCATCACTGCTTTTCGACATTATCAATAGTAAATATCTTGATGTAAGTATAAATGGAGTTGGGCCACTTTCAAACTACACGGCTCAGTTATTTAATTAATTCTGAAAACTTATGTGTGAAAAATTTATCGTATTTGCTCTGAATATAAGCAAGTGAAGTGCTTCACTGATACATAACATGAAGCTGTACATTTAACCATGGTAGCCGGCAAAAAATTGGAAAACGGAGTTAGGCCACTTTCAAAATAAACGGCTCACTTACCTCTTGGCTGTTTAGGGTATCGGTTTCAGTCATCCCAAAGATATTTTAGAGTACGTTCCGTTGGTGACAAAGTTGCTTATAAAAATTTGTCTACGCCGTTCAATATGGATAGCTAAAAGAAGCATTTGCGGCATGTTATGCTTCATTGCTTTAAAAAAAAGTGATAGGGCAAAGGACACTGCAATCGAGATTTATACCGTTTACAGTGATGGTTCTACGACTATTAGGACAGTCCGCAATTGGTTTAAGAGATTTAGAGCTGGCAATTATGATTTGAAAGATGAAGATCGCAGCGGTCATCCAACAACGACGGATGCGGACCTTGTCAAAGATATGCTCGCTGAAAATCCGCTATATAGTGTGCGCGAGATAGTGGATGCCACTAACATACCCAGGACAACGGTACATAAGCATTTAATCAAGATGGGATATGTGAATCGATTCGAAGTTCCACACCGTCAAATTTTCATCACGACAACGCAAAACCGCATGTTGCGTTGGTCGCAAGACAAAAATTATTGCAGTTTGATCGAGACGTTCTATCTCATCCTCTGTACTCCCCAGACATTGTTCCATCCGATTATTACTTGTCCTTCTCGTTAAAAAATTCTCTCCGTGAAAAACGGTTTAAATTCGTAAGCGAAATAAAAACGCACCTTGATCAATAGTTTGCAAATAAGCCTCAACTATCTTGGAAAGACGGCATAATGAGGCTTCCTGAAAGATGGAAGAAGGTAATAGAGCAGAACGGTTCATATATAACTCGATAAATCAACTTTAAACAACAAATATCGTGTAATCATTTCACATCAGAAAAAAGGAAACAACTTATGGGACACCCTAATATAAATCTGTCTTGAGCTATGTTTAAATTCGTTAATTAATTGTCAATTGTCCATGTATAGTAATTTCTCTCTAATTGACGCTCAGCTTGGAAACAAAAATGGACAATTTGGGAAGAGGAGGTACGATTATTCAAGCCATACAGTTCGCTTTTATAGTTACCCACTGTTACCAACTATAAAAAAGAATAATCGAATAATCGCATCTCCTGTTCCCAAATTGTCCATTTTTGTTTCCAAGCTGAACGCCAATTGAGAAAAATTTATTGTAGTTTGGAGCCACCTCTATCTCCACAGAAATCTGAAGTATTTTTATATTCTCCCAGTTCGTTAGTAATATATTTTCTATTTACAATATGCATAAAATGTACGCATGTACAATTATGTCCTTAGAATAGAGTAAAAAAGTCGACTTCATCTTTATATAAATTAAATAAAAGAATAATCTTTCAGTGTATAGGTTTGAGGGAAAATAGTATGAGGAAATCTTGTTATAAAATAGGAGTCGTTATTAATAAAAACATTTACTTACACTGGTTTCTTTATTGTGCACAGATACAGCCTTATACGTTCACGATTACGTTACGATTTTCATATTAGTAATGTGCCAATATCTTCTTAACTGTGTATAATTATGTACTTTTATGAAGTATGAAATATTTTTATGAATGATGAAGTAATGAAATACTAAAAAATGTGGATTGTATCAGTATGTTACTTCTTTCATTCGTAGTCGTAAATTTTCAAACCTTTAATAACAATTTTAATGAAAATATGAATTAATCGTCCCCTGCAACTTCTGTTAAAAATCAAATAATTCAACCTGCGATGGAATTTTTTGTTAGGCGTGCATGCTAATTATAATAATGAAAAAGGATTTATCCTACAGAAAAATGATTCCTCGACTATTAATGATTATTAATGATTTGTTTAATCAAGTCATCTACTGTATATTCTTCTTCACATAACCTTGACATTTCAGTGCAACATAAATGTTTGATGCTTCAATTACGTGAATTTTGAATGAACAATTACATTGGCATTCTTACTATGCGTTTAATAAAATACGCGGAGATATTTCATCTCCGCTCTTCAGAAGAATCGATAATAATACAAACATTCGTGTTCGCGCCACTCGAAATATAAATGTTCGAACATTTGGAACATTTCCATAACAGATTAAAATATGAAAATATGACCTGCGTAAATCTGCCCGAACCAACGTGACCTCTGTTTAATCCTGTAAATGGTTCCGCCATTCCAATAAGTGCAATTACTTGGATACGTCAAAACTAGTTATTAAATTGCATGTCTGTGTACAGTATTACACATCAAGACTTTCACTGCGTGATTTTCTTTTTGAAGCAGGTACACTGTTTCAAGGTTGTTTTGGATGCTTAACCCTAGAAAAATAACCATATGACAACGTACGTAAAAGATAACCATACGCTTCAGAGGCGCATGCTAAGGCGTCAATTTTATACTAACAATGGATATTTATTTAAGTTAATCTAGTCATTTTAAAGGTTTGGCATTATTGTAAAAATAAAATGCATTTATATTATATTTTTTTATATTTTAAGTAATTTTAAACTTAAATCACTAGACCTCTATGAAAAATTAACAAAAATCAACAGTCTTTCGCAGGCGCCTCTGCGACGTAGGTTATCTTTCTCGGGTTAAATAAGCAACACATCCACAGAGGGAAGACATCCGATACTAATGATTATAGCCAGAATTTTATTAAGAATTTTATTTAATATCGAAGGATCACGAATTTGTTCCTCATCGGGCAGCATCTAATCCCTAAAACTCTGCACGTTTTTCGGACAGGTTGCTAAACAGTCGAGGATGGTGACAAAAATTGCTTTCCTCTGATTGGCTGACAATTGAATCCTGAACAGTATTGTCATCATCAGCATCAGTGTACAGGGTTGTAAAATTCAGAGCACGGAACTTAGAATCCACAATATACATAACGACGCATAAACATTTATAAAGACCTAAACTCTTTGCTCATTGTACAGGGTGTCCCAACAATGTATCGCAACCAGGAAATGGAAGGTTTAGAGAATTTATTTTTATTTTTTATTATTATATAATTTAAGATCATTTGAAGTCATTTTTTCCTTAGCGAAAATACAATCCGCGGCTTTGGTTACGAGTTATTAACGAAAAGCAGTGACCAATAAGAGACGAAATTATCTGGCACGAGCCGGCCGAGCCAATGAGCGGGACTGAGCTTCGTGTGCTCGTTGGCTGGGCCGCTCGCGCCAGCCGAACTCGTCTCTCATTGGTCAATGTTTTTCGTTAATAACTCGTAAACAAAGCCTCGAATTGCATTTTCGTTAAGGAAGAAGTTACTTCAAATGACCTCAGGAACCTCCTATTTCCGGATTGCAAGACATTTTTGGGACGCCTTGTATTGCACTTAACCCCTTAACGCGCAGAAACGTATTAACACGGGCGTGCAAAACCGGCCAAAATGTGCAGACCCGTATATATACGGTCGGCGTCGCAACTTATGTCGCTAAAATGTTCAGATTCGAATATATCCGGGCAGTAAAAATAACTTAATAAAAACCAAGGAAAACATTCAATTTATTGATATTCATCGTGTAATTCTGTATTGTAAGCTGTAAAGTTTGTTTATTTGGGATTATAAAATATGGCCTTTTAGGCTGACGCTTATAAGCATCTCTGACCTGGTAATTGTTTCTATCTATCTATATCCATTATTGCGTATCTAATTAGCGTTGGCACTTTTGTGAGTTTTGTTATGACTAATTTATTTATTACTCTCCAGTTATCTCCGATCTCTTTCTATTTTTTGCTTATTCAGGAATAAAATATGCACTTTTAGGATGGCACTTATGAACATTTAGTGTATTATTCGTGAGCAAGTCGTGAAGTAAAGTAGACGTTATCAAAGTGAATTTCTTCAAAGACAATTGTTTTTTATTTTTTACAAATATTATTAGTGTCAACATATAAAAACGTTTTTGTTTTATGGTGTATTTTTATAGAGAGTAAATTGGATTTTTAGTATATAAAAGGTATGTTTTCTAATGTTGAAATAAGGAATGTTGGGCTATGTGCTGCACCTTGTTTTGAAATTTACCATACAAAAGAAAATTTTGAATAGTTTTAGTTTATTATATATTTTTCAGCTAATAAATATTATTATTATATTATTACAAATTTAGGTAAAATTAAATATTTTTCAGTTTTTTTTTTCGTCTCCTCCTTCCCCTTCAAAATAGTAACTGGTAATTGAAAAACAGTACGATGGGTACAAAATTCGATCTGCAATGCGATTCAATATTCACTATAATTATTTATCCACTATTTTTATTGAATTTTTAGTAATTTTTGCATTTCTTTTACATATTTATTGAAATTAAGGTCCAAATATGTATTTTCTTAGATAAAAAAAATTGATTTTTTTTGGTCGGTTTTTTTTTTTTAAATTGTGCATTAAGGGGTTAGTATTGCTATCTATAGTCCGTCCAACAAGATGAGAATGTAGACACGGCAACTGCGCGCGATCGACGCGTGAGTAGAACCGGGCCAGCATACAATTTTAAGTACCCCAAGTTCCAAGCAGCTTCTCATTTGCTTATACATATTTTTGGGTACCTTAATTTGTGTCGGATCTGTTCTATTTACGCGTCGATCATGTGCAGTTTCCTTATCTATTTTCTCGCCTCGTTGGGCAAACTGTACACTTCAATTCATTTCTAAACTACGTCCTTTTCCATCCCTGAAGCTGGTACAACCCACAACGGCACACCCTTGCCGCTCGAAGTGCACCTAACTATTTTAAAAAGTTACGAGGCTAACGTCGTATTCCAGTTTCCCATAGTGGCAACCCAGTGGTGAAAGAGACGTTGACAAGTCCAATATTTCAAGTAACTATTTCGAATAACGCACAATTCAATAACAATATGTATAGACTATTATAACATTATAAAATAATGAAATAATAAATATAATAATAAATAATAAATATGTATATAAATAAGATGATTTAATGTTTTTATGCTTTCGTGCTCGTAACATACAAAGTTGTATTAATTCGGTGTAATATCAATTATCTGCCAGGTGTTATTTATGCGATCTTGTTTATATTCGAGAAGCACCTATTTATTCTCATTGCGGCAATGTAGTAATAATTACTACAGTAATTGTTACTAGTAGTGCAATCCATAATTGAAATCCAATATGCTCGTATATAATTACTAATTGATAAACTCCAGAACCTTAAATATATTGCAATGTGTGTGCGCCTGTTCAAACAGTACAAATTGCAATGAAATTTAAGTGAATGGAGTTCAATAAAAATTCAATTAAATTCGAAGATACATGTATCAATTGTTTTCGTAATTCAAAAAATTTTCGTAGCTTGCTAAAAGTTCGTTTCTAAATTTTAAAATAAATAAAACGCATTCGTTAATCGAAGGAACTGCCAAATGAGTGTCATATTCAATTCGATACAAATGTGACAAACGATTCCCATTCGCGTGAAAACATTTTTAACGTAGTGGTTGTTATCAAATTTTGTCAGATAGAAAAGCTTGATAAAAATCTCACGAGAACATCGAATTTTCCGATTAAACCGAACCCTGCCCCCGATTCCGAACACCGAAACCGAAACGAAACAGAGTCACCATTTAGTCGCTAATTCGTTACAACAATTTTTAACGAAGACAAATTCCCGGCACAATTCAACAAATTCACAGAATAGAACGTGACGAGAATTTAACAGTCTCCAGACGACAGGCGGCGAGCCGATGCGCATGCACACGTTAAATCCCAAACAGCACGACAATACTGGACCGTCCAATTAAAACACGAGAGTCTGAAAATTACTGTTTAATGAACGCGTCGGCGTCGAAAATTTTTAATGAAGCGCCGCTCGTCCGAAGACTCGAGCGATCAATTTATCCAACATGAACGCTCTCTCCGTTCGTCCTTTCGCTAACTACTGCGATTATTCCCTGTTTGTCATCGAAAAACCGTCCGGCTTGCCAAGCGGCCCCGCCATTTCCACGGCGATAATTAATTCATAATCCAGATTCTCAAGGAGTTGGCAGAGATAATCGTGCTCCGGCTGGAAGAAAGACCTGTCAACGTTAATTCTTCCTGGCGGGCAGATCGTTTGTGTCTTCGTTATACGGCGTGATAAAGTGCGAGTCGCGAAGAGACGACCCTCCGGCTCGGTTTTACCGGTGATTTACGGTCCCCGGCACGGTCGGCATATTCATATAACCTTTCTCGCCGCTAATATCCATACGTTCTCTTTGAGTCCGGCTACCTCCTGTAAGAATGCAAATATCGCTGCTGGACGCAGACGATATCCTCCCTGATGGTGACAAAAAGAAAAAAGAAAATACGAACGAACGAGAGGAACGGAGAAGCACGATTGCCATCGATATTCATCGGCGGTGAACGGGGTGCTCCTTGTCAAAGAGGTTATCGGAAACAATCGATGCCGGTAATAATGCATCGCGGGAGTAAAAGAATTAAAGCTCGGGCCCCCGCTTTGACCGGCGAAATCTGTTCTTGTTAGAACCGGCTGCGGTGGCGGCTGGCCCGAGTGCCAGCGTACCCTATCTCAAAGCGGGGAAACAAGCTCTGCACAACTATCGGCAAAGACATTCAAGAATGAAAGAGTCTCTGCCAGCTCTCCTCGTGCCCTCTACCCCTTCCCCAGCCTTTGCTCGTGCGCCCTTTTCCATTGACCTTTTCCGCGGCGAGTTCCGCGACAGAGGTTCCCATCCGTCCTCGCCGCGCCGCTATCGATTGAAAACTATTTTCCGCGCGGCGCGATCATTCCCGGTGTTTTCCACGAGCGGCGTTTCTTTTCATCCAGTCGATATATCATCATTCCGCAGCTATCGTCCCTTCCCACCGACACTTGCCACGCTCCGTGGCCCGTACCAATTTCCTCCGCACGCAGTATCACGTTTTCATTCTCATTTCTGCCGGCGTGTCAAGCATACCGACGTGAAGTGTGCTTTTCTTCGCCCGGCGACTCCCTTTTTCATCTGTGCCGCGCACAGGCCCCGTTCTCCCCTCGCTACCGGCCTTGTTGCCGCCCCTTTTTGCTCGGTCGGTTCTCTTTCTCTCTTTTTCTCCCGCTCTCCGTCGCTCCTCGTTTCTTTGTCGCGCCCACACCGAGGTTTACTTATCCCACAATAGAAGGAACCGCGTTATTTATACATTCCGCGCCATATGGACCCATACGGGGCCGAACGGTGGCCCGGGATAAAGGGAAGGAGCGAGGGCGCGTGCTTGACCCTTTGAAGATACAAACCTCAGACACGTCAAACAAATACTCGGCCGGAGAGCATCGGGCACCCGGCCACCTATGAACCACCGACACAATATTGTCACGATCCCTTTTCCGATGACTCTCTTCCCTCTTTTATCTCTCTTTCTCTCACTCTCGCTCTCTCTCTCTCTTTCTCTCTTATCCCCTCTGCATCTCTGTTTTTTTCTTTCTCGAGGGATGACAGCCGTTTAAGTTGTGACACAGGCGCCGTGCTCTGCCTCCCTTTTACCCGCCACTCACAACTGTCGCTGACGCGCGCGCTGCAACTCCATTGTGAACACGTTAATGAGAGGACAAAAAATTTAGCAAGATCGAGTTGCGACGGCATTCTACTCGACGGATAGACCGCGGCAGCTGCGCGGGGAAACTCATTTGCATACGTGGGCGATGAGGTTTCGGCCGTTGAATTTCTGAACACCATTGTTTGCCGTCTGTCGAGCACGCCGTTCTTCTGAACTATGGCGGAAAATTACGCTCGGCGTTTCTGCGCTGAAAGAAAGCGGTATCTTCAAACTGGGATCGTTATAATTGCAAGACGTTTACCACAATTGCGTGGTGCTCGTGGCTGGGTTCAGCCAAATCCTTTCGCATCAATTTTCTCTTTGTGTGAAATGAATGATTTCGGATCGCATTAATCGCTAGTATGGGTTATTGGTAACTTAACATGGTTGATTATGCAAAAATTATAGCAAACACGAGCAATTTACTTCGTTTCTTTCAGATTCTACCCTCAGGACTTATTTGAAATTTACCTTTTTTATTAACACGTCGAATGCCACGCCGGTTTTACAGAAATTGCCCGTGGCACCGCGATGAATTTTCTTTTATGTGATACATATAATGTTGAAATATTATCTGCAATAGATAAGTTGCAGTGTATAACCATGTTTGACATGTTAATTGCGACAGGAATCACTGTTTGAATTGACCATGGTAATAACACAAAATTTTAGATATTGACATTTGTTTTAAATTATATAATATATTTCTATCAATTTGGACGCGCCGGTCACCGGTGGCCCCCATGGCGTCACCGCCAAGTTAAGTGCCGGTCACCGGTGACCCCCGTGACATTCAACGTGTTAATCCTTACAGGACCATAAGATTATAGAGTAAGGTTAAGAGTAAATATTAGTACGTAACTGTTTATTTTAGTTTGTTTAGGCGTAAAATAAATAAAAGTCATAAGAAAAATACATAACAATGTGTAGTTTTTTGGGAATTTTATGGAAAATATTCTTCCCAATGGACCATAAAGGTAACACAAATTATGCTTCGGCTTATTATGCAACGTCTTTTATTTCTTGGTTTATTATAACAAAATATTAACTAAAATAATATAAAATTATGAAATAAAATTACTATATAAAATGATGTGCTAATTATGACATTCTGCGAAGCAATTTCTTTTGGTTGTGAAGCAAAGATGAACATTGCACATAGTACATATATTATGCGTTATATTTTCTATGCGGCGTTTAGCACAATATGCACATCTTTTCATTTTTTTCGCTTTTTGCATGTTGTGTGCTGGCAAATTGCGTTTTGTACCAAAAGTAACCAATAATTAAATACGACAATCACCAATTTTAAAATGGGGAAAAATGTTTCCCTTAGTCGTGATGGGGTTAACACTTTAATAGTCGCTCGCACAACATGTGTGTGCTTTAATAATTATCAAAGGAAAAATATTAAATTTGTTGTATTAAATGTGTTGTTATTGTTGTTGTTGTTGTTTTCTTTTGTTTTATGTGTATATTCGTACATGTTGAATTATTTCACGAATATACATAAATATTGCCGTTTCTGGATTTTAACTTGATAACTGAAGTTGCACAATAATTCATACATGAAGATCAACTTCCGGCAAACAGCAAAGGGAATACTACATTTGTAATCGAACGAACGAGGGAAATGAATTACAATCCTGATGTACAATTTGTCATATAATTTGATAACATGGTTAATTTTTGATCGATTGCTGTTGTCTGTTAGATTATCATACAAAGTAATTGTTCATTATTTAATAAGATCATTATCTAAAGTCGTTGCCACGAAATAGAAATTTAGTTGAAATACTTGAAATTGTGGGGCAAACTTAACTCAAACCCCGCCATTCGAGGATTAACGTGCCGAAATGATTTGAGATCAACTTGTAAGTGATCCCCTATCTGAAGAAAATTGAGAAAACGAGAAGTTTACATATACTTGATCACACATTTCTACCCTAAAATGTGTTTATTTCAAAGAAATGAAAATTCCAGTTAATAATGGAATTGCATAATCAAGGATTTTGAAAACAAAGTCAAATATGCGACGTAATATTCCATGAATTTGCAAAACTTGCCTAAATGCGTTTAATATACATAGTCATGAATCGTTATTCTATTCTATTCGACTATTAATATCTTAAAAAGAAATCATTATTTTATTCGAAGTATTATTCAACTATTAATGTCTTATCACACAGAAACGAAAAACATTCAAATAAATAATTGATAGAATTAATTTTGCTAACGATACTAGTCGAAAAGTAAATTAATCAAATAAATCTATAAATCGTAGAATTAGATCTATCTTTAAATTCGAGAAAATTCTCGAACTCTTTATTGAATCCTTTGCCATTTTAATCGGAGTTTTACAAACATTTTAGGTTATGCAAAGTGCTGCACGTATTTATCGTCGGCGATTCGACGGACTAAATACTGCCGAATCATGCTGGTTCAACGAATTAATCTAGAATTTATGAGCCGAAGTTGTAGAAGAACGATATACAGATTTTCAGCAGACAGTAGCTCGTAAAAAATTTCATCGGCATTATTCGCTAGGGTTGGGAATTTTACGCGATTACGATGTAACCGGAGGAACGGACGATCAGACAATATACTCGAGACTTCCACGGTTTCCTCCGCGTTTAAAAAAAGAGAAAAACGAAAACTGCTGATTCCTCTGAATTTTGTACAAGGACCACCGACGCATAAAATATGAAGGAATTTAAAAGCTGGCTGCCCACGGGAATCGTACTGGTGCCGGGTTATCCGGAAAATCCAGAGCACGGTAGTCAAGAAAACGAAGAGTTTAAGCTGCAGTGCCATTTCCTCTATTAAACATGAGTCGCGGCGCATGAAACTACTTGAAAAACGTTCTTTTATTGGTAATTGTGCGCACGACTTCTGTTAAAACATTCACTCCCCTTTCAGTCCGGTTTTTCGATGCTACCATTCCTCCGGCGCATACATAAATTCAACAATTTATTACGCAGAAAACCAATGTTTTCCGTACGTCCGGGCACATTAAATTTTTGCATCGCGCGCGTCACGAACATTTCTGTATTACATGTACGTACGTCCGAAATAAATTAGTCCGTGGCATCGAACAATAAAAAATGTTACGTTTGAATTAAGTAGAAAGGCTCGTAATGTTTTTCCGCGAACGGTCCGGTTATGAAAATTTTAATTGGAAAACGCGAGAAACGGGGGCATAATTTAGTAATCTCCCCAGCGAATTTCATTAATTCAACACTACGGTTCTCAATATTTGCCATTGATTCGGCATAAAGCGTTCGCAATAAGGTTTCACGACTGATCGAAGTAAAGGGGAGAACATGTTCAGAGTTTTTCTGGAAAGGCGAAGATCAAATGCCTCGCGAAGCCGAGGTTTCGCTATCGCGTGGAACCTGATTTTTTCGAAAACACCGGCCATCAGCGCGCGTTATCGGATCAACATAAATTAAACAGCATTAGACCGCGTTCCCTGGCGGAACAGTTCCGGCTGACTAACGGAAAAAAAACAACAGGAGAAGCTATTAAGCCCTCCTTTTACTTTTAATTAGTAATGGCCCGGGATTCTGCGTTGCGTTTAACTCACCTTAATAACGCAGCAACTTATTCCATCCGTTGCTAATTCTCCCGTTTCACTATCTGTCTCCTAAATACCCAGCCGAATAAACATAATTCCATCTAATGGGCTAAATCCACAGAGATGGAGTCGGTGGGATGGAGAGAGAGAGCGAGAGAGAGGTGGGAGGGGTGAGAGAAAGAGAGAGAAAGTCGTAACCAGAGAAGACAAACGCTGAGCCTTCCTCCTCCGCTTTAAAAGTGTGACCAAGTGGCAGGGTTCTCGGGGAACGAGTGCTTTATTTACGACGACCTACCATTATCTCGACTCGGATACACAGCCTCGCGAGCTGCCGTGCTCGGGGGTCGAAAAAAGGTAGTAGAGTTCGAGGTTGAAGGGGCTTCCTGGTCTCGACGACTCAAAAAATCGACCTTTTTCACTTTGTTTTGATCCTCGTGTGGTCTTAGAAATCCCCCACAAAACTTTCTTCAGGATGAACTCGAAATTAGCCGAGATGCAAGAGCAACAACAAGCTTGTAGAATGATTCGGGCGAGAATTTGGAAAATATTTTTTTCTTGATTTGCGTTACTTATTAACACTTTCACAACCGCTGACACCACTGTGGTGTCATGGGCAGGCCAGTCGTTGTATGCCGGTGACACTCATGTGGTGTCATTGGTAGACCAGTCGTTATTTGCTGGTGACACTCACGTGGTACCATTGATAGGCCAGTTGCTATTTGCCAGTGACTCCCACGTGGTACCAGTGGCAAGCCATTTGCAAAACTTTTCTTAATAACGTGCGGTTGTGAAAGTGTTAATAATACCTGAAACTTTTATCGAAGTCTGTTCACACTTTCTGACAAAAATAAAAACTGAGTTGGTATTATTTATTATTTTGTTTATCATTTTTTTTAACATATTTTGTGAGGTAGTTCTTTTAGACACACCGGTTTCCTCTATGGATTTCTTTCTTAAGATCTTTGTCGTAAGCCAGAAATGGTTTAAAGAAGGCAGCTTTCCACGATTTACAGTCATTAATTTTATGAAATGTGTAGACTTTTTTAAACTTTCGATGGCTGTCATTTTTTTGCAAATCAAACGATTTCGATGTAGTTTTCAGCACCTGTGGAATTGACGTAAATCTACAATTTTTACTTGTGTAAAACGAGAAATTCTTTAATTTCTTTACAGGTTTGACCGATAACTTTTTAGAAAATGTCACGTAATTTGCTACAATTTGAAAAAGTTGTTATCACTGAATATGGACGAAATTATTGCTACTTTAATTGATTTGTTTTTTTGCAAGCACATATTTAGAAGTATTAAAAAATCGCTCGATGAAAAATATATACAGTAATGGTAAAGGAGTGATAAAAATTATAACTTTTCTGGTTAACCGCGGATTCAATTATGGCTTCACAAAATCCATGATTCATTAAAATCACGAAGCGATGAAGGATCATAAGTAGGCTGCATACTATTATGCGAATTCCTATCTTCATACGTCTTTTTACAAGAATTCAACTTGAAGAAAAGTTTCCTTGGTCGTATAAAAAAGTGCTATCAGATGGTGTTCATTTAGTTAATTTATACATTTTCTTGTACCTTAAAATGAAATTAATTTTAATCATTTAACATTTTAGATGTTGAAATTGATATTCTGTGAAGATGATATTCTGTGAAATTTCTTGTCACATAACTACCGAATTCGAACTTCCTGCGTTCAATTTTTGTCATATAGACACGAAGAATTTGCAATCGACACAAACACAACCAATAATTTTAGGCGATTGCATCAGGTAATGCGCACTATACATATATTTGTTTCCCAAGAAATGGAAACACATATATTTGAATATTGTACACATATATATGAAAGGGCTAGAATTATAGTGACGTAAGTCACATTTTCGAAAATGTTGACTTGTGTCTTAAACTGTAATCCATGCATGCTGAAACGTTAAAAAGACCAGCGAAATAAATTATAAAGTTACCATGAATTTCACTCAACTCTAAATTATCTTAACGGTAGATTTGGTCAGTAAATGATACGCTTGTTAATAAACAATCACACCCTTTGTTTCTCACAATGAGAAAAATGTGACTTACGCCGCTATGATCCTAATCCACTCACACGTATATCGAAAAATGTGAATAAATCCGCAAAACGACTCTGATCAAAATTCTGATAGAAAGATGAAATTGTTTGATCTAAAAAACGAATCGCTTATTATTTTCGTTACATGCTCCGATAAAATAGTAAAAAAGTGATTTTTAAACTTTATTCGACCATTGCCCCCAGTTTCAATGTATGCAAAATTCGATTAACAAAGCTAACGTTATTCCGTTTTAAAAGACGTCCACGCATATTGGACCGCGACTGTATTTCTCGCAATATTTAAGCGTTCCATTTCCAACGGAACACCCATCCCAAGATCAGGAAACCTTGAATCGGACGAGAGGAGATATCGTTCCGCGAGTCGACGACCGGTCGTCGCGTCGGTTGTATAACGGTGTCGCTATTCCGTTTCACGATTCAGAAACCGGAGAGCGCCGAGGAACCGAAGTTGAACCGATCGACGTTGGCCTGGACAATAAATACGCGGGTTCATTGTTTATTTGCTGGCGTCGAGGGGGAACAAGACAATTTCTACCGTCGGGGAAGAACTTCTGGATGGAGTCGGGCTCGGTTGTTACGAGAGAGCGATCCCTCTTCCCGCGCGACGTATCGCGCGCCGCCACGCCCACGCACGGCATCTATTTCTATATCGGGAAAAAAATTCCCTAGGAGTCCGGAACAGGGGCCGAAGAGAGTTTCGTCGATTGCGTGCCCGCGTGTGCGCTCGTGTACGTGCACACGTGTGATGGAGAAAGGAGAAGAGGGTGCGCTGGTGTGTTTACTGAGAACTACACAGCGCACCCCTTTTTTATCGCCTTGATGTTTTCAGCCCTCTTTTTCTCCCTCTCCCTTTCTCTCCCTCTCTCTCTCTCCCTCCCTCTGTCTCTCTCTCTCTCTGTCTCTCTCCTTTCCACTCTCTCTCTCTCCCTCTCTCCTTCCCTCTCTCTGTCTCTCTCCTTTCCACTCTCTCTCTCTCTCCCTCTCTCCTTCCCTCTCTCTCTGTCTCTCTCCTTTCCACTCTCTCTCTCTCTCCCTCCCTCTCTCTCTCTCTCTGTCTCTCTCCTTTCCACTCTCTCTCTCTCTCTCTCTCTCTCTCTCTCTCGCTTCCACTCTCTCTCTCTCTTTCTTCCAATCTCTCTCTTTCTTCAACTCTCTCTCTCTCTCTTCCACTCTCTCTTTCTCTCTCTCTCTCTCTCTCTCTCTGCCTTCATCTATCGCGTGGGCGCTTGCACTTTTTCTCCGTCGCCAGTTTCGTTCAAACTCAGCTTTTCACCGGGGATTTTCGGGGATTCCGTGTGCGACCGGAAACGGAAGAGGAGACGATCCGGTAAATCGAATTCGGCTAATATACGACGGCTCCCCATCAAAACCGAAGGAGAGCCGCGTTCTCAGGAGTTTGTTTCTTCGACGTCAATATCGTTCCTCCGGTAATCAGAGATATTTTACGGAAGCGGGTTCGAGGGAGGGATTGCGTTTCCGTTTTTCACAGGTCATTTACCCAGTGCGTAATCAACCCTTACCCTTTCTCGCTCGTTTCATTTGATCCCGTCGGCTGTCGGGCCTGCATTCCGTAAAATTGGTTCAAGAGTTATACGATCTTCTCTCGATGCGTTGTCTACGGAGAAACGGGTTATGGAGATAAAGTACGTAGATTTAAGTACAGTCCGCTCCGGAATGGTGAGTTAACGATCGCAATTTCCGACGAGGCAGAGGATCGGGCATACAAAGATTGGATATTCCATTTACGGTAACGGAATCGACTTGTCGAGACATTATTATTACCTTTTTATCGACCTGTTTTTCTTTTTCTTTCTTTTTTTTAAATCGGACAGTTTTTATCGGTACATTGTTTTAGGTAACGAAGATTGTTTTTGTCGAAGTTGGAAGAGCTCGTGGATGTGATTGTATCTTAGAGACCAACAGTCTTGTGGCAAATTTATGAAATGCAAGAAAACACTTTAATTATTAGAACATATAAACGGCTTTAGTTTAGTTTTTCTTTAACACTTTAATGGCCGTTCACATAACATGTTTGTCATGCTACAGCCGAAGATTACACTGTCCGACACAATTTTGGATTTCTATAGCCACTATGAAATTCTTGTAGAGCTTCACTACCTGAACAAGAATCTGAACACCGAATTGCTCCATCGCCCTCAGTTTTTTAAATAAACGAACTTTTGTAAAAACCCAAAACTTTCGACAAAAATGAGGTATTGCATGAAAAGTACAAACGTTAGAAAGTTCTAATTGATGTTGAAAGATAGAGGAGAGTTTCCCGAATATAGTGGCATGCAATTTATTAATTGTTTTTAGTCCTAAATAGCAATAAATTAATGTCAAAGTTTAGAGAAGTGTCGATGTGAGCAGTTTCTGCGCAATATTTTTGTATTTTTACGAAAAGTTTTTTGTTCAGCACGAAAACTCTACCCAGGATCGGATTCTGTAGACATTTCTGAAGAAGAAACGGCCCGGTAAAAGTATCGGAACGATATACATTCCGAGTAGATCGAGAAAATGTTCGACGGTAACATGTACACGACGTTTTGTCGCCATGAGCTTCGCTGCTCGCTTCTCTCTGTCCGACAGGGCCGAAGCTACGCGTGATCAACACCGATGGAGGGATCCAATGGGGCACTTTTGGGTTTTTACAAAAGTTCGTTTATTTAACCCTTTCGCTACTACGGGTGACTATAGTCAGCCGCCACAAAACGACACTTGAATACGATGGGTGACTATAGTCAGCCGCCACAAAACGACACCTGCATACGATGGGTGACTATAGTCACCGGCCACAAGATGTCACCTATACACGACGGGTGACTATAGTCACCGGTCACAACAATGGAGCCAAAAGTTAAAACAAGGGCTATCGCCTCGCTTTCCTCTGTTCGCAGACGCTATCATCTACCAAAAACTACGATCAATTGTAATAAATCTGGTCATATTAATCCAACGTTTTTGAAGCAAAAGACTTGGCCCCGAATGCTGAAGACTGCGCGCGCTTAATGTTCCTGCTTTCGGCAGGGTGCTCCGTTCTACACGAGGGACTCCGCGGCGAGGCCCGCCGTAGCGAAAGGGTTAAAAAACTGAGGGTGATGGAGCAATTCGGTTTTCGGATTCTTGTTCAGGGAGTGAAGCTCTACAAGAATTTCATAGTGGCTATAAGCAACCCAGAAAAAAAATTTGATTTTGTCGGACAGTGTTTTTGGCCAGTACTACACTCTCTGTGTGATGATTGATGAACATAAACAAGTGTGGATATTGCTATTGGCTTCGTATTTCATCGCTACGTCTTTGATTTTAGGTAATTATTGTTTTATTGAATTATTTTTTTTTTCGTGAATTTACATCAAGTTTTTTAAAATTAATTCTTCGAAGATATTGCTGGCCCCTGGCGACGTTTGTCTGCATAAAGGGGCGACCATTAGAGTGTTAATGTAGCTTCAAATCAACTGCAGGGATTTTTCTCTCAATTCAATTTTTGAGAAATAATTTATGAAAATGCATAAGGATGTACGATCTATTTGTAAGAGGAGTTGGGAAACTTTTTTTACAAAAGTTGTAATAACTTACGACAAAATCTATGATTATATCAATGTAAAAGGTTCGTTGAATCTATTTGTACAGAGATCACAATTATAAATGAAAAAGGTATGAAATAAATTACATAAAATAAATTAACACTTTAATGGCCGCCCACACAACATGGTGTGATGCTTTAACAATTAACAATTATCACACGAAGGAAAAATACTAAATTTATTGTATTAAATGTGTTGTTACTGTTGTTGTTTTTTACTTTTGTTTTATGCGTATATGTTCGAACATGTTGAATTGTTTTATAAATTTACATAAAGTTTTCTTAAATTAATTTTTTAAGAATATTCTTTGTTCCTGGCGACGTTTGACTGCGTAGAAGTGTCAATTAAAGTGTGCCAATTAAAGTGTTAATTAAAGTGTTAATTAAAGTGTTAATGCACATTAAAGTGTTAATATCCTAATTATAAAACAAAAGGATTTCTTTAAAAACTTTTCCAATTCAAGTTTTTGAGGAACGATGTTGATTCATTTTTTATACAATAACATAAAAATTGAAGCATTTTGATGCCAGAGCAATTTGTGGTTACAGTCTTCTAGGTCGGATTGATTCCCCTGCTTTCTTTCTACGCGATCACTTTTTCGGTCCAGCCGCGTGAAACGAATCACAGTACGAATCTCCCGAACGCGCAACGTAGCGATAATTCGCTACATTCGAAAAACGAATTTCCGTTTAAGAAAGCTTCTCCACAAATCAGCTCCGCAGCCTTTATCGTGAATCCGGATGTGCACAGGCCGCGAACATTTAATACCTGAACTGAAACGCTTACGATCGATTATCCGACATTTGTCATCGGCTTGACTCAGCACTACATAACACCGATCATTTAAATGTTCGATATTGAATCATCGCTATTCATTGTATCATTAGTCATTCCGAATTCCATACCGGCGTAATCAACGTTCCGATAATGGGACAGTTTAAATCTATACGATAGATTATCTAATATCTGGTGTTAGCCTGGCGGACACATACACACACACACACTCACACGGCAACAGCGCGGCGCATAAGCTTCAGCCGACGGCGCGGCTGGATCTATAGATCGTGTTGCTCAGCGTGTTATCCCGTATCTCCTATTCCGGTGGATAGCTCGATGGATCATTTACCGCGCACCGCGGCGAAGATTTATCCGTTTGTCCGCGTTTTTCTCGGCCCAGTCCGCAGCCGGAGTTCGGAATGATAGCCTAGGTCTTCCTGGCTCCCGAGGACTGATCGATCGAGAAAAATTCAGAAAACCCCGGACGTCGGGGCGCGCACGCCGCGCGCGGAGGATGCGCTTAATATTCTTTCGGGAGGAACCGCGATGTATCTCCGTGCTGCGGCGTCGTTTTTGCCGTGGCCGAACATTCATCAGATCGTTTCGGTGTTACGCGCGAATCCCGGCCGGATGGAACGAGGATGGAACGAGAATGGAACGGGAATGGAGAAAGGATGGGACGAGGTTGGAGAAAGGACGGAGAGAGGGTGGAAAGAGGATCCCTCGCCCCGGAACGAGTGCAGAAAGAAACGACGACTGGCCCGGCTGAGGGGTAGACGAATGGTTGTTTATCGCCATTGAAAATATTCCGGTATCCGACTTGCGGCCTGGATAAATGTGACTGCCGCACCGGTCGGTTCGACCCCTTTCTGTCCGGCAACGTCCGGATGTCCGACGCGCTAAGGGCAGAGTTTAATGCGCGGTGGCTCTCCAGGCGGACGCGGGAATAATTCAACCGAGATTGTGACAGACATACGTGGCTGTCATTCGATTTTACATTACAGCGAGCCGGTCCGCGCGGACTCGAGCGTTCCGGGCCGATCTGCGTGCCGCAACTTCGCCGTGCCCGGTGCTCGCTTTCGAATCGGCCGACGCGACGCCACGTTGCACTATTTAGGGCCGGAAGTCGATTTCGGAGTTGTCGAATTCGGAAAATTGTTGCCTACCGTGATAACGGGAAACAACGGGGCAACGTTGTAGTTCTGTATTTAGTCGGCTGTTAAGCGGATTACTTTTCGAAAGCGAAGAGCCTTTGTGGCACGCGCGGTCTTTTTTCACGCCCTTTAAGTACTGACTCGCGAATGCGATAGTATAGCGTAAGATGTATTTACTTGTTCTTTTATTTTTACGTGTTTAGATTGTATTCTAGTTAGGATTTCAGTTTCTCGCTCCGATTATATTATATCATAATACCACAAAATAATATTATATTATGTATAAGTAATAGTAATAGTAGTAGTAATAGTAAAAGTAATAATAATACCATAAAGTAATATTATTACTACTATTATATATATATTTATAATAATATTACTTTACTAAGGTATTATATATATATATATATATATATATATATATATATTGGGGGACTTTACTGTGATATAATAAAAGTAATAATAATACTATAATAATATTATATGGACAATTTAGGTAGAGGGGGTACGATTATAGCTGATTGTCAATAATTATAAAAACGAGCCACAAAGCTCGAATAATCGTATCTCCTCTTCCCAAATTGTCCATTTTTGTTTAGAAGCTGCGGGACAATTAGTGCAAATTTACCATACCTATGATCTTGTACAACATAAAGATGGTGGTAGTTTATATTTTTTATAAAATCAAATTGAACAATGCGGCTCTTGTGTTTTTTACACAAGCTTTTTTGACAAAATTAAGATTGTCTGCATCAGTTTTGCAACACAGGAATTAGCTATAATAATGATTCTTCATAATATAATAAAATAAGTTATTGTATTGTTATCGTATTGCTATATAATCATGCTTTATAACTATTGGGATTATGGCTTGGATTATTTCTCAAATGAATATGATATTAATTCTTTTTCTTAAAAGTTTCATTTCTACTTTTATTTGAGAGAAGGTATATGTACGAAATGACTGAGCGACCAAATTCAACTAAGAGCCGGCGACTGAAAATTGCCTGCTTATATACCCTTTCTGGTGTGGTCTTCTCCACCAATCAAAGACAGTCATTCAACGCATTTTACATTGTATACGCGATACTGGGATCAGTAACGGTCAGAGCACGATGTACTCTAACGACACCGACGATGATGTATCGCAATATCTATAATATAGTTGATATTGCCATCGGTGCGCACTGACGGAACCGGCGGAAATGTAAACTGATATTTTCGAATCTCCGGCCTAAGTAAACTATAGATTAATTTTTGTGTCCGAGGCTAAAGTTTCTTTTTCAACAATAATAATTAAAATAATGTAAGTGACCATTGTCGAATTTTTCTCGTCTTCTTATGTATTGCATCTTGTACACTTTTCCAAAATGCCTAAAATCCGTAGTCTAATGATCACTTTTCTATTATCTACATATGTATATCAAAGCTGTGCAACAAGCCTCGCGGCGGGCAAGCGTCTTAACACGTTGACTGCCGTCATCAATATTTAAACATTTAAGTAAACGTGGACACACATTGAATATGAATTATCTTTTTTCTTCTTAGAAATGATCACAATCTAAAAACTTCTAATCATTGTATCTGTGAAGAAAATGGCGCGGCAAGGGGTTCAATATACAGAGGATCAATACAAATGAAATATAACAGCAGTGAACAGAATAATGGAGATGAGAATGGTACAATGCAGGAAAATGAAACGATGAATATCGCGAAGCGCATGATAGGAGTGATCAAGCGATCTAGTGAAGTTACAAAGCTGTAACGTTAACTGTTTGATATGAGTGCGTGGCAGCAAGCGCTGAATGTAATTACTAGCATATCGTCGTGGGCCATCGGGAATTACAGGAAAAGGAGTGGGATTCTTGAATATTGGAAGGACTAGGCAGCACCGAACGTTCGTTACCGCGAAGGAGGAGAATGCGCTGACGAACGATGCTGCACGGGAAACAATGGAAAATGGGTAACGGATTTGATATTAGGATTATAAGATGACAATACTATAGTTTCTCCCGGAAATGTCAAATTTTAGGTTGCTGTGAATTTCCCTATGTTAGTTTTACGCCTATGTAATTTATTGTTACGTCGATGCTAAAGTCCGACGGAGTCGGTGAAGCGTGTGATGCGGCACGCGACGCGAATTTCTGGAAGACAACGAAATATTGTCTGTTTGGATGTGAGTCAGGTAAGAAAAACAGCGGGACTACAAGGTACGTGACCAATCTCCATCGAATCGCTTCCGAATTGCCTTCGAATAGTGGCATATGGCCTCCGAATTGCCTTCGAATCGTGGCAAAGAATTAGAAATAAAGAAGTTAAGTCATCGATTTTATTTTAGCATTACTATGTATTCATATTAACACGTTGACTGCCGCGTCACCCGTATTCGGGTGACAGCAAAAGTTCTCATCAGGCCACGTCACCCCTAATTCGGGTGACGCTGATTTGACTACTTACAAAGGATTTCCGAAAATATTTCGACAAATATTCTACAGGAGGTAATGAGACTATTGAATTCTTATAAAAATGGTTTATTAAAAAAATTATTCGCAGTGTATAACATTAAAACATTCTCTGCAAAGTTGAGTGTGATCAGGACAGCTTGGACAAAAAGTTGTTGGTTTTTTCAGATATGCTCGTGCCTCTGATCGGTCCATTTCGTATCTTTTATTTGAACTGCAGCTTCCTCAGTATCATCAACATTTCTTTCTTCCTCCATGGCCAATTCTCGTAAAATCTCGTCAATAGTATCTTCATAACATTCATTATCACTAAGATTATATTTATCAGTATCCAAATCAGAATCTGACGATGTAATTTTATTTATGCTTCTCCTTCCGGGCAATCCGATCTCTTTTCATTATTGACAAAAAATAAGGGCAGAGATTTTAAGTTATACCATTCGGTACTCGGCAAAGATTCCAACTGTTCATGCAGGAACAGAAACAGATATGAATTAACAGCGCACGCTTCCTATAGCGGCACGGGTGGCCTGTAGGAGATTTTGTTGTAAATACGCGTGGCAGTCAACGTGTTAACAGAGTGGAAACGTGAGGAAAGAAAAAGCGAAGTGTTTACGTTTTCATGGCACCCTTCCTCTCTCACTGCCGTTACATGCCGATATCGTCCGATGCTCATTCTATTTCACTCAATCTCAATGTAACCTACAGTCGACCTGGTAGGGAGTTCCAAGAAGAACTAAGGAAGGGACACCGTTGTCCTCGGGAGTGGGGCTAGAGCCCGCCGATCAGTGTTTGCTCTATGTAGACTGAAAATCGCTGCCCGCACGAGCAAGATGTTGAGCAGCTCTGATCTAAATTCTTGTGTTTATTGACGTTTGAAAGTGACCAGTCGGTATGTCATATGGATCCCGTTGCTGACGGGTTCAAAGTTAAAATTTGTACAAAGATTTATGACTAATAATTAGTTAATGCCATAGCAATGTCAAAATAAATTTAAATAGCTGTTCAACTATAAACAACTGTATTTTAGTTACTATGCCATGAAGTCTACCTGATACAACGGCATGCTAAACAGCTGCGAAATGAGTTTCAAATGAGTTCGAAATACCCGGAAAATTAATTTATACAGACTAATAGGTAAACTTTTAAGCTAGTGATAAGAAAGAGTTCATTGTTGGTCTATTGTAATAACGATTTCTTTGTTTCAGAAATACTTCAGTCGGCGTAGCAATCACAACAAACTGTGTAATTAATCTGTCCACAGAAGTGAACTTTATCAACATGTAGGTAAAGTTTTACCATTACAGCTTTTTGCACAAAAAGAATTATTGCACTATTTAAAGTTCTTGATTAAATTTCCCCAGTCTCTGTATTTCATCCAAACAGAGAGAAAAATTTAAATTACGGAAAATAAATATTTAATCTTCCTTGTACAATTTTTTACAATCAGTCGTAAGTAATTCATTTTTCCTCCGTAAATTCACAGCGAAATTTCTATTTTCTTTCAACCATTAAATCTTCCTGTGTACAAAAAGACATCGGCTACAGGTGGAATAAACTTCTGAGATATCGACTGTTCATAAGCTGTGTGCAATTAAAAGTGGTCACAGGTAGATAATGGATCATTTACTTTAAATGAATAATTAAAATTAGCAAAATTATGAAAGACAAATTTTTCTTTGAGAAAGTACGATCTGACCTTTCAAATTATCTAAGTTCAATAAGCTATAATGCTAGTACGTCACAAGTATGTGAAATTAATATTCTGTTGTAGAAGTTCACTATGCCTATACTAGCCAGTACATAATATTTGCTCGTCATATACATATACATATACTGGCTAGTATTGGCATAGTGAACTTCTAGGGCATACCTGAATAGAATATTAATTTCACACCCTTGTGAAATAAACCTGTGACGTGCTAGCATTATATAGCTTACCGAACTTAGATATCTTGAAAGGCCAGATTGTACTTTCTCAAAGAAAAATTTGTATTTCATAATTTTAGTTAGTTGAAACTAATCCTATTGACATTTTTCAATCATCTCGACTCTTTTACCGTTTTAAATTGCACTTTCTCACTTATTTCATAAATAAATGAAACCCTCAATCGGTTAACAATTATATTATAATTATAGGTGATAATTGTAATAATAATAATAGTGATAATAATGACAATAACAATAACCAGATTCAATTCAATTCGAAGTAAAATAGTGTGGTAAGATTTATCAATAAGTTATTCGTAAGCATATCCTTTCCCTACTCGAGAATTGTTGAAGGCAAAGAGGTTCTAGTCGTAGCAGCCATGGAAAGAAAGTAACCTAGGAGGAGGTTAAAGCGCTACGTAGCTCAAGAAAGTCTCGTATATTACGTCCGGAGTGGCTGGAACACGAATCCGCGGCGTAAATCATATAATATAGACAGGCCTTAGAATAAGACATGTACCACTTGTCACGTAGCGCGCACCGAAAAGCCAAGTTGCTATCCAGGGACGAAAGTCTGTTCCACCTTTCGAGATCATAGAGAACGGAGAAGAAAGCAAGCCGGTTTTATGAATATATTACGAGTTCAGTGTACGCGCCCCTTACATCGTCCAGCTTTCCGAAATCTACGCGCGAGGACCGTAATTCTGAAATCCTGAAAGATGGCCGCGCCGTAGAGGGTGTGAGGAACACGTCCGGGAGGAAATTGAAAAGTTCTATTAAAAATTGCAGGGCCAGGGAACGCATACGTGGAAACATGTGACATAAATCGATCCTTCAGCGTACGAAACAGAAAATCGGGAAACAGGGGTTTCAGTGCCATTCATACGTCCCGGCGTGATTTATGCTGCTTTTTTCTTGTGACGTTAAAAAGTAGCCTGACGTCCCTGCGCCGCTACAGTGCACCAATTAAAAAACAACGCCTAGAGTTTTCGCTTGCGTACCTGGTGTACAAGAAGTTTAAAATAATCACCTACGACATGCTTCTCCTATGTTCGAAGTTTCAATGATCGTTTTGATAAAATGTTATTAAACCTCGTTGTGTGCATTTGATGCTCAAGCCGAAGTAGTTGTTGTATTGTCTACATGGCGAATTGCACATTAAAACAGAGATAATGCAAGGATATCTTTTGATGAAATTTGATCGAGCAGGGAAATAAAAAACGGTTTTCAGTTGGAGTCTTTTTGTGCATTAGATATTCGTGAAAGAAGAATGAGCTATTTGTGAGGACATTGGTATTCTCAACGCTAGATTTACGGAGCACAAAATACAGCTGTTTCATATTTGTTTATAAAAGTGACAATAAGATATTTATTCTGATTTTTAATGACTGTAATTGCAAGTAACACGTATATTGAATAAATAACCCATAAACGTATCTTTAAATTCTGAAAAATCGTACATATTAAAAAATCAGTCATTTTGGCGGATTCCGTAAACACCTTGTGTTAAATAGAATACTTTAAGTTTATGTAAAGTGTCAATTTAACGATGCTCCCAAAATATAACATTCACATATAACATTCAGGGTAGACCACGAAACTTGATTATCTTAAATTATTCTATTGTTCGTGCACCGATTTAAAATCTTTTTGTCTGACATAGCTGAAAGCAGAGACTTGAAATAACAGTTATTTGAAAAATGTTTGTGAAAAGAATCGGTAAAAATATCGTGTTTATTATTTAAGTAGAAACTATGAATCGCAAAATGTAAAAGAAATTGGTCAACCACAGGATTATAGCTCAAGCTTTGACTACAGATAACAATTTTGCTATTATTTAAGTACACTGGACAGAATAATGGAGACAACGTTAACAATATAATCGAATAAGTATTCTTATATCAATACATATGCGAGATTTACCTCCAAAGTGGAACACCCAGAATTTTTTGATGAATTATCTGGAGCACTGGAAACAACTCGCAAGGAACAGTTTGCCGTAAGTAACATATAAATTGAATAAATAACTTGTAAATGTATTTTTACGATATGAATAAATTAAAAAATTAGTGACCCGTCATTTTGACGGGTTCCGTAAATCTAGTGTTAATAACGGTTGCAATAAAAACACTTTTTGGAATCTACTTTCAGAAATATGTTCTTTTTCTATTAGTAGACTGCGGACTTTATGAATTTATGCCAAAAATGATTACAAAATTGTAAGGACGTTAAAAGAATTTGAGGATATTGTTGAATTATTTCCAAATCATTGCAGTTATTAAAAGAGGAGAAATAGTTTCATGTATTTTATGTTCCTCGCAATTCAGTGAGAAAATTTTTATTGATCACAAAAATCCACATTCCACTTCATAGATATAATATTATGATTTCCAGCCGAAGCTGCTGCTTTCTTTATTTGACTAATTGTCCAATGAAACAGACAGAATTCACGAGAGAAAGCCATGCGATTTGAAATGTATATCACGTATCAATGTTTCCATGGGAACGTAACTCTTCCCCCTGAAAAAATGTTGCAGTACAGTATACTTTTTGCTGTAACATAAAGCAATTAATTTAGAGAAAATGCCAGCAGAAAAAAGAATGTGAACGAACTATGCAACATCGGCGTACATTTGCTCGCACAGGATTTCGTCAAAGGAATCCTTATTACGGCGGGGACAGCCTCGGTCCCGATAATCGAAATTGAAATTTACCAGAAGTGTCCGATCGCGATGTAACCAAGCTGACCACACCTTGCCGCGCAAAGGTATAACTACGATAATGGACTCAGTATAATCGGATTATCTTACACACGCACTCGCCAACCTTGGCTATTCTAGCTGATTATGTTCGGAAAAAGAAAAAAAGAAGTTATATCTCAACGCTGCGTTAGGATATTACGATGTTCCCCCGGCTCTAACAACGGTTAATAACGAAGATATTTTTTCAAGTTACCACTTCCGTTAATTAGTTCATTCTAACGAGCAGCCACTCTGCGCGAACGGTTTAAGTATCCGACTATCCGAGCAGTCTGGAAATTTATTTGCAGCTGGATACGGGAACGAACTCGCAACGCCGGCAGAGTTTTGACCGATGCAACGTTACAGCGATCGGGGGATGTTGTTCTACGGTAGAAAATTCTTGAAAAATTTCGCGGAACGCTTGGGGAGCTTGAATATTTCAGAAAGCCTGGAAGTTCTTCGAAGACGTTTACGTTTCACGGAAGCTACAAGTTTTCAAAATCTTTGAACTTCCCGATGGCAACGGAGATACCTGCGTCCAATCAAACCGTTCCCTGTATTTACGAGATTAATTAAACGCCTGCGACTCTCCCGCCCAATGGGAAAGAAACAGAACACGACCATAAGCTACGAAACTTTATTACAAGTAATAGAAAAAAGAGATTCGCTTAAGTTCTCTCTATTAATTTGTCCAAATGAAATTTCAGGTTTATTTATTATTAAAACGCAATACATTTTTCTAAACCGAACTAAATGACTTGAATTTTGTTTAGATGATAGAGGGGTAGTTAAAAAGCTTTTTTTAAAATTTTACCATTACTTGGAATGAAAAGAAAAAATTAGAAAACCTCGTTTTATAACTTTTTTATCTCAGCTTATAATCGAAATTCAAAAAGTGCCTTTTGTAGATCTCAGTAATTTATATGCGACGTTGAAGGATTTTAAAAACTGCAGATTTCTTCCACTTTTGATTAAAATCGTGATAAAACTGCGATTTTTGTGATGTTTAATTTGTTTTAACTCATAACAATATCAACCGATTTCGATAAAATTTTCAACATGCATATAAATTACCGAGATCTACGAAAGACATTTTTTAAATTTTCGTTATAGGCTCGGATAAAAAAGTTAAAAGACGAGAGATTTTTATTTTTTGTTATTCCAAGTAATAGCAAGATTTAAAAAAAAAGCATTTCAGTCATCGTTTAGTGGACTAGTCTTTCTATCATCTAAAAGAATTAAAATCCTTTAGTTCGGTACGAACACTTTTGTGAGCCACTGTACATTTGTTGAAACTAATACGAGATGGATCAAAGAATAAATCCAGGTAATTTATGGAGTAACTATTTAATTATTCGTTCGGATTTGATCAAATAGAAAAAATTCGCGCGCGATGATAAGGACAGCTGTTCCAAGATTTATTCTATCGATCCATCAACGGGCACGAATGCTTACGAGAAAGGAATTCATTCTACGTTGGATGAATAAGTCCCGGTCAAATGCACAGAAAATATTCAAATGAGAAGAAGTTGATGGAATCGTGATTGTAAAATTTATTGAATTGTATGAAAATGGAAGTCCTGAAGAGAATGTGAGGAAGAAATATATTCTACGAGAGAGATTGATATCGTTGCAGCAGAAACGATATAGATCAATAGTTATACAAGAGAGATGCGCCTAACATACGTCCAGATTTAAAAATATTCGACACCGTCCACATTTACTGAAAAAGCACTTTAACCTTGTACACTTATATTTTGAGATTTAAATTGAATAAAATCTGAAACATTCGACTTGATTCGTTCTTAAAAACCATTTTAAGCACTTAAATTAATTTTCTTAACTTGTTCTTAATTGATTGTCAAGAGAGTATCGACGTCATTCGATTCTCTCGCGATAGAAGTTCTTGCGTATGCATGAATCGTGACACATGGCTTCGTGTTTATTACACAGTTTGCACAATTTAAAACTATTTATCGTTGATTTAGTGCGCTAGTGACATACGCGAGTATCACCGCAAAGGGGTTAACTGTTTCTTAAGAAATTCGTTCTCGAAAATTCCGATTCAGGTTTATGTTTAATACAATAGTTGTACAATGTTAGCAGATTGGTGATGATGCGATTGCGTAATTCGGAGCCACGAGTGCTTGGCTTTTCCCTGTACACGGCTGCCGAGAGCAAAGAGTAAAGAAACAAATGTGAAAATTGCCTGCAGGCATCAGCAAGACACCGCATATTCCCAAGTGTTCTCCACGTGTCGCGAATGGTATCGAATATGTATGACACAACCGTCGACTGAGAAAGCAGCCTAATCTCATCACCGACATCTTCCTTTTCGACTTATTCCTTCGAGCGACTGAAATGGATTTCCCTTTCAAGCAGACACCCACCAACAAACTTCACAAAAACTTCACGTCCCAAGAAAGCTTTCGAAATTTCATAAAAGAGCTTATGCTGTAGACGGAAAAGCACGACCCCTTCGAACGATCCAAAGCGTGCCACCTGTGTCAACGTTACACCGTGTCAAACGAATCTTCTGTTGTACGTATATCGAGGATTTTACAGGTTTTATGGTATCCACCGTTCGATAAATTTTAATACACTTAACAGATCTTGTGCGGGTCACAGATCGAGCTTTACTCGTATCTAACGGGGAAAAATCAGAGAATTTTGGAAAAATCCGTTTTTTAAAAAGCATTTAACATTTGCAAAATTGACAATAAGGTTTTGGTAACAAGTATATCACGAGGATTTTTAGGATTTCACAGAGGGATTCTTTCAAATATACATATAACGAAATTAAGAAAAATTGAATTTTTTAAAAAAGTATTGATGCTTCTTCCGTATATGCAGTAATTTCTCCCTAATTCGCGCTCAGATTGCGCACAAAAAAAATTTAAACAATTATCTAATTAATCGGTAACTATAAAAACAAGCCCCAAGGCTGGAATAATCGTATCTCCTCTTTCCAAATTATTCATTTTTGTGCGCAATCTGAATGCAAATTAGGAACATTTACTGTAGTGTGTTAACACATAAATTTTAATACACACAAAGTTTTAATCCAATTCCTTTACATTCGATAAAAAGAATTGGTATTGGCATGAGTTTTCGAGATCCAATTACACGTTTCGAGTCCACTGCGATAAAATCTGAATTCATAATGATCAGATTTTAATTTGATTTATTTAATTTCGTTCGACGAGTGAATGGAAAATGAGAGATACCTCCAAACAAATTGCACATTTGTCTTTTTCGATATCAAATTAAAACGGAAAATTATGCTGAAGTTGCAGAGATTTCATGTAATTCTAGAAATAATGCATAAAATTATAATGTAAAATTCAGTTAATAAATAATGTACAATAAGTAAATATGTAGACTGTAATGAAATGTATAAAAAGGACTGAGAGAAGTCCCCGTTTCGACAATGGTCATCTATAGCGAACAAAATTTTTCGCCATATATTATCAGTGCTATTTATAACCAAAGCATTTAATTTTTTAGTTGTATAGGTTTCTGAACAATTTATTTTTATACTTTTTGAGTGATATTTTCAATGTAAATATTAAACAAGCTTCAACAACCGAGACTCCTATCATAAAAAATTTTTTCTTACAAGAAGAGTAAAGTTAAGAAAAATCTGTTTTCTGTGCCAGTAATTCTACTAACAGTTTGCTTTTGAACAACAAACAATATTTACTCTTTTCATCCATGTTTATCATAAATACATAAAATTGCTTCTAAAAGTGATTTTATTCCAGCATTTCTGTAGTATCTAATACTCCAATTTAATGCCACGTAAAATAGATACAGTATTATACAGAATGTCAACATAGCTCTTTCAATTCAGTTATCCTCGATTTCTAAGTGGGACGTCTCGCCAATTAGCTATCATGAAATTTTCGAAACGTCTGTTCCGAAATATTCGACACAGTTGTAGACTCTAGTAGATTGGCCACAAATTAGCACGAGGACGACAAAATCACGTCGACGTAAAATAGATACGTTCCGGTATTTATAAGCAATTAACAGTAAAATGACTATTTTGCACGCGGGCGGACAATCAGACTCGATCCGAGGTAACACAACGGTGCAAATCGTGGAAAGCGTTTTTCATTGGCCCGAATGGGTGGAACAGGGTCCCTCGGGGGATTCGACCTGTTACATTGTAGCAGTTACAAGCACACTAGTGAATCCGTGCGTCCATCGACAACAACTCCGGCAGCTGTAAGAATATAGCTCTCCGGAGCCGAAAGGATTCGCCGATCGGTGTGGATACATACATCGATGTGCTCCTCGCGAAAATTGCGAAAATAGCGAGAGAAAATTCGAGAAATGGTTTCGCCCGGTCTGGCAAGTTCCGACCACTCGGGAAATTCGGATACGGGGATTTGCCTTAGTGATCCCTCCACGTACGTTAACGCGCGATTTCTACGGGAATACGCCGTCGGTTTTAATTAATTAAGCAAGGAGAAACTGATTCCGGCCCTCATCTTTTGGCACGGTCGGGCCGTTACATTATGTTTGTGCAATCATTACCAGACTACGCGGATATCTCGTTCAATCCGCACCCCTTTTCCCCGTGCTGCGCGTCAGAGATTCGCGATGGACCCTGAACCGTCGAGAAAAATCTAAGGATAGGAATTGAAAGACGGGTGAAAAAGAATCTCACCGCGCTGAAGGGTCCGTCTTTATTGATCACCTCTCACGACGCGGTTGTACGCTGAAATGGATCACGGGGAAATAATTATTAACCGTGATAGTCGGGCTGGAATAGATCCTCCGGCGAGACTGGGGAAAACGGGATTCATTCTGAAAAGCGACGGCGATAATGAAATCATATTCAAACCCGTGTTCTGTAAAGGACTTTTTCATCCGAGATTGTTTCCATTAATTATAGCGAAGTTTGCGAGCAGCCGTGGTACGCGTCTCTTTAATTTTTCCTGACAAAATTCTGTGAACATCGATAAAGGAGAAAACGTTGACAATAGTTTAGCATAGTTTGGCGGAAATTTGTATGGAGAATGTAGATTATACTTTGATCGTTAATAGCACTGGCGAAAATTCCGAGGATTTACGAGTATTGTGCGATTTTTACTGCAATATAGATAAATATTTATTAGCAGTAAAATACTTCTGTTTGCAGAATAAATGATAATGTATTGCTTGTGTTTCGAGATTTTTGAAATATCATAATAATTGGTTAAAAAATTTTTAAGTATCCTTAAATTATTTCAATAACGTCACAGTTTGTCGGGAGTGCATAAAATCGCCAGTCTAGCCATAAGATTAATATAATATAAACATGAACACGTTCAGTCTAATCGTATACAGAAATATTGAATCTGTGCTCATAAACAAATAAATGAAAGCGAATAATTTTATTATCAATTCCTTTGTTACAAAATGTTGATCTTCAATTCCTCTACTAACACGCTTTTGTCTGTACTATCCAGTAAAAAAATTGTCAAATTTCAATACAATCGATGTTAAAACGATTCTTCAATCAGTTCGTAAAATTACTTTTCTATCCGATTACAGGCTCATTAATTGTTCGACAAATTACAACCTTCGATATTGCTAAAATGCGAAAAAAAATTACACTGGTTATGTTTTTGTCAAAGAAGTACTGATTAACGAGAAATTGACGAGAAATGATATAATTAGCGCGAATTTAAGAAATGCCTCGTGTATTTTATGATTGAATTAACCAGATTGAGAGAATTGTATAATTATCACATCAACGGCTATAGACTTGTTGCATAATTAATTGAAGCCGTTTAATTACACAATCGGCGAACTTGATAATTTTTAAATTCAACAGAATGCAATAAATAGACCGTTAATTACTTGGATGAGCTCAGAGGATCGTTGTTGCCTGATTAACCAGGCTAAATTTGTGCAGTCGTAAATAGCCTTTAATGGGTTTGAAAGAACGAGCATCGGCTACCAACAATTTGCGCGTCCAGGGCTCGCAGAATTACGAACCGGACAATAGTCAGACCTCTATTTATTCGTGTCATTTGCTAATTTAACTTATTCTTTGATGAGAAAGTATTTATATTGTTACGAATGCATTACCGTAAGGTAATTTACGTATAATTATCAAGATTTCAAATTGTGGAAAAATGGAAGATCGAGAAAACAGGGCCGTGCTTTCCATTATTTCTGCTTTAATTATAACGTGTTTTCATAAACTCGAAATTAATTTTAGAAATAAAAGTTCGACGCGTAGGACAATATTATTCACAGCTTTTACTTAAATTATAGAGCACATACACACACAGGGTGGGCCCGGAATTCGTAGTACAACCGAGCGGGGGCTGATTCTACGTGAAAAAATAAGAAACAAATTTGGTATAATATTAGGGGGACCGGAAAGTTATGTCGTTTGTTTAAATTAAATTGAAACAGATAAATTTTTAACTAGTTTTTATTTTCAATCAATGATGTAATCACCCTCCTTATATCAACAACCTTTATTCATTTAGTATGCAAATTTTTAGTATGCAAAAATTAGTATGCAAAAAAGAAGAAATACTGACATGCGCAGAAACGACATTACTTTCCGGTCCCCCTAATATTTTCTCATCCAGGGCTCCGTTTTCGAGAAAATCGACTCTAAAGTTTGTTGATCTTTGTAAAGGATTGTAGTTGTCGTCTATTCTTTTACCACAGGTACCTCCGTACAAGGTAGTGTTTACAAACATTGACAATGATGGAAACATTCCGTTTATTGAGTATAAATAGTCGCAACAATTAATGTTTGTAAACACTACCTCGGCAATCTACCGAAGCAACTGCGGTCGAAGTATTCTTCTACCACGAAAACTAAATTCTTTACAAAGATCGACAAAAATCGATTTTCTCGAAAACGAAACCCTGGATACAAAAATGTTACACAAAATTTTCTTCTTATCTTTTCGTATAGAATCACCCCCTGCTCGGTTGTATTACGAATTCCGGCTCACCCTGTACAATTATATTGCAATTTATGAAATTTAATAACTGTCGCAGTTTGGAATCGAACTAAATTGATAGCACAAAAAAGTCATCAGGCTGTGCTCGATAACTAATTTTATCTTAGTACAGTTCAGATGTCAGAAAATCCTTAAATTTTTGAAAATCGAAGCATTGATATGTAAACCATGATTACGATTATTATATTTATACGATTATTATATTATTACGATTATTATATTAAACCATACGATTATTCGAGTCTTGCGACTCGTTTTTATAGTTGTTGACAATCGGTAATTATAAAAACGAGTCGCAAGACTCGAATATAATCGTATGGTTTAATATATTAATCGTAATAATATAATAATCGTATTCTCAAATTGTCCATTTTTGTGCACAGTCTGTGTGCGAATTAGGTAGAATTTACTGTAGTTGTATTTAGCTGATAACAATCAATAATAACAAAATGCTATGCAAGGTAAACTATTCTGATAACCAATGAAAACTCTGCATCAGCAAGAACCGATATTTCGAAAAGAAAAATGGCCGCGCATGATACATACATCGTTCAGTGCCTTGAAATTAATGCTAGAACCATCGGAATGCTGTAAACAACTGCGGCACGTTAATGAGTGCTGAAAACAAACGTAACGATTTTCCGGGAGAGAGCGAAACAAGCACACAGAATGTTGTTGAGATAACTCACTGTGCAGAAATATTGCACAAGATATTCGCAATTCCCTCGGAAAGGCATTATTTATCAGCGAAAGAGATCAGGACCATTGCTGTCGAATATTGCAAAATCTATTTTGCGGCAATCCGATTATGCTTCTATTTTCATATAGCAGTTGAGCGTCCTGCGGGTAAAACATTCATAAATGCCAATCTGACTGAATCTGACATACATATGTATCAACGTTGCTTTCGGAGCTAAGTGCCAATATCTAGGAATGGTAATCTATTATTGCGGATGCTGTATTTTCCAATTCCTGCAAAATCGTCGATGGTGGAAACTGTTATAATTTTCGTAAAAAAGGATCGTGCAATAATAAACTTGAACTAATTACAATGCTCGAAACTTCTACTTGCATAATTCGTCGTTTAATTTTTCTAGAGAAAATGCTGTGGTGGGTAGAAAACTGAAGATGCACTATTTCATGAAAATGTTGCAGAGTAACATTTTCGAAAATGGTGGACGATTTTGTTCATGATTGGATCCACCATGAATTCGGAGAATGAAAAATACTTTTTAATGTTTTTAAAATCGTTTAAATTCGCAGTATCGTAAATATAAGACAAATCAACAATGATCGAATCAAATCAATACAACAAATTTTTGTATATTACTTAATTTGTACGAGGGCTTAATTAAAAGAGCGATATTATTTGAAAAGAATTGTTAAATATAGATGTGGAAAAGCAGAAATGAAAATATCAGTAATACCACTACCACAAAAGACTATAATAAATCACAAGGCGATTTCATCGTTCTGGTAGCTAGAGTCCTACTCCATTGTTGCTTATTTCTTCTATTACCTTCATTGAACAGAACGACGTACGCTACGCTTTTGTTACATTTTGCGATATTTCTGTGCCAGATAATACATCACGCTGTGACAATACGTGATTTCGGAACGATATAATTTTCATTATATTAAATTTCATTGTTACCATTGAATAGGATTATTGTCATTTCGAAATTCCTGCTATTAACTGAACCATAATTTAGACTTGCTTTAATGATCTTATATTTATCGCAACCGCTATATGCATTGCTTCATAATATTTTAATAACTAATAAATTTGATGTTGCCAAATTACCAAAAGAAAAAATATTTTTATTTTATTTTACGTAAGCTGCATAAGCAAGAGAACAAAATACCACTCCAATATTAAGTTTATGTGTTTCTCAACATAATAAATAATAAATCGTTTCTAGTTCAATCTCAAGATCTCAAAATTTGTATTGATGAAGACGAATAAAAATATTTAAGCTACTTTTTAATTCAAACATTTACTTTTTAGGGGGCCTGAACCATATTAAGTGAATAAAATAGTACTGTTACATTCGAAATCGAATTTGAAATGTTTCTTTCTAAAACAATTATAATTGGACTGCGGATATTTATGCAAAAATTGAAAACATATAATGAAGCCTCAACCTAGACCTAACATAGACTCAAACCAGAGTTAAATTAAGCCTAACCTACACTTTTAACGTTCACAAATTTGTAGTTTTCGAAAACAGTTTTGCAAAATACCTTGAACGTTATAAGTACACATTCTGAATAAGTATACGTTCACTAATAAACAGCAACACTACTTGCAAAGAAAAAACAATTTTGCAGTACAATATCTTTTTCACAACTACGTTGATTAGCACTTCTTCGTCCTTAATCATTTTCCTAAAGAGCGAAACAATTTCTGTTTCATTCATCTATTGTCCATTCCTCGAATTTGTTTCGATTTAGAAGAAATTTTGTTTCGATTTAGAAGAAATAAATAACACGTGTATTTGATAGTTCATGTATACAATCGTCATCACGAGCCTAACCCGTCGTCGATCCGATTGATGGATCACTTTTCGCCAGAAATGGAATCGAAAATTCTGACTGAAAAATAACATTATTTCATTGAGGTTGTAAATACGCCATGTACCAAACCTCGACCGCAGGAAAAAAGTGGCAGATGTAACAATACTAACCCGAAAGCTAATCAGAGTTCTGCTGTGAAAGGGCTGATCAGCGTATTGTTTGAGGTATCGAGTTTCATGTCGCGCGACGTCCTCGCCGAAGTAATACGTGGACGAGAATGAGTTGGCCATTCAACTTTCGGTCACGTATCTCTCGTACATTTGTCTCCTCTTGTTTACTCCAATATGCATTGCTTTGTGCGCAACGATTAAAGGTTTGCCGTGAACACCTTCGGCCGTACGTTTGCGCCGCAGCAACATTCGCTGCGCGGGAGATAGGACATAGGACCATATCAAAGCCAAGCGTGTATTTATGTTACACGGTCACAAAGGGACGTGCCGCGCAAAGTGAGGGTATAATTTAGACTGTTGCATGCCCAAAAACACGAGAGTTGAGGCGTGAAATCGTAAATACAACGGAAATGTGAAAAAGAACCGTATGCAACGACGAATCGCGTTGTTTCGCGTCCCCTGTCACGTGATCATGTTCTACCAAATTATAGATTATGTGAAAAATGTATCCGGACATTGTAAATAAAACACAATGTACTTATTTAGTCATACAAATTTGTTTTGTCGCTAACGAAATACAGTAATTTCTTCCTTCGCGCTCAGATTGCGCACAAATTATTCGAGGTTTGCGTCTCGTTTTTATAGTTTGTTTGCCCCTATTTTCTTCCTTCGGTGGCTTTTCAAAATTTTGAAAAAGTGTGACTTATTTTAGGCATCACACAAGCCGCATATTATAGAAATTTTTTAGATCTTTCGGATGAAAGCTGTGATTATAAAAAATGGAAAACTAAAAAAAAAAGGAAAATTGAAGATTTCTCGGAAACAAAAGTAGAATCTTTTTTATATTAATTCTCTGATAAGGTACTATCACAAGCAATGCGCTTAATTTTCCTCAGATTTGTCAAAAATCATCACCATTGTCAAAAAAAATGAAAACCGAATTTGTCGTAGGTTTTGCTATGAGGAGGAAAGTTGTTGGTTATACCTCCTTGTTGGATTTGCCGCAAGTGTAGGTTAAATCATTTTAAACGTTATTGCATTGAAACGAGCAATTTTTTAACTTAAAAAATACTTTTCTATTGTAATAATCGCAGAACACGTTTGATGTACTTACATAAAAAATAAAATATAAACACAGTGGTTGATGGACTGCGATCGAACTCGGCGTCGCAACTTACATACAAAAAGTTGTTTCGATACCCGCAGCGCGCGCGGAACTTTAGAACGAGTGATTTTGGGTATTTTTTTTTACATAATAAACTATTCCAAAATATGTAATCTGTGTTGATAGTAAAAATATAAATAAGTTTTGAGGAACTGCGAATATGTTTCGAGCAATCGAGACTAGAATTACAACGTATAAAAGGTCACGCGATCTACTGGTAGTCTCGTGGGTTCCCTCTCAGCCATAACGAGCTAAATTACTTCTTGTACCAGCTAACAGTGAGTAGTGTTAAATGAAAATCTCATTACGCGAGACTACTTCACTACTTCCAACATTCTTTCGCTTCCGGCTCATTCTTGCTAACGCAATCTACTGACCCAAGACATATTATTAGCCTCAACTATACTTTTTACTTTTCTCTATTCTTACCACACAGTTTCTCTTTCGTTGATGTAGTTTTCACGGAACGCATAAAAGGCTTTGTGATTTGAACATATTGTTTCCAATTTTCATTGACCGATTCTTCGATGATCTGTATTGAATAAAAATGCCTTTTATTCAAAACCTGCATGTATCTAGAGATAATCGATTCATTTTCATTTTCTTTTGAATTGACCGAAAAATATTTTCAGTTTATGGATCACGAAGATCGTTACGCTTTTAATTATTCAATTAAGTGATCACTCATGATAAATGATTATATTGCTTTTGAATAATCCAGGTGATGTTTCGGTATCCATAAGACAGTATTTGCTGATGTTCTTCTGTTTTGTAACACAGTAGTTGTGAGAATCAATTTGAGCACGTAACATATAGACCAATTTTCGATCAACACTAGTCATCCATGAATTTGTATATAATATTAATTTTTATATTAATATTAATATTAAAATTATTATTATTATTAACTTATTATATTATTATTGTTCATATTAACATTATTATTATTATTATTAATTTATTATATTATCAATATTATTATTATTATTATTGTTGTTGTTATTATTATTATTATTATTATTATTAATTTATTATATTATTAATATTAATATTGCTATATTATAATATTATAAATTCGTTCCATTACAAATGAAATATATATATATTGTCCATATCTATATAAATATATCAAATAAAAACAAAACTACTTTATTTTTATTCTGTGATAACTCCTCGCATAGACTTATACTAATTTTAATTGTCTGCACACGCACATTTTTTTGAAAATAAATCGTAAGCAATGGGTTAAAGACGTATAAACACAGAAACGTAAGACCATTTCCAAAAGTCGTATTGTCAAAACCGTGTTACTAGCTTTAAAAAAGTACAAAAATGTATCATATATAGCCAACATAAAATGACCTAAGAACTTTTTCCACTTGGAGGGCACATTGCGCGTTGACGTTCATGTCCAGGTACAGTGGCACAATGAAATACGGGGTGCTAAATATTTAATATCACGCCTAAAGGTATACGGAGGTGCTAGGCAAAGGTGACAAAGCACTTAATTAGCGGCATGCGTTAAACCGTCCCGTCAAGTAGCTTATGACAATAACCCGGTAAAGACAAATTAAGCCCGCTGAAAGGGCGCGGCGTTGATGCAGGAGAGATAGAAGTGCGTGGCAAGGATATCCGTTGTATCAGGTCCATTGTTAAGGCACTCAACGAACGAGACAGCGTGTGGGTGAAAATGTTGGCCATTTGATAGCCGTCATGTGGGTACTTTGTAAGCTGGCCCCTTGTGTACGTTACGTACGCACGCTCTTTTACGCTCCCTCAAGCATTATTCAAGTGAACTAGTACACAACTCACAGTGCCAGTCATCTGCATTCATAGGCCAAAACGTATCCATACACTGTGGCTTAACTAGTTCACGCCAAGATAGCTTACGGGAACAATAAAGGGCTGAATAAACAATTAATTTTACGAGGCCAACTCACCGAATCCAATTACTGTAGACCACGCTGTCGCTCTTGCGCGAATTTTAGACACCCTGGGCAATATTTTGTGTTATAAACGAGCGGTCGATGGTTTCGAGTACGCTCAAGAATCCGAACAACATTGAACCTATACAAATCTATCGATTAATATCCTCTCAATTTATGATCGATGCTTTATAATTTATTCGAATAATTAAATAGCCTTGGCGAGAAGTACAGTAAATTCTCCCTAATTGACGCTCAGATTGTACAGAAAAATGGACAATTTGGGAAGAGAAGGTACGATTGTTCGAGCCTTGCGGTCCGTTTTCATAGTTGTTGACAATCGGTAACTATAAAAACGAGTCGCAAGGCTCGAATAATCGTAGGCTCGTAATAATCTGAGCGTTAATCAGAGAGAATGTACTGAGGCTAACTATATTTAGAATGAGTAAGACCATCTTAGAAAATAATTCAATCGTTATTAATTCAAGCACTTTTGCGGTCCTTTTGTTGTCAATGTTGTGTTTTATTGAAAAGACAGACAACGTTTATAGATTCAAATTAGACGAGAATAAATTCAAGCGGTTTATCTATTCTAGGTATCTACCTTTTTAAAATAAAGTGGTTCATCTATTTCATGAGAAGCATTTTCTGAGCGGTCCCGTTATGCTTTTCACTTTGGACGTCCCTATCTTTTTTGAGCCGTGTCCTGAATGTTCAGATTTTACTTAGAGATACTTTAGAGCGAGCATAATCATCTGCAGGATCTATGTAGAGTGCAGAGCGAAGCTGAAGACTCTGGGTTTAACGAACACTTTACTCATGTATTCCTTTATGATTATACTGTTCGAGTTTTTCAATTATACGTTGAATAGGAATTGTGTAGTTGTCGGTGGAAATCTTGCAGAAAATACGAGCGAACAAATAAATAACGTTTTCCATGAATAATTTATTCGAATAGAGAATGAGGAATTACACGAATAAGTACATAAGATACATAATTTGTTATGAATAAAATATCCGACGAAAAGGAAATCATTCGAATAAGTATTTTAGACAAATATTTATATATTCGAAACAATTCGAATAATGTCCAACACCGATTGACACAGTGAATTAAAATTTATGTTTACAAATCAGATTTATTGAAGAAAGAAACGATAGGGTAACAATAACACAGCGTTATTCAATTGTAGACTTGCAGCCTGCAAAGATTAAGCCGTTCAGCTTGTAGGGATCATACTTCAAATTCGGCTAGAGATAGGAAAAAAATGTTGCAGGCAAACATTGAATGGTATAGGTAGGTCTAGGTTCACTACTACATCACTTTTTTCGTGCTAGCAACGACGCATCTAAAAATTCAACTGAATATGATGTTTGAATGGAAGCGCTCATTTTTTACGTATATTGATCCTTTGGAATATTTTCCCGAAAAAAGATGATTCCAGAAATTCGAAATACCTCGTGATCATTGATTTTTTGGACACTCCAATACTCTTGTAGGCAGGAGATCGTAAATAGTCGTATGTTTGTGCAAAAAAACTATGGATTCGCATTTATGGGAGCAACGTACCTTCCAAAATTTTAATAAATTTCGATAACACTCGACAGTCTTCCACAATAATTACTACACTTATATATTTATGATAATATTGAATAGATCGGATGTAAAATAGTAATAACGTTAGAAAAATGTAAAAATGCTGTTACATTATTCTCAACTTTTCAAAGTTATTACCGAGAAAAATAAATAGCATAAGTCCAGAAATTAGATAAAAGCATCATCCAGACAATTTTTATTTCGCACAGCAAGCATAAGAAAATATAAAATAAGTAAATATACACATACATAAAAATAAAGCTCGATAACGCACTACGACAAATTTCGGTCTTTATTTATATTCAACGTAGATCCTATCGTAGGAGCTGTAAAGTATTCTATATTAATCCTCAACCAGAAGAATCTTCGAAAACTCTAGGTATATTTTTTTCAAAGCAGTGATAATTTATACGTTACCAATAAAATATTAATTATTTTTATTCAATTTACATTCTTATGTTTTACAAATATATTACATTACCTAAAGATATAGAATAATAGAATAGTATAATATGTAGAATACCTCAACGATATTTTATCGATATTATCGATGTACAATGAAGTATGGACAAGACATCGATACAGTATTAATAATCAATAGTCACATTTCACATCTCTCTGTCACAGTTTAAGAATTGCTGGCCGAATCGCTTCCTAATGGAATATGCAATCCGCACCCGTTAATTGTTTTTGAAGCCGTGCTATCCGCAAATCCGGAAATCCGGAAATTCGGAAATTTGGAAATTCGGAAATCCGGTTGAATGTTGTGCGTCTGAACTTTTTTCATAAATACTAAAATTTGTTTTACTTGTTCCCGTCATTCGTTGTTTGAATATTATTGCGACCATACGTTTCCATAATTACATTATACAGAGTTTCCGTCCATAAAATATCCTAAGTAAATATTTCGTAAATAGTTGAAGGAACAAAAAGGTTTGATGGAATAAATTTACAGAGTTTTGAGACAGCTATATGGTGCCATTAAACTACTCAATTTTTTTATTTGTGACCTTCCCGAATTAGGAAGGTCAACTTAGCTTTCTTAAAATAGATACATATAATTTTGTTTGCATATTTAGTTAGTACAGGTCATTTGCAATCAAAATGATATCACGCATCGTTTAGGTATTAATCGGTGTACATATTAAGATACTTGAGCCGATTAACTTCTAAAATATGCATATCATTTTGATTGCAAATTACCTCTACTAACTAAATATGCAAACAAAATTATATGTATGTATTTAAAGAAAACTAAGGAACTTGTATTGTATCTTTGCTAAAGGATATCTTTTCTCCAAAAGGTCATAAACCTTCCTGAATAGTTTACATAGTGAAATCAACAGCCCTGTATTTCTCGTGCGAATTCATTCGATTCTGTAGGATCGCATCGGCTCGTCGATGGTCCCGCATTTCCACGTTCTGTGTCGGAGCGGACTGTGCTTGGAAATTCGCGTCAGCGAGCGCCACAACGTATCCGACAGAATATGAAAGAGCAATTAGTATGAGCAGAGAGCCGTTAACGGTCGCAAAAGGCTCGTTAATGAACGATCGAAATTTCGAACACGGCCTTGTCTACGCCCGAAAGCATACTAACGCCTTACGAGACCCGGGCTAATCCATCGGGGATCCCTCGCCCTATCCAGCTCGCCTTCGTATTTGCGCTGATCGATCTTGCACAGAGTCGCCGTGCCGCGATAAGTCCGTAATTGTTGTACTTGCTCGAGACCGGCGCCGGATGCAGTATAATGCAGATGCAATTAGTGCTTGATTTGTCGCGTCCTTCTATCCTCCCGTCCCACCTTCCCGCCTCTCGATTTCTATACCGGCGAACGACAAAAACCGTTACTTGACGAAACCCTCAAGGGAAACAGCGCTGTTACCTCTGATTCAACAAAAAGCCCCTAGATATAGCCCCGAGAACTATATCCTACGGAACTCTGTCTACCTACATCCCGAAAAATTCACCAGTCTGGTACTGAAACATAGTTCTCAGTCTTTATTCTTATGTTCGCAAAGCAACATTTTGAAATTAAATGGAAATAAATGAAAATATTGAAATTAATTGGCAATTCATATAAAGGATGAGTCACTTAATTCTTTCATCAGAATTTTTTTTATAAATTATATGTTCTATGAAAAATGTACCGAATGTCGCAGTTGTTTGACTTAAAGAGAAACATACACGGCAGTGATAGATTTTTTGCTATTTTTCTTTTTGTACAAAGAATGTGTTTAACATGAACGTTGTTTGAAATATTCGTAATAACTAGTGCCCCGGATTTGTATACAAAATAAAAATTGTCTGTATGAAATGTTGCAAGAAGTAGAAACTAAATAGCAAGTTCTTTCTTTCTACGATCATTTTAATAGATTAAAAGTAATATAAAGAGATTTTTTAATTCTTTTATTATTTTTGTTATTTTATGTTTCAACTACTCAAGTTTGCACATAAATATATAAAATCCGCAGTCCAATAGACTGTCCAACAAATCATAATATTTCTTGCATTTATAAATTTTAATACGTTGGACACAAATTCGTATTTTGTTCTGTCCAAAAGAATTTTTTTTGCTTCGATTGTATTAAGAGCTTTACACAACTTTATAAACTTTCCCAAATACAACAGCATTTTTCTTTTAGCATTCCGAATATTTTTCATTGGCTTGGTGCCATTATTTATTTTCTCAAAATAAAAATATATTTTGCAATGATTTGCAATTGCTTGTTTGAAACGAGTGTTCGATACATCATCATCTTTCCAAAAATCTGTGTATCTTTAACACTAGATTTATGGAGCATAAAACACGACTGTTTTATATTAGTTTATAAAAGTAACAATAAGATATTTATTCTGATTTTTAACTAGTGTTATTGTAATATATAAATTGTATGTAACATATAAATTGAATAAATAACTCATAAATGTATCTTTACGATATAAATAATCGTAAATTAAAGAATTAGTGACCCGTCATTTTGACGGGTTCCGTAAATCTATTGTTAACTATTATATCAATCAATATCCAAAAGTCGTATGATACTCTCGCTTTCTTTCAAATACTTCAGATTTGTCAGCCAGATCTTTGTAATTAACAGCAACTACTCTGGGAGTTATCAAAATGCTATCTGTCATGAGATGTAATATCCGTTTACGTACATATTTATAAAGCAGAACCCTTTTGCAACTCCACAGTGATTGCAGCTGCTCTGACAGATAAATGCGAAATCTTGTTATAAATATTTGTAAACAGACACATCGTACAGCTTATCTACAAACAGCAGCTGACGTATGATACAGTAAATCTCCGTATGTTATGTCGGAAATGCTAACAACGACGCAGACGCAAATGCACCGACGGCTGGCAAAAAGAGAAATATACAATTACTATAGGTCTAGAACGACCGACGCTACGAAATATTTCTGTGGATTTCATGTAGAATTTCTCTACGTTTAACATAGCGATATTATTTTTGACAGATGTCGTTATTTTCAGATTCAAGTAACAATTTCTTGTTTACCTTAGTGCGTATATAGCTTATTGTATACCATTAAAAATTGTATTAATTTTATCAATGGCAACATTTTTTGCGGATTCTATTTTTCACATACATTGAGACCTAATGAGTAATTTTTAGAACTGCACGTGGTTAAACTCCTTTTGAAATTGTGATGATTTTCGATCGACTCAATTAATCAATATTTACTTTATTTCAGTCAAAATTCTTATGTTACCAGTTTTCTTAAAGTTCCGAAATTATCTAGTTTTGGAAATAGTTATAAAATGAGGAAGCCAATTAAAGTGTCGTTTTATAAAGATATTATAAATGACCTCGGATTTAGAAAAATTACATAAAGCCATATATTGAATTATCCAGGAACTATTTTCAGTTAGAAAAGTTGTCAGCAGTTGGCTTCTCAATTTCTTTCTTTTAGTGAATTGTTGTTTCTAGAAGTAAATTATTGTTTCGTTTAAATCTGTAATTAATACAAACGCAAGGAAACAAAAATTTAAAATGTATTTTAATTTAAACACTGTAGAAGGATTATATTCGGGGTGAAATTAACCCTGCGTGGTTCAGGACGTCAACTCCTTGCACTACAATTTCTTTCACAGCTTCGTTGATCAGCACTTCTTCGTCCTTATCAATTTTCCTAATAGAACGAGACAATGTATGATTCCGTTTACTTTCATTCTTACATTTTGATACCAGAAGAACTAAATTCTCTTTCAATTTAGAAAAAATGAATAACGTTCACATTTAGTACATTATGCATGATATCTTCAAGTCTCATTATTATGCAAGTGATTAATAGAAATATTATTACTAGACTGCGGGTTTTATGCATTTGTGGTAAAAATGTATACCTAAAAATATAAAACTGTGAAGACATAAGATGAGTTTCATAATATTGTCACACTGTCTTCAACTTATCAAAACGTATTAAAAAAAAATACACTTTATTTTGGTGTTTGATGTCTAATTATTCTAATTATTACATTCAACACGAACCAAGATATCAATGTTCTAATAATCGTACTAATAATATATTTAACATCGTGCCAATAACACATATTTAACATAATAACATATTGTAACAATATATTTTGCAGAGAGAATATTTTTTACAACAAATGGATTGTACTTTCTTCTGCTATCCTTACTAAAAATTAGAATTATGTTTGCTGTTAATTAGTTTAAGAACCACGTCAATACACGACGGGTAGGTAGATAGGAAGATCATGTGCAGAAGAGACGGTGCAATGGGAGTAACCACGTGTCGGTTTTATTATTCGAAGGAAATTGAACAACAACAGCCGAAATAATATACAGCCGTTTTGTTACTCCGCATAATTCCGCGACATCCACGGTGTTCCCAAGACGTTTGCGGAAAGCTCATTCGGACATCGTTTGTTTTATCTAGCCGGGAGTTCACTACGTTACTCTATTACATTACCAAAGACAGGGCAAACACTCCACTTTGTGGCAGAGCCGTACACGTACGTGACTGGTGCATGCGTGTCAAACGTGAAGCACATACAGGTCCAAAGGGCCGGGACGGTAATTGCAATTCTCGTACCGAGTTTCTCGCCCCCGAGATCACAGGCGGGACGAGCCAAGGTGGAAAAAAATTAAATACGATTCGTATTGTAATATTCAAGAGCGTGCGGGCGCACAGTCGTGTACATCATTTCGAGTGTAACGTTAGCCGCGAGATTGAAATGCAGGCGATTTTATTAGTTACATTCTCGCGGCGGCAGAAACTACGAGAGCCGAATATAATGAGCGAGGTTAATTACAGCGCTCTGTTTCGCGACACGTAGACAAGACATTTTTTGCAAATTTCCGCTGAACGCTGCCGAGTTGTAAATGTTCAGATTCTGCCGTCTCGTTGAAATCCACACTCGCCTGGCGACTACTTCAAGAAACATCGGAATACAAAAATTTCCCCTTTCAACGCTCGGCGAATTCGAGTGACTCGCAATAAATTCAAGGTAAAACGAAGTTATACTAGATTCTAGCATTTGATAATTGGAGGGGCCACTTCGGTGACATACGCGACTCTAGTTCTGGATAATTTGAGTGAACCAACAGAAAGCAATGTGACATCGAGTAGAATTTTTAACGAAATACGAATTTACGATTATACGACGTTTTTACGTCGTATTGGTCAATGTTTTACGCCTCTCGTTGATCAATATTTTTCGTTAATAACACATAAACAAAGCCGCGGATTGCAATTTCGCCAAGGAAAAAGCTACTTCAAATGACCTGAGGAATCATTCCGTTCCGGGCGTTAACATAATTATGGGACACGCTGTATATTTAGAAAATAAAATCTAATTGAAATTTTGAATGTTGATCGTGTCAACGGTCAACAGTCAATAATCCTGGTCCGGAGCCGGCGGAAATTGTATTTTTAAATAAAATGAACGAATTAGAACGACGATAAAAGTATAATTAAATACATATAAAAGTTTCAGATTGGCTAATTTAATTTGTCTTGCTACTAAAACTGCTAAAAATTGTTTTAATCAAAGGAAAAAAGAATTGTCTACAATACACGAATCCTATCCACAACACAATAATGTAAGCAATTAATGAACACAGTTTTCGAGTCAACAATTTCCAGTCGATTTATCAACATTTCCAGTATCTTATTCAACATTCGTTTAATCCGAAAGGCCGGGATATTCATCTGAATTTAGTCTCTCCTGTGAGATCTAATAAAGAATGTGCGGCAGGTAAACACCCACCTGGGCTTATATCAATCGCGCGTCTCGAGACGAATATTGATGCGTGTGCGAGCAACGCGTGAAAACGAGCCGCGAAGCAATTACTTTGCCAACCGAGCACGGAAACAAGTGTGATGAAGTTCCACGGCCCTGACAGGGCCGATTTTTCCAGGAGCAAGTCCGCTTTCACAAATCGTGACGACGTATTTATGGGAGCACGTAAACACGCACCGTTAAGGATGCCGGCTGCTCTCGGGCGCCTTCACCCCGTCGACCCTAGGGTGCTGCTGGTATTTTTAGAAGCCATAGACAAGGCCGGCTACTGATTTATAGCAGTCACTCAAGCGACGACAAATTTCAGTTCTTGCTCTTCCTACCCGAAAGAGAAATGCTAATAGATCAGCTCTACGAGCTCACGGTGGATGTTTATTAGGGTGGTCCTTATTTTTCGAGAAATCTTTTTGATGAGAAAATGATGTGTGCAAAGTTCAGCGATCGTGGAATGATAAGCTGTGCTGAATTTGCGTTAAAACTTAAAAATGTTGATTACTAGATTGAAACACGATTGTATTTTGCTATTTCAGAAATAATGTTAAACGTTTTTAACTAAAACAGAATGATTTAGGTAAATAATGATAAGCTTTATGCGATACTTTAAAAAATGAATAAAAAAATCTTTGATTTACTATTACATAGAGAGTATGATGCAGAACCTGTCAAGGGGTAATATATCGTACGTAGACACGTTGATTTTGATAAAATTTTTATGAGAGGTAAATTTTGGAAAAAAATTGACACGTAATTTTTTTCGCTTAAAATAGGGGATATTAAGTACATTTGAGGGGCATTTTTAACTTTCCAACATCGATGGCGGTCGATAAAAAATATACTTAATATAATATTATTTCTAAAATAACGAAATACAGTTCCATTTAGAAATGAAATGAAACCATGAACACTTTTGAACCTTAACGCAAATGTGACACGAATTTTATTGAGAATCTCATCCTTAAGTAAGATTTAGGTGGTTCCGTCTAAAAAATGTATTTCTTCCTATTCTTAAAGACCACCCTAATGTTCATCGACGAATTTCCATAGATCAATGCTCGGTAAAACTGTAAATATTTTTTAAAGAATTACGGTTCCATAGTAACATTCGGATACCGCGAAATTGATATTGTAACACTCGTTTAATCGAGTTTTGTGCAGAGAAATGTGCCATGAATATATAAATATCCGTAGTCAAGGGATAATACCGGGTTCGATGTTGAGTTCGGTGCCATTTACATAATTTGAATATTCACATAATACATGATGACGAGACACGGTAAACTACACAACAGACCACAGTGAAAATGTACACAGACGCTGATACATTGTACATAGTGCCGACGTGACTTCCAAAGCTAATGACAATGTGAGAAATTGTGTAAATATTAAAGGTATATTTTGTTTCTACATGTAATGGAAAATGTTTTCCGATTAATTTCAAGATAAAAATTGCGTTGGAAATTCTAGCTGTTGAATAATTGTAGTCGACTATAATTAGGAGGTTTAGATTGAAGAGTAAACTGTATAAAAAGAGATGAACTTGTGATAACGAAATCAAATATATTTAACCCCTTGCCATACTTTGACGAGTCTGACACGCGACGAAGATTTCTAGTAATAACCTGTAAAATACGAATGTTGTTCCGTTCTCTTTAGTCTGAATAAAATCCTGATTTCTTGTCATCAATATTTAAACATTTAAGTAAACGTGGACACGCATTGAATATGAATCATTTCTTTTCTTCTTAGAAATTATCACAATCTAAAAACTTCTAATCATTGTATCTGTGAAGAAAATGGCGCGGCAAGGGGTTAAATATACAGAGGATCACTACAAATGAAATATAACAGCAGTGAACAGAATAATGGAGATGAGAATGGTACAATGCAGGAAAATGAAACGATGAATATCGCGAAGCGCATGATAGGAGTGATCAAGCGATCTAGTGAAGTTACAAAGCTGTAACGTTAACTGTTTGATATGAGTGCGTGGCAGCAAGCGCTGAATGTAATTACTAGCATATCGTCGTGGGCCATCGGGAATTACAGGAAAAGGAGTGGGATTCTTGAATATTGGAAGGACTAGGCAGCACCGAACGTTCGTTACCGCGAAGGAGGAGAATGCGCTGACGAACGATGCTGCACGGGAAACAATGGAAAATGGATAACGGATTTGATATTAGGATTATAAGATGACAATACTATAGTTTCTCCCGGAAATGTCAAATTTTAGGTTGCTGTGAATTTCCCTATGTTAGTTTTACGCCTATGTAATTTATTGTTACGTCGATGCTAAAGTCCGACGGAGTCGGTGAAGCGTGTGATGCAGCACGCGACGCGAATTTCTGGAAGACAACGAAATATTGTCTGTTTGGATGTGAGTCAGGTAAGAAAAACAGCGGGACTACAAGGTACGTGACCAATCTCCATCGAATCGCTTCCGAATTGCCTTCGAATAGTGGCATATGGCCTCCGAATTGCCTTCGAATCGTGGCAAAGAATTAGAAATAAAGAAGTTAAGTCATCGTTTTTATTTTAGCATTACTATGTATTCATATTAACACGTTGACTGCCGCGTCACCCGTATTCGGGTGACAGCAAAAGTTCTCATCAGGCCACGTCACCCGTAATTCGGGTGACGCTGATTTGACCACTTACGAAGGATTTCCGAAAATATTTCGACAAATATATTCTACAGGAGGTAATGAAACTATTGAATTCTTATAAAAATGGTTTATTAAAAAAATTATTCGCAGTGTATAACATTAAAACATTCTCTGCAAAGTTGAGTGTGATCAGGACAGCTTGGATAAAAAGTTGTTTGTTTTTTCAGATATGCTCGTGCCTCTGATCGGTCCATTTCGTATCCTTTATTTGAACTGTAGCTTCCTCAGTATCATCAACATTTCTTTCTTCTTCCATGACCAATTCTCGTAAAATCTCGTCAATAGTATCTTCATAACATTCATTATCACTAAGATTATATTTATCAGTATCCAAATCAGAATCTGACGATGTAATTTTATTTATGCTTCTCCTTCCGGGCAATCCGATCTCTTTTCATTATTGAAAAAAATAAGGGCAGAGATTTTAAGTTATACCATTCGGTACTTGGCAAAGATTCCAACTGTTCATGCAGGAACAGAAACAGATATGAATTAACAGTGCACGCTTCCTATAGCGGCACGGGTGGCCTGTAGAAGATTTTGTCTTTTCCTGCCGACTGCCGCGAGTTTTTATAAAAACGAGCCGCGAGAAGCTCGAAGAATCGTGCTGTGTGTTTGGCAATTACCGTTTTCAATTCCGAGCTCCAGGCCTTTAAGGAGAATTTGCTGTACACCGTGACGGTATAAACATGCGGCCGTTCGGTGCATATTATTGCCGGTCGTTCACCTAGGCAGACACCGAGCTCAATCAGCTGAGCTCGATGCCGTGTACAAAAACTAGCGTTGCGGGAGCGTTCTTATATACAAACTCAAGTGACACGAGCAAGAAATGGCTTTGCAGAGATTTCGGATTTATAGAAAATTGATACGATTATAATTTTGTACAAACGGCAAAACACTGTGTTTGCCCATTATTCGAAGCATCCGACGATTCAGCTGACTTCGAAGCTTATAATAAGCACATGCAAGATCAAGAATGTATTTTTATAGAGCTTACTGCATACTTTTCCGGTAATAGTCGAATCTTATCGATTCCGTATTCCCACATGCAGTTTATGCACGTGAATGCTGTCTGTGCAGGTGTACATGCAGCGTGCAGGCATATGGTAAAGGAATAAAAACTTAGTGATCGTAAAAGTTTCGAATATACTATATTGGATCTCGAGTATGCTTCACATTGACGACTCCAACATACATTGTTTAAATTTGATAAGTAAAATTTTGTTCGTATAAAGAATCACGATTGCAAATGTAGAAAAAGTTATTCGCGTTGTTGTAGCTGTGTTAGAGAATTATTTCAGAAAAATTTATTTCACCAAAAGATATCAATAAAAGCAATTGTATTTACAATATCAGATAAACATTGTTCGTATGACACTTTTCACTTGTTTTACTGTGTATATTTACCCCCCGAAGTAATAACATGCATTTAAAAACACTCAGTATAATGTGTAATAAAAATACAATTTTTCTCATCTACAACTATTACGAATAAACTGCGGATGTTTATGCACGATAAATATGCAAAATGCGTATGACATTTATGCACGAAAAATATGCAAAGTATGCACGAAAGTATGTAGATATGCACGATATTAAGTACATACTATATTAAGTGTTAGGTCTATTATTAAGTATCAAGAAACGTTTTACAGTTATTCTAATATATTATACTTCGAATTATACAGTATATTACAAACATTCTTTTTCTAAATTTGATGAATTTTTACGCCGGACATGCCGCTCCACATCGCATAATGACACGTATGGGATTAATTGCGATTTTCAATCGTACTTTACATTTTTATTGCACTTTTCACAATAAATGCGTCTATGAAAGAACTACTTTCAATCTACTGAAATGATTAAAGTTAAGAGAAAATCTTAATCTGCAATGTAGATGCAATAAATTTTTATTTTGTGTAAACATCCGCAATCGAATTATAAACAACTAAAACAAATTTTTCTCATTGATAATGATCATGAACGACCAAAAATTTCTATCTTATACGACTATTACAGTCGATACGATTATTCGAGTCTCCTCTTCCCAAATTGTTCACATTTGCGTTGACATGATATGATCGTCAATTACGTAGTCTTTACTATATTTATAACTAAAAACATTTGAACCGAGATAATAGTTTCCATGTATAGATTTTTCTGTACTGAGTGTAACAGTTACGGTCGCGCGGATTAGAAACGTTTACTCGAAGTTATAAATTCGAATACGTGTCGAACTGTGTAATAGCAGTTCGTTCGCTTCACTTCAACTGGTACAAACTCATAACGTATAGGTTACACGAGTGAAGTTGACAGCCATTGTGACCATCAATGTGTCCCAGAACCTGAAGAGCTGGTTCAAGATAATCGCGAGGAGACGATCTCGCGGAACAAAGAGCGAGTAATCCGAATGTTGCACGCGACGAAAGAACAATGTTCGTTTATCCAGCGAAGTGTAGTAGGCAAGATTTGTGACCGGATACGAATCGAGCGGGTTGAGGCGCGGCGTCGCCGCAAAAGTTTCAGCCGTTCCAAAAACCGATAAAATATTCAACCAGGTTAACAATAAAGCAAACTCCACTCGAGGATTCAGCATTTGAATACCGCGTCGGCTGCGACTCGCTGCCGTGAGCATTCTCTTCAACCGTCGCGCCGTTAGCACTACACCCGTGATTCGGAAAGGGCCTTAAGGGCTCGAAACATATGTCACGGCCTCCGGAACAAAAGGCAAGGGTGTACAAAAGCGTTTTAGTGCCACGCCTCGCGTGTCCTTAACAGTTCACTGATCGTTGTTCATATCAAGTTCTCGGCTCAGAAACAGAATCACGTCATTACGCGGACTCGACAAATTACAGCTGTCTTCGTGTTCGACGTTTTTCCTCTTTTAACACGTTCCGTGCCGAGCTTTTTTTACTCGAATCTTCACACTTTGATATTTGACTAAAACTTGATGTATTACGTGCAATTATTAATTCTCGTACACATAACAACGTAACAAAAACTTATCAACGCCCATTCTTGCGGTGGAAATTGATTCTTCGGTTCTAAATTTCTTGTAAACAATTTGTTCAGTTCACTAAGTAAACATGCAAGCGTGTACCATCGATGGTACACGTGGCACGGAACGTGTTAACTCGTGCATGCATAAATATTTGCATCGACACGTGTCATTCCAGACACGTAAATCAATTTTTAAACTTGACGACGATTGATCCTTTCGCATCATATGACGTGCAGCGCATATTTGAGTTATTTATAATATTTTCTCTCAGACTAATTTTTATCTGCGTATAATAAACAGTTTTTCTTATTATCTATGTGACTGAGTACGAAGCATTCAACTTCAAAGATGATGAATACAAGGAAAGTGTAATTGAGTATAATAAAAATATGGGAAGCGAAGATTAACGGAACAAAGTCTTTGCAAGCTCTACAATTAAGCGGAAATGTCTAAAAAGGTATTTTATTGTATTTTAATCGTTTCATACAAGTGAATTAAACTTTTTTAGACCCAAATCATATACGACATATGAAACGAAATTCAGCCGTCATTCGATTCCCACGCTCTTATTCATGCATAGGAAATGAAATACATGTAGTTTCACGTTTAATAAAGTTTTTACAGTTTAAAGCTATTCTTTGTTCATTTAGAGTGACCATTGAAGGGTTAATTGCCGTTGCCTGGCGACGATCGTAATATTCCAGAAACTTAAAATTTCATAAGAATTAAATTAAATTATTACAATTATCCATGCAGAAAACTCTGTGGAACTAGCAAAGTTGTCTATTTTGCTAATAAATGTGTAAATTGCCAAAATTTACACATGATTTACTAACTATAAATATTACTTATTTCTTCAAAATCTAAAAATGAAAATAAGTGAAAACGTACAAAGAATAATTGCTATTAACGACGAAGAATTGCTAATCAACGCAATTAAAAGAAATCGTGGTGCCAAGGATAAATATTAATTTCATTAATTCTATTGGCTGCTAGAATCTGTAATAATAATTAGTTATTCCCCGGTAGATGTTTAAAACTCGATACGCGAGGAAACTTCAAACGCTGATTTAAAAATGTGCATTTCCTTTGACGCATACAAAAGGACGTAATACATTCTTTCGTAACACGAATCCCGTTGCATCCCAAGTGAAACGTATGTTTTCCGTATTTGAATGCAAGTTGCACACCGCCGCCTTGGTATTAACATTTGTTAAAGCACAACGATGTAATACCCTCGTTCGCTTGCGTTGCACGTAATAACGTTATTGGAACGGGAAATAAAGCAGTACGAAGATGTCGTTCTACCGTGCGCCATGGTCACGTCGAAGTCCAACAAATACAGATTATTTATTGAGCTATCACCATATTCCTGACGGAGTATTTTTTCTTCTATTCACCGAATGCGATTCAACTACGTAATAGATGCGAAATTAACGAGTAAGTACATACGTAGAGGTTAAATGAATTGAATAGGGAGAATAAAGTATCGAAAATTCAATACGTTTAGAAATTATAATATTCCAAAATATGTAATCTAGAATTCCTTCTGGTATTTTTACATATTATTTCTAATTAATTCTACTGAAGCTTCGTAATCCATAAAAAAGTTTTTTAAGGATCAATCAACTTGCGAACTTGTATAAAAGTATAATTTTATTTTCTGAATTTACTGAAGTTACTAGTACTAATCTCTGTTATTTATGAAAGATTTGATTTACCATGATCTGTATCCAATTTATAATACGAATATAACGTACTTACTTGTACTTACAAGTAATGCAAAGCCATGAGAATGACATAAAAAGTAAATGTTTCTTCCACTATTTATTCTCATTATAATCAACACTGTATCATAAGTATTTTATTTTAAACTAATTTAACAATAAGATAATCTATCTATCGTCAAATACAGTATTGAATTGAAATAGTTAATAACAATCTACTCCGTTTATGTACATCGGTGTTTGCGCTTACCGCATTTCTCGCTTCTCCCTCGAACAATTTTTCATCAACATCAGAAACACGTGGTGCCGAGAAATTTTTCACTTATCGATCTCGCATACTCATCCCACCGTTTCCACGGATTGCCATCCACCTGGCAATGATACCTTCCGAACAAAAATTGCTATCATTCAAAATTTCTTGGGAACGTCTGTTCTCGCGGTCGGCAAATTGAAAAATGAAATGGCGGTGGCGTGTACTCGGGGCGTCCCGGTTGTTTAAGAGAACCGTGTAAAAATTTCCTTTGCTCGTGCACCAGAATCCGAGCAGAGGAAAAGGCTATCTCGTTCGGTATTAACAAGAAACCTTAATGAGGAACCACTCGTATTCAAGGCAGCTCGAACGCTACTAAAAAGATTCCACCACTCCGCCGCGAATGACAATGACGTACTTATGTAAACCGTCTGTTTTTATGCGCGGGACGTTAAATCATTCCCGATTGGACTTGCCGCCTCGCTGTTTGCCCGGAAGAGCATAAGTAATCGGGGCGTGTCGGTTCGAGAAGAACGTACCGGCACATCTGGAAAGGTTAAAAATCGCCTCGTGCTTTCTTCCCGCCGCTCCGTCCGAAATTCGGTCTCGTCCTCTAACGAACCGAGAAATTTATTTCCAACGATGCACATTTTTCGTCTATAAATAGATCCAGGGACAGATTCTTGCATAACGAAACCGCCCTCCGCAACCCGTAACGCCGATACTCGACTGCCACCTGAACCGCCCTTAGTACGGGTCCCGCGCTAGAATGATCCTTTGCTGCGATCGAAAACATCACAAATTATGTTACTTGATGAGAAAGTGATGCACGCAAAATTTGGAAGCAATTTGATAACGAGAACCGCGTTGTGCATACAATCGTGGACAAATATACAGTGAGCCTCATAAGTATGCGTACTCCTCTTGAAGCTTGCCTAAACGCTTTACTTATACTTTTTTCTTTGAATTTCGCTATTACTTAGAATGGCGAAAAGAAATAAAAGACTAAAAATCAACTCTTTGTCTGAGTCTACAATGAAAATTGAAAAATGCGTTTTGTAGATCTCGGTAACTTATATGCATGCGGAAAATTTCATCGTACTAGAAATAACGATAAAACCATTTATTGTTGTTTTTATTGTTATTGTATTTGTTATTATTATTGTTATTATTACTATTATTATTTAGTAATGATAATAGTAGTAATAACAATAATAATAACAATAATGGTAATAGTAATAGCTATGATATATATTTGTTTTTGTCAAGGCCGAGCTTTTTCGGGAACTGCAATCTCTAAGGGCAGCTTTGCTGCGATTCGAGCCACGTTTTATCTAATTTCAATGCAAACTACGTTTCACGCTATTATAGTGAACTTTGTTAACGAAATATTCGTGGACGCATAATTCCGCAAAGCGGCGCGGTACGTCGATCAGTAGAGCGGTGACGTCTGAGCGGAATCACGTTCCCAGAGACGAATTGCGAAAACGGCGAATTTCGATTCAGTTATATCGTTATCGATTCTCAAGTAAGCTTCGAACGAGCTTTCCGCGAACTTTGTCGAAGTTTATACCGGGCCGTAAAATTCACGAGTCGAGCTATAAATAAAATTCTGTTGATTATTTGCGCGGATTCGCACGAGCTTCAGATTGAGAGGAATACACGAGAACTTTTTATCTGACAAAGTTAGCCTCTGAACGCTGACAAATTTCAAGTCGACTAAACAGTTCACTTGTTTAGAACTTTTCATTCAAAGCTGAAATTCAATCTGTAACGTGAGTTTCATGACCATTTCGAACGGTTTTTCGAAAAGTGGCAAAAATTTAAACACTTTATAATAGTGGTCAGTGCTAAAAGAGGTGCTAGAACAGAATTTACGTACGCATGTCAAACAATAAAATTTTTAATTATGGCTTACCATGGACATGACGCTGCACGCAACGCTGAATTATTTCAATCATATCGACGATAATAATGTTCTCAAATTTGTGTTTAACGCACAATTCCAACCTGCCTGGTTTTCTCTGAGCTGCGATGCGAGTAAATATAAAAAAATATTCTGCGTTCGTAAACGCGTCGCTAAAAAGTTACAATAAAAGTACTATACACGAACGCCACGGTTTTTCGTTCGATACCGCGTTGGAACAGATTGGCGATGTTTGTCCAATCTGTTTATACAAGCTGTGTTCACTAATGGAGGTCGTTGTAAGCTGTGCTTACTAACTTTGTCGATTACTAACTTTAAAGAAGAAGTTTACAGGCAATCAATACGCGTCAGGAATTAATGCGATGTACTGTAACATAGTCATCTAAAGAAAAGAAAATCGAGAAAAAATTTCGTGCAGAGAAGTAGTAATCCGTAGGAAGAAAGCGAACAGAAAAAGTAAGCGTACTTTCATTTAACCGTTTGACTGCTGCGTTAACCATATGTGGGGAATGAAATTAAAATTTCTTTGTACGCTATTCAATTGCAACTTCTTAATTTTATTACGTTCCGTGAAACGTAAGAATATTCGAATTCATTCTACAGGATGTCCTGAAATTATCGTATTTACGGTAAATGGGGAATTCCTTAGGTCACTTGAAGTAACTTTTTCCTTAGCGAAAATGCAATCCGCGGCTTGGTTTACGAGTTATTAACGAAAAACATTGACCAATGAGAGGCGAGCTCGGCTGGCGCTAGGCAGCCAAGCCAAGGAGCGGTTGAAACCCAGTTCCGCTTATTGGCTCTGCCGCCTCGCGCCAGCTAATCTTGCCTCTCATTGGTCACTGTTTTTCGTTAATAACTCGCAAACCAAGCCGCGGATTGTATTTTCGCTAAGGAAAAAGTTACTTCAAATGACCTCAGGAACCCCTCATTTCCTGCTTGAACAATAATTTTGAGACACCCTGTATACCTCATACTCGATGCTATTTTAACTCTGAATCCAAAATAATTTTCCTGATCTCAAGTATTTTCATGTTATATGATTTATTGCATTTTATGCATATGAAGTTGAGCCTTCTGACCAATACGACATTTAAACAATTGACAATTTTTGTAGAAGTTATAACAATTGTGTTATAGCAATTTTTAGCGGTGCCTTATAGTCGTCACTCAAGTGCGAAAAGTAATCCTATGAAATGTTTGAAGTTGCTAGCTAGTCGAAGTGTTAAAACGCGTGCGTGTCAATAAACGCTATAAATGCGTAAACTACATGCAGGCTACTTGTAATTTTTAAATAAAGCATAATAGATATAATAATAAAATAAACGCTATAAATGCATGAACTATATGCAGGCTACTAGTAATTTTTAAATAAAGCATACATGATTCGATTTTTCTCTCTATTATATTCTTGTTAGTCGCTTGTGCAAACTGCACGAATAAAATCCAGTCGTTTAGGAAAGTTTCACGAAGGAGTCTCTCGAGTGGAGTCTCTACCGAAAGGAAAACGGCAAGAATTACCGTTCGAAATCTAACAGAGAACGGGCGGATTCTCTCCGCTACCAATCAGAGAGCCAGCGTTAAACGAAAATCGAATTCGTTTATGTGGAAAATGCCTCGTTCTTCGATATATTGGATGTCTTGCTGAAGATACCGGACTGATGAAACAGCGGCATTATCTTCTTTCGCAGATGGATTCGCAAAATGACTGCGTTAGAGCCGCACCCGGTCCACTTTCAGCTCAAGCATTGATTCCATCCGACGGAGCCACGTGCACCGAGCGAAATCGTTCGCAACGTTTACGTTAATTACTTCTTACAGTTCATGGCCCGGTAGGTAATGAGTTTGCGGCAAGAAAGCTTGCATTTAGAAGCAACGGTCGAGGCTTGACAAATGTCGAGAAAAATGTTAATTAAGTTCCGCGAACAGGAGGTAATGAAAGGGATAACACAGTCGGAGTCACAAATTGTGAAGCTAATCTCTTCCCTTCAACTCCTTGTGCTACGATTTCTTTCGTAACTGCGTCGATTATCATTTTTTCATTTCTAACATTAGATTTTTGGAACGCGTCATCTTGACTTGTTCCGAATTTTTAAAATTCTCGATTATTAAAATTATGAAATGCATTAAATTTTGTTTCACTGAATATTTACAGGGTCATTTATCTCTTCTGCCTTAGTTTTTTCTTGTAAACTACATCTTCTATAGAAAATATCTTTCGGACAAAAATTGTTTAGTATAAAGAGAAGCATATAGGACAACAATTAATTTTTTGCTAGTTTCCTTTCTTACCAAAGTATGAAGATCATTTGACAAAATATGAAACACGTATGTTTTACTCGCATTGCTTAATCGCCTACATGCTTGCATTGATTGTGATGGACAAGATTTTGAACATTTCTCGCATTAAAAATCAACTAAAGAATATGTTGATAAATATTCATTTCTGAACCCATGGTGCTTAATAAATTTTTATTCTGTATTTAGTGACTTTCGAATGGCATAATCAAATGCTGCACATTATAGTTAAAAAAAACTCTATGTGACCTTTGTATTTTGATAACAAAGGAAATGGCTGTGTATGCTACTCTTTACACGAAACAACTTTCGTCCGAAACATGGTTTTATACTATATATAGTTTACAAGAGAGGTTAAGGTGAAAGAATTAAATGACTTTCCCTGTATAAATATAGGCTTGTCATTTTTATGAAGCAACATGAACAGCTACTTTTACTGTTGAGTAAAGCTAGCGTTAATAATTTCTCCGATACGTTATAGTGCATAGGGTTAATGATGTTTTTTTTCGGAACAAGCTTTCCACTCGATCGAGAGAAAGTACGACATCAAAGTTATTTAGGGTTGAACTGCTTAAGAAAACTTTGTTGGTTCATCTGCATATTTGCCAGGAAGTACTGACCTCATTCGATGTCATAGGATATGGAAAAGAAACTTTGAACTCTAAGGTTCTCTCATAGGTCACAGAAACGTACAGATTTTTTTGTTTTGAAGAGTGCACGTGTTTCGTATTCATCTCAGAGATGTAGTTTCATGTCTCGAGTTTTTATTTTCTGCGCCTTGATCGGAGACGAAGGTAGTTATGAATGAAATGAATGTTGAAAACATCCTGGATTCGTACGTTATTATTGATGTTATAACGTAGAAAAACCTGCTAGATACATATGATAATGATTCATAGCATGAATATAATATAAGTACAAGTAATATGATCTCAATGCCATTTCAATAATACGAATATAATAACATAAATAAATAAATACATATACATATGATATATATTTTTATAACTTTATATTTATTATATATATAATAAATAATTATATATCTAATAATTATAAAATATATATATAGTTAAAAAAAACTAAATAAGTATAATAATAATAAACTAAATAGTATAACTAAATATATAGATAAAAAAAAAAAATAATTATATATCTAATAATTATAAAATATATATATATATATATATATATATATATATATTTTTTTTTTTTATAATTATTAGATATATAATTATTTATTATATATATAATAAATATAAAGTTATAAAAATAAGGTAAGAAATAGATATCTTCTGTACCATACTTTCTCATTTCAGTGAGCACTGAAAAAGTTGAAGTGTCCATTCCTCATTAAATACATACAATTTTCTAGATTTGTCATACTTTGTCGAAATGTTTAAGACGTTTCGGAGATCTTATTTAGTACGAAAGTCGTCGTACTCGAAACGTTCCTTAAGGCGAAAGTTCAAGAGAATTTCTTGAATTAACGAATGTCGCGGTGAAAAAAGAGACACGAAAGTCATACTAAATTCGGAATATGAAAACGTCTAAACCTTAGATATTTATCACTAAGCAATTAGACATCTCAAAAGCAAGAATAATTATGAAAAGAGGATGTCGTGAATAAGTACGGCTGACTTTCTGTGAAATAACGTTCTGCCCTAATTCTTTCGTTCGAAGTATATCTGATACAATGAGGGATGAAGCCCAGTAATTGTGGGCTTATTCTGTCGGAATTCGCACGTGACATGCATCGGAAGAAAGACTGAGCACTATAATTACCAACTACACAGCTTTTTCTGAGATGGCCGATTTACAGTAATGAGAATCGACCACTCCGACAACAAAGTGCGATTTGTAGTGGGTGTGCGTGGAATGAGGTCAACGTCGACATCCTCTTAACTCTTTGGGACGCGATTGGTTCTCTGGCTGCATATAATTTTCCTACGTAAGCCAAAGCGCGCGCAACGTCTCTTCTACAAATATTTCCTGTACGCCTCTATCTGCAAAAAACTATCTAATATTCTTTGAAATCTGGCTCGTGTGTGAAAGACGCTCTTCGAAGAACTAATATGCCACGCTTGATCTTACTGAATTCGAAATATACCCTTGGCCTCAAGGTATAAATCTAAGGTGAGCAAAATTATATTCGGATCGAGGATAAGAGATAATAATAATAAAATTTTAATAAAATATTGAATAAAATTTTAATCGACATTATCCAAATATCCAATCGGATAAAGATGTATCTACATAGATAACAATTTATCCGACTAAGATTTTATTTGAATAAAAATTCATTCTAAAAACCTTCATCATAAAAAGTTATTCGTTATTACAAACGAAAACCCAATATTCGTTAGACACGGGTAAAAACAAACCCATGTACAAATTTACATTTTTGTAATGGAACATCATAAAATTAAATAACGTTCAAATTATATCTTCGTAAAATTTCGTACGTAAATGATTACATTGATCACGTTTTAATACGAAGAGTAATCTTCCAATCAGCATTCATATTAGCGAATCGTTCGAGGAGCACATGAATTTTGATGAACGAATGTCGATTACGAGTATTCTGTATACTTATAAATTACTTTGGTTGCCAAATGAACAAATTGTTTAATAAATCGTATTTGCATTGCAGTTAAAGTAGTAGAAATCCCGCAAAATCAGTTGCGCTTCTTCACGATTTCGACGTTTTCCAGTGCATAGAAACGTTTGCGCTGTTAATTATACGAAATATTTGACTCAATTTGTAAAAATGAAATACAGTTCAACCTGTTAACTAATTTGACGTTCTCCAATCAGAGGTTCCATGATTTTCAGGGATTTATACAAATCTCTCGTTGAAATGTTTATTCTTTTTGTTACTGAAGCGCAGTTTAATTGAGCTCGTTATTTTCCGAAATGTATTTTATGGATATTCTAGAAAACATATAAAAGTCAATTGAGGAAATGTGATTTTTGGACAATAATTGCTACTGAACATTTTAGCGCGGTGTCTGTTTCCCTTTTGGTAAAACTAGTATTAAAAGAAGTATGTAGTTACTTAGTAATATAAACTCTTTTATATTTAGAATATTCTTCCAAGCAAATAGAAATAATCATATCCATCTGGACTACTACATTTCAGATTGGTGAAGTTTTTTGGACAAACGTCTAACTACATTCAACGAAAAAACGCAAAAGTTACAGTGATTGATAAATAACTGTTGAAATTGCTGATCCAGTGATAAATTTCTAACGTCTAGAACACGCAATTAAGTACAAAAATTCCGCCAACTAATGGTCGGAACATTGCACCTCAACAAGTCTGAACACATTCTAATTATTAAAACAAATCGCGTATCGGCTAAAGCTCTGTAATTCAACAATTTATTGGGGACAAAAAGAATTTTTTATTTGACTTTTGTTTCTTGTCATCGATACAGATAATATTTATATCACACAAAAGTCTGCAGTTTAGTTATATAGGGTGGGCCGAAATTCGTAGTACAACCGAGGAGAGGGTGACTCTACGTGAAAAAATAAGAAACAGATTTGATATAACATTTTTTTATCCAGGACTCCGTTTTCGAGAAAATCGACTTTAACCTCTTAAGCTGAATGTTGCGAAGGCTGTTACTCTGTACGGCAGAGTTTGACGGCGTATCAAAAACAAAGACTATATAGGGAGTCCCAAAATTATGGTATTTTCGGGAAATGAGGGGTACCTGAGGTGATTCGAAGTAGCGAAAAACATTGACCAATGAGAGGCGAGATCAGCTGTGGCGCGAGGTGGCCGAGCCAAGGAGCGGTTGAAACCCAGTTCCGCTTATTGGCTCTGCCGCCTCGCGCCAGCTAATCTTGCCCCTCATTGGTCACTGTTTTTTGTTAATAACTCGTGAACGATGCCCCGGAGAAAATTTTTGTAAAGGAAAAAGTTGCTTCAAATGATCTCATCTTTCTCGCAAGTACCATAATTTTGAGACCCCCCCCCCCCCGTATATTCTGTCTGTATATTATTAACACTGTTGTAAAATGTTGTGAGTGGAGTAAAGTGTGAAGCAAGATTAATGAAAATGGTCGTTTAGTTCAAACGGTGAGCGAATGAGTCAGTGGAGTGAGCCACAATAGTGGCGCGTCGTAATTAAGATGACATCCGCCAAAGCCACTATAGTGGCGCATCGTACCAAAGAGGTTAAAGTTTGTTCATCTTCGCAAAGGATTTAGTTTCCGTTTATTCTTCTACCGCAGTTACCGGTTACATTCCGTTTACTACATAGTTCGCAACAATTGGACCGTTTATTTTGAAAGTGGTGCAAGTCCACTTTCTTTCGTTTCGAGAAAATTGAATGTTAGCAGATCTGACAATTAAAAAATATAGGTTAATTATGTAAAGTCTGGGAATGTTTGTACTAATTTATCAACATGTAATTTGATTATATAAATTTCTTTTAGGCGAATTTAACTAAAATAATATACAATTTTCAGGCTGCAAATGGACTTACACCACTTTCATAATTAGTCAATCGTAAATATCATTTAATTTCAATTTTGAAATAACAAATATCACTTTCTTTTTTTGCTGGAATGAATTTTCCTTTTTTTGTAAAGTACTCTTGTCCGGCATTTCGCTTAATTTTGTTTATTCGTTGCGTATATTTTCCTTTATTTTCTTTTACAGAACCCAAGTTTTCTCAGTAACAATATCCTCATCTGATGAAAATTCTATCTCTATAATTCTTCTTCTCTTTTTACGCTTCATTAATTTATTTTTCATAGTAGAATTATCTTCATCCTCCGATTCTAAGATTATTCTTTTGTTTATATTCATGGGTCTTATTTCCGCGTAAATTTATCTAAAATAAAATAAAATAACTATTTTCAATTGTCATAAAATAATATTGTCATAAAATAACATTGATTTACTATTTCTCCTTACCTATATCACTATCTGATGTGGATATGAAATTATCCATTGTTGGAGGAAAATAAAATAAGTAACCTAAAATAGTAACTTTTGGCACGAAAATAAAACAATATAAATAGCAAATAAAGCAATTGTGAAGCCACCGGTGGCCACTAACGCCGCCACCTGTCTATGGAAATTGGACTTACACAACTTTCATGATCAATGGTTACGCAATTTCTTTTACCGGTCAATTTTAAATTGAACAAAGCATTGGCATTTTTTAAGATATTAACTACTAACTAGTTATAAACAAAAAGTTTACACTAAATAAAGCATCAATTACGTCATATCTCATTTTTTTTTAAAAAAGGACTTACACCACTTTCAAAATAAACGGTCCAATTAATGTTTGTAAACACTATCTCGGACGGAGGCAACTGCGGCAGAAGAATAGACGACAACTAAATCCTTTATAAAGATGAACAAACTTTAAAATAGAGTTTCTCGAAAACGGAGCCTCGGATAAAAGAATGTTATCCCTTTGTTTCTTATTTTTTCACGTAGAATCACCCTCTTCTCGGTTGCACTACGAATTCCGGCCCACTCTGTATAGATACAATACAGAACAACTCGTCGCTTGTAAAATCTACTTTATTTAATTTCTTTTTGCATAGCACCTCCCTTATATCCAGCATTCTATAGATGCAAGACTTATTTATACCAATAGCTTCACAGTTAACGCGACCACGTAAATAAAAATACCAGATAACATTATCTAGCAACAGTCGTGTCTGGCTGCATTCTTCCTACAATCGATTTTGTTCCTCGCAGCGGGTTACCAGAAGGAACTTATTACGAAGTTTGTTACCGTCCGCGAGTTTCCACTCGCGATAATTAAATAAGGGAGGCGTGGAAAAAGTTATCGTAACATTACCAAGCCATTAATAATGGACACATGAGAAGTTGGTGGTAGTAGCCGCGAGCTAGTACAGCGGGAAGATAACGTTGTCGTTGATCCGCGCAGGTTAGAGCTGCGAGACCGCGGGAAGACGGTGGTGGGGAGTTGTGTGCTAATTTTCGACCGACTATGCAGCTTGACTTATTTTTGCATAATGCAGCCTAATAAGGGCTAATGAATGAAATGCTGTAACCCCCGATGTTGCGCAAATTGGATTTACACCGCTCGCTATTCCTCCACTTTCACCGTCCTTGCCAGCAGCCGTTGTCATACTTGTAATCTCGCCGTTCCCTCTGTCTCTCTTTACCCAGTTTTTCCCCTCCCCCGCACTGCGCCCCTTTCTGTCCCATCTCGCGCATATTTGCATACTATATAATGTACGCGGGGACGAAGCGCGGCGGGCCGAATACTGCGAATTCCGCTGCCGAGCGAGCCTATCTCGAAGAGTGGTACGATTTACGAGCGAACGAGGTTGACTCTTTCATACGCGTATACTTCTGTCGCTCCCCTACCCCGACTTCTCCCTCTCTTTTAATTATTTTCCTCTTTTTTTTTCACCCGGCACGGCCGTCATCCCGGCCAACCTATTCATTGGCCCATTACTCGACAAGCTCTGTTCTTCTCCGTTTTGCTTTATCCTGGAGAAAGCAGTTCGACCAGAATCGTTAGCCACTTATACGGCAAGAAATTCTTCTGGCTTTGGAGCCGGCGGCTCGGTCGAGGCCGTTCTCGCAAAAACTTGGATGGATCGCAGGTGTCGAGGCAGCACGGAAAATCAATTACCCGTTCGAGGGTGAGCTGTTGCAATCTGCATTAGTCGGCCGGATCAGGCGGATACGTTCAACCAGGGACCACGCTAACTGCGAGAATATTTAAATACGGACTGACCGCGAAACAAACGCGCGCCTGGTTTTACCTTTCGGTGAAACAGCAAGTTTCGATTTATGGAATCGTCTGATACCAGACGAATATGACCGGGAGAGTGGTTTTCCGCGAAATATTTGATAATTGCTGGAGAAAGCGTGACGACGGTGTCAAGTACAATTTGCACTCGTGAAACTAGGTCAGATCTAGTGGAAAAAAGTCGTTTCATAGAATTCGATTGGTACTCGTGTATGTTCGATTGTGTGTATTGGGCAAGTGCTCGAATTAGGTACGTGGATTTCAAACCTTGAAACCTTGAAGCAGTACTTTTTCACGTTTGAATAAATTGAATCAGTTGAGAAAGATTTTGACGTGTCCTTCAAGAGTTCATTATTATTTACTTCCATTTACAGACTAATATTGATGTAACATTGGAAAAATCAACCAAAAATGCATCCTAATTTTACATATTTCTTCAGGTGCATTAACAAATATTAAGATGACAAATATAAATTGCGTACACATTCTAAATGCATAATAAATATAAATCGCATACAAACTGCAACAAAAAGAAGTGCATACTATAAACAAATCATAAAATCGTGTAAAATAGGGATATAAAACAACATCGAGATTATAAATAAATAATAATTTTTAAATGGTCAAACTTCTTGAAACATATTGTTAAACAATAGAGGTATAAAACTAGTAATAAAAAATCAAAAAAGCGTATTTTATAACTTTTTAACTTAATTTTATAAGGCGTTCAATATTTATGTGACGTGAAAATTCGATGCTTGTTTATATAACCTTTTATAATAAATCGAAAGTTTGTTATAGTTTTTGATACTTATATACCCTATTTTAATATACCGTAAAGGATTTTTCCCTTCAATGTATATTTATTTAAATATATGGCGTATAAGCCAAAGTTATACTAGCGTTCGAATACTTTTGCAACTAAATGGTTTACAAAGATGGGCAAACTTTAAAGTCGATTTTTTCGGAAACGGAGCCCCAGATAAAAAAGTGTTATATCAAATTTGTTTCTTATCTTTTCACGTAGAATCACCCTCTGTTCGGTTGTACTACGAATTCTGATCCACTCTGTATAATTCAATCACATACACAACAAAAGATCTCTATATATTGTTTATTTCCCTCATTCTTATTTCAGTTTTTCAATCATAAGTTAGTTCTCTGATGAAAATATTTTTAGTATCGTCAAAAATCCTCATTCACAAAAGATGAAAGTTATAAATTAAAAAAAAAAAGATATTTCGCATAACTTTGGCTTTCTTCATCAGTACGTGTAATATTTTATAATGTACTTATAATAGGGTTGAAATATGTTTCACACTGTCTTCATTTTCATTAAGCAAATTAAAAATGCAAAAATTTTATGAATAACATCAGAGTCTGTGGCATTGTTTTTCTAAAAATTAGACAGTTCTCTGTTATAAATCCAAAATTTAGCAGTCTCGCTCCAGGATCAAATTGCTTCAATAAAACGCATAGTAGAGGAAAACATAGAAAAAGGAATCGATTTCTTTCGACAAACAACGTTTCTGAAAATCCGGTCTGAAGATTGAAAATTCTGAAAAACAAAAGCTTTCACGAACTCCAGGAGAATCATTGCTTCACTCGTTGCCAAGCCTTCAATGTCCAATTAGCTCTTCCTAATCGATGCGCTAATGCAAAACAGAAGACGAGCAAACAATATAACTACCACCTCAAAACAATTTCCAAGCATCACGAATTCCTGGTATAAGCAAACACCTCCGCCGGCCATCGAGTCGGTGGATCGTGCAATTAATTTCGGCCCCGATATCAATTTCGAATCTAGCTCCCAGCAAACCAACGGAGATGGATATCTAGCAAACATTTTATTTCCACCGCAGCGCTTGTACGTTCACAAATCTCTCGTGATACTAATTCTCATAAGAACCCTCGAGGCTCCCTAGGTCCCGGCGTCTGCCCCTTTCCCTGCCAGCTGTACAAGTTTGGGCTCGTTTGTTAGTGGGCGATAAAAGAGCAGAACACGGTTCGCGTTAAGAGAACAAACAGCGGCTGGTCGTCCGTTAAGTGACATAAACACGGGCTTCAAGAAAATACGTTAACTGCCGGCTCTATCTGTAACGTTTGGATAACTGTTCGCCGAACGCACCGAACATTACATCCGACCGAAATGTTCACCTGTAATTTGCCTGGCCCGGGAGCACTCCGGAGATACATCCGCTCCTCACCGGTTCTTTGTTCCGTTGAAAACCCTGTAGCACTTGCTTACAGTTAAACAACTTCCCAACCGAACTTTCCAACGTAACAATAACTATTCCGGTCTCACATAAACAGGTTTAGAGTTCGGTTAACCCAGTACGCGGCATTTGAAATTAGGGACAAAACCAGCGGCTAAGAGTATCACCGATATCAAGCTACCTGAACGAAATCTCACAGAATCCTCTCGCTAATGTCATGGGATTCTCGCTACCATAAACTGGTATGGATTACCAACCGATGACGAACATTTTCATGTCTTCGGGAAGTTGGCCGCATCCAAGTTTTTAAGGGGAAAGTTACTTTGTCGTTACTCTGTTAATCGTCCTCGGCGACTCGGATATCCCCCCGACGGGATAATTACTCTTGGTTCCATGGAAATTTGACGTGCTTCGCGTAATCCTTGTCCTAGTGTCGTACTAACGAAATTGTTATCGAAAAAATTCGACGAAATTTTCTGTCCCCGTTTTGCTATTTCTAGCGACAACAGCGATTTTAAACGATTCCATTTATATTTCAACAGAACTCCATTTATATGAATTTGTCGGGAAACGTGTGTTAGTTCATATAATAAACTGGTTCATACAGTGATTGTCAACTAGCCTCACACCACTGACTATGACACTTCGTACATTTAACCAATACAGGATGTCCCATAATTATGTTAACACCCGGAAAGGGGCGATTCCTGAGGCCATTTAAAGTAACTTTTCCCTTTAGAAAAATTTTCTCTAAAGCATCGTTTACGAGTTATTAACGAAAGGCGATTAACGAAATTAATTATTAATGAAGTTAATGAAAGGCGAGCTCGGCTGGCGGATAGGGGCCGAGCTGACGAACGGACGAAGCTCAGGTCCGCTCATTGGCTCGGCCGCCTCGTGCCAGCTGATCTTGCCTCTCATTGGTCATTGTTTATCGTTAATAATTAAATAAACAAAACCGCGGATTGCATTTTCGCCAAGGAGAAAGCTACTTCAAATCACCTCAGGAATCACCCTTTTCTGGGTGTTAACATAATTATGGGTCACCCTGTATAATACCATGATATGGTTTATCGTATTTTTATCCTGTTCTGTTTTTCATCTACAAAATTCGAGAGATTATGCATCATTTTACTTCACACACCAGATAAACTTCGATTCGTATAAACTTTTTATACTCACATACAAAATTTGGACTATATGTATAGGTGGGTTAATCGGAGTTCACATTCACGCAAGAGAATTCCGTTCAGGATAGTTCACTTAATCCCTTGAACTATAATAACGTGTCAGATTCACTATGAAGATTTCGAACATAATCTATTAAATATGGACATCTCACATATACTATTATTATTATTATATTATACATCTTTCAAACAGAAATAAAACTCAACTTTTCTTTCTCATGTAGGAAGATTAATGGCAAAGTGCTAATGAACATGGCTGTGAAAGAAATCGTACCTAGACACTGTTTAAATTGTTTTAATATTCAATCTTGCCAATGACTTCTCACGAAAACTGAAACTTTTTGTCGCTGAAATTTCTTTCTTTAAAGATCGATACTACGCTCTATAACTAAACTTTGGATCTTAATATCCATTTTATCATGTACGGCGGGTAATTTTGTAGTTCGATTACATTTCTTTTCCTTTCCCGCAAACTTTCTTCTCTATCGCAACTGAACAGTTGTCTTTCGATATTATGTACCAATGGGTTTTTTGCTTGTATAATGAATAAATAAAATAAAAAGGATAAGATAAAAAATAAAATATCATATAATTGGAATTCGCGTAAATGGAGTTCATATAAACAGAATATGGAGAGAGCCACACTGCAATTTACTCGATCATTGAAATTTCGAGTTTTTAATAAGATGTTTTAAAGAATATTCTATATAGAGTTTGTGAGTTGTTTCCTAATGAGAATCTCTTACTGTACAGAATAGAATGACGATTGAACAGTTCCCTCATAATCTCGGAAGAAAAAAATGTATGTCTTGCAATTTGGTTGAAACAGATTTACGAAAGTTAAATTAGTGCTCTTATTACTGTATCCACTCGAAAAAGACGATGTTCTGGATATTTCAAAAGTTTGCCTACTTGACGAAGTTTTAACTGTGTTCGGAGATTCGTTTCGCCAGGATAACTATCCTGCTTCGGACTTCGCTGTCTACGCTTGCATTTCCAAATAATTGATATAATTAATTAGCCAAGTTCCAGCTCCTACGGGTATACTTCGATTGCGTATTGGCTCTCGGTTCGATTACAACGATTCAACGGGATCAAACTTCCATGGCAAATACTGTTCTCCACGAAACGGGATTTCCGCTGTAGCAATACTCGGGAACTTTCTTCGTATTGATACACATTATGGTAACCCGAAGAAACACCATGGCGGAAGAAAGATTTCATCGCGGTGGTACGACTCTGGAATGTCCAATGAAGTCGTTGGCGAATCCGCGTGCCTTTTAAAACTTTTAATAACCAGTTTAATATTCGTATAGAAAAAAAAAACGATAAAATTCGAAGACAGAAAAAGTCGGAGGACGGAGTTGTAGTGTGGAAGACGGAAGGTCCCGGCAAAGGGGGCTGCTTAAAGTGAAATGTGACTTATAATGGAATTACGGCATTTAATTTTCATTTATATACAATTTGATTAGACTGGCAAGAACTTTCAAAAGCCTCGACTAACTCTAGCTAAATCTACCAAGTTAAACGATCATTATGCGTTTAACGCAGAGTAAAGAATTTCGACGTTAGAATCGTTCGTTCCCGATTATCTCAAATTAATTTGTTCACGAACACGAGAAAACAATTACCAACCAAAAATAGAAAGCTTAAAATGAATGTAAGAAAGACTTGAGAAAGGGAACTTGAGAAAACTTGAGAAGACGATTCGACTAGAAAAGATGAAAAAAACTAGAAGATAAGATTTCCGAAACATAGAATTCCCAACACGATCTGTGTAATTTGTTTGGAATCTTTTGTTAAAGACTGAATCAATGTTCCAATTGTAAACAATGGTCTCTCATACACCGATGTATTAGAATGTTTAAAAACCTATATAGGCGATCATTGTTAATCATTTCGAACTTCTCATAAACTCAATCTCGGATTTTTGCTGCGTCCAGTAATAGAGATCACTTAATGTTTCTTAAAAGTTTTAAGCCAAAGTTTAAAATTAATTAAAATTAATACAATGATAATGTTCCTAATTTTGTTCTGTTTATTTTAAAGTCTAGCAATGATAATTTGAAATTCAAGCAACATAAAAGAAGTGAAATATCATCATTTCTTATTTCTTTAGGAAAAAGATCAACTGTCTGGTAATTCACCGAATTCACCTAAATATATTACAATTTATCAACATCGATAACGATGCCATTCAAAAGAAAATAGTGAAATATAATCTTTTCTTATTTCTTTAGGAAAAAGATCAAGTGTCTGGTAATTCACCGAATTCACCTAAATATATTACAATTTATCAACATCGATAACGATGCCATTCAAAAGAAAATAGTGAAATATCATCTTTTCTTATTTCTTTAGGAAAAAGATCAACTGTCTGGTAATTCACCGAATTCACCTAAATATATTACAATTTATCAACATCGATAACGATGCCATTCAAAAGAGAATAGTGAAATATCATCTTTTCTTATTTCTTTAGGAAAAAGATCAAGTGTCTGGTAATTCACCGAATTCACCTAAATATATTACAATTTATCAACATCGATAACGATGCCATTCAAAAGAAAATAGTGAAATATCATCTTTTCTTATTTCTTTAGGGAAAAGATCAACTGTCTGGTAATTCACCGAATTCACCTAAATATATTACAATTTATCAACATCGATAACGATGCCATTCAAAAGAAAATCCATGCCACAAAAGCAGATGCTTGCATTCTAGAGAGCAATTTCGCGTTTATTTAAAAAGAACTACTAAACTCTAGACGTCACATTTGTCAAAGAAAATTCCACGACTTTCGGGACTTTTGAAAAGGCTGGAGGGACAGCTACACACGAAATCAATTTCACGAAAAGCTCTCTCACGGGTGGTTCACATGCGATTTACACCGTCGCCTCACTTCGCGCGAACGCTCTTTTATCACGCGTGTCAAGCGAGACTCTTTATCGCGGCATCCACGCGATCAAAAATTACTTTCGCATATAATTATTGGTTTTCGTGTTTCGGCGTTCGGTCGCGAGGGTCGCGAGATGGGCGCGGCCGCTAATGGAATAGAGGATTAATTAGCGCGAGTAGCCGGCAAGAAAAGGTTCGGGTGTTCGAACGTCGCGAGCGGTTTTCTCCTCGACTTTTCTTACCGAATTATGCACAGAGCTTCCCTCTCCGCTCGTATCTGCCTGTAAGAAGGCGTGGGAACACGATTTCCCGTTGCGCTCGAGCGAGAAGAGCCAGAAGAGATCCAAAGAGACCCCAAACCACGCGCCGCGAACAGAAGAAGATGAATGGAATTTTGATAACGTCGGAACGGGGCATATGCTTTACCGCAACAACCGCGATATTTCCTGATGCTGTTATCCCAGACCTGAACAGAGAAAAGTCGTCGATTCTTTCGCTGGGATCCGCGTATTGTTGTGAGGAAACTTCAAACTGCCCGCGATATCTTCGACTTAGATTAATTGCCTTTCATCGGTTTCTGCTCGATGAGATAAATGCTTTTGCTCTCACGACCAATTCTGTTATCGAACACTTGCTTCGTTTATTCGAGGCAGTCGTAGCCAGATCTGCTAATATTCTCTATTTCACCTAAACCAACGTTAATCTTCTTATTAGACCTAATAAATACAGTCGATGTATAACAAGTATTCGTGGGCCTTTTACAACGAAATAACTTTTTTATAATTGGGTCATGCGATCTAAATTTGTTGCGATAACGAACATTTAAAAAATGCATTTCTTTTTATCACAAGCCGCTGAAAAATGTAATAATGACCTGGTTTTGGTTGAAATTCGTAAAAATCTGCTATTTTAACGTGCTTCAAGTATTAACTCCTAATAACAATTTTCAATGAAATTTTTGGTATAGGTATAAGTTACCAAGATCTACAAAATGCATTTTTTAATTGTTCGCAACTGAATTTTTTAATTGTTCATAACCAGACTACGGATCTTTATGCGATATAAAATGTTTCTATGGAAACCATAAGACACAGAAGTTAGGTAATAATGTACTTACTTCTTCATTTAATTATGCGAATGTATCAAAAATAATATAACAGTATTTTTCAATCTTTTTGAAGACTTTACAGGTTTCTATTTCATGTACATGTTACCGTGAATGACCGAAATTGGAGAATGTCGATTTTCACCGGTGAATGTCAACAGATACCAAATACGTCGGTGAAAGATCGAATATTTCATTACATTGTTGTACATTCGGACCCTCTCCGGTGTGTGTCGACAATCACAGATATGCTCTGGTGGAGGTCCAAAACCTGTCATTGCAAAAGGAAGTGTTCCACAAATAAATGCAGTTGTAAAAGCAAGGGACTCTTGTGCAATTCAAAGTGTCATAATAGTTTAAGTTGTTGCAATAAATAAGATTTGAACCACATAAGTAAGTAATTTTTTTATTACTATTATATTTTCTTTTCTCGTGTAGAATGTACCGTGTATTTTAAATTCTTGGTAATTCCTTTCAGAAAGAGAGGCGAAAAAGTTACGTCACCCTTGTGGCGTTTTATAGCGACTGAATTACGAAGAAGAAAATATAAATCTCCAACATGTTCAACATTCACCGTTAGTGCATGGTGAATGTCAACATTTACCGGTGTAAGTCAGAAATAAGGGTATTTAGCAAATATTTCGGACATACACCAAGCGACTATGTGAATGTTGACATTCACCGGTGAAAGTCGACATTCTCCAGATTTCGGTGTTTCACTGTAACATATACATAAATATAAAATGAATTTCATCTGTACATAAAATAAATGCATAAAACCCGCAGTCTAATTACAACGTATACTTGAATTCAGAAATTCACTGAATCGTTTCCAATGAAAGAGTCACTATAGTTCCAACAATTTTGAAATAAAAACTGTGAAATCGGTCAATTAGTCACGCCCGGTATGTTTAACATTAATAAATTGCAGTGTGTGTTCCCTCTGAATATCGGATGGCCACTAATCCCTCCTCCCTCTGAAATCTCGCAGCACAAACATATCGGCGAGCCCCGGCTTCTCTTAACGAGGAAACGCACGTGCAAGACGGGAGGGCAGCCGCGAAAACGTGCCACTGCCGGTATTCGCTAAAGTATCCCAATAAAAAGACCAGCCGTGTGGCAGGCTATATCGCAAAACTATCGCGCTATACTTTTGCCGCAACTGCGATTCCAAGTTCGAAACTATTCTGACGTTCGGAGGGACTCGCAGTCGTGTTCTTAGAACGAGCCGCGGCCGGGGCAATAAACCGTGGACTTAAAGTTTCGTGTATGGCGCTCTCTTACAACCGGGACACACATTACACACGTAGGCGAGCCCGTAATGCGGTAAAATGCTATGAGAATGCGGATTGCGAGGTAATAACCAACCGCCGCTGAATGTAGACTTCTGCTCTTGTTGTAGGAAAAATGTATTCTCGCTTCTGCAGTTACGAAAACTCTTGCCGTATCGAAGATGTGTGGAAAATGATCGCGATAGCCGGGAGAAATCGATTCGAACGGTCGAATCATACATCGTTTGCGCTGGAACATCCTGTCGGACTCGCGATGAAGATTTCGGAATAGTATCTATTAAATACTATATATACGGGCACAGTTGTCTTTTTTTGTAGGGGTAAAATGATTTTTATATAGTTTTAATTTATACTTCATAATAGACTTAAAGTACAATTCATAGTAGATTGAAAATATAATTTATATTAAAATATTGTAATAAAATATTATTCATATTAGATACACATTAAACTGCGTATCTTCATTCATTCATAAGATCGATTAAGGTTAAAGATTTAGCAAAAGTTATTTTTCTAGTTAGTTCATTCTGTTCTTCATTCTGCTTGCGCGATAAAGTGATCTATTCAAATAGCGATTTTCATTAAAATCTGCGATATATTCACAAGCGATTGATATCAATAACACTACACATATTACTCTTTCGCTAGATCTATTTTTCCCTATAACTTATAACTTATATATATACGAAAGACATTTTTCAAACTTTCGTTACAGGCTCAGATAAAATAGTTAAAAAAAACGAGAATTTTTTTATTTTTTTGTCATTCCAAATAATAACAGAATTAAAAAAAACCATTTTGGTCATTGGTCATCTAAAAACAATTAAAGTCAATCCAGTTTTAAAAATATTATTGCGTTTTAAAAGGTGTACGAACATTCTTGTGAACTACTGCAACATACTGTTAAATTGCATCGACCTTGCAATTACAATTACAATTACCAAAATCGAACCGATTAGTTACAGAATTAGTAACGTAATCGTCATTTCCATGAAACATTCGCTGCGTGTATATACTTTTGCTCGTCACTGTGTCAATAAATCTGCCCGTGACACTGACACGAATAGTTTACCACTAATAAATGAATCTGTCCATGACTTAAAAGACAATGGGATGATTCATAACGCGGTAAGCATACGGAAAGCGTAAACCGGTGATGCGTGAAACATTGAAACCCTCCATCCGATTTCCTGTTAGAGATTTTCAGTGATAATAAGCCCTGAGCGTTACTCAGGAATGTCATATCGTATCAGCGTGCGCGCTCATACACGTCAAACCGTTTATTATCGCATTCGCGCCAGTTGGGCATTCGTGTATATTATTAAACCATCCTCGCCTTCGGGATACGCCATCTTCGCGCATTCGCGGTCGTTTCTAAAATTACCCGTCCATCTCCCTTTTACTTCGTTTTCACAGTCCTCTCTTTTAGGGCCCTCACGCGTCTACTCACCGCGTGTTCGCGCACGGCATTTTCGTTCGAACAGCCGTGAGCAGCCCGCCACTTCGGCACGCGGTTTTCTAAACGGGGATCAAAAGCGGAATGCTCACGCGTTTCCCCAGATTTTCGTGCGTTCTCACCTATTCATAATCCGGCGTTAAATGGGCTTTCACGCGGGATTGGCGCGTGCCGCCATTACGAACACCATTGTACACTGTTGGTTGTAGCATCAAACGAATTCACTCTTTTTGACATTTCGATGATCAGGGGCGTGATATATGATTGAATCGAATGTAGATACCCCGGCGAATGAACGTTTCCCATATTACGTGAAAAAATAACGTATGTCGTACCTTTTCTACATTAAAATTTATACCGTAGTTGCAGATTCTACTTTGTACAAAATGTTCATTCGTTAATCGCTCGATATACTTTTCACTAAAACAGATTGAAATGATACCATTTAAAAGATTAATTATAAAGCATCGAACAAGTGTTCATTCATTAGATTTCAATGAGCTGAACGAATTCAACAGTCATTCTTCTCAATCACTTTTTGAACAGTTTTGTTTTAGGAATTTTTCAGTACCTATCAGGACTATTTGATTAACTTTTTATTATTGTGTCAATTTGATATCAAAGCACAGATTAAGCTGTAGACGCGAAGTATATTGATGAGAGTTGAAAATCTTGTTTTAAACATTTACTCTAACACATTAATTACCGTGACAATTTTCCAATTTAGTTTTAGAATTATGGTTGGTACGACAGGGTCTGTATTACTTTAATGACTACAAGATAGAGAATCTGAAATGTGCCATTCTGAAGCCTGTATGAATTGCGAAAGACATAAAGAGCAAATGAAGCGTGTGAAGATTTTATATTAAGCAAAACTATCAATGTTAACAATTCTAATCAGAAATACACCATTTGGAAAATGTGTATTAGATACGATATAAAGACGGCCATAGAAAAAGGAAACGAGAATGAATGGAAACGGATGAATGACCAGAGTGAATGGATTTGCAATTAATGTAAATCAAATACAGTTCCAAGCCGTGAGGCTGAATAAATAAATATATCGCATGTAGCTTTCATCTATCAAAATATAACTGAATGAACTGCTATGAAAGAGGACAGAACACCTCAGTAAATTAATTTGAAAGAAATCACGACCATTTTAGGTAATTATAAATTTTTGTTTGCGTCTAAAAAGGAATCATACTTTATAAATCTAAAACAGATTTACGGAGTCTTCTGAACCATGGGCGAAGGTAGTCGACGATTTTAAAAGTTGAATCCTACAATTAAAAAGGAACTGTCTCTTAAAGTGCCGAAACTGTCAAAACTTTCGGAAGCTTCCTTTCCATTTAAAATGTATCGAGTGGAAAAACTATGTTATATCGACCAACTTCGATGGAGTTCTAAATTAAATCTAGAACGTTCTAACACGGAAATCAAGTAGTTCTAACGCGGAAAGTTTTTGTTTGCTGCTCGCAGCTTCGAGGCTCCTACCAGTATTTATAAATTGATTGTAGTTACACACACGATAAGCGTAGAAATATACAGTCGGTAACGAAAATATTGGGACATCTTTTAAAACGGAACAACTTTTTCAGCACTGGATTAAACGACTCAAATATTTTTTAGATGATAGAGGAACCAGTCTGCTAGACCATAATTAGAATGCTTTTTAAAATCTTTGCCATTGCTTAACCTCTTAGCTATGGACGACGTGTATACACGTCATAAAGAAATAGCAATTTCACATCTTAGAACAAAAATACTTCTCCTACGATTTAGGTTAAAATGCTTGTGAAATATATTGTTAAATTTCGCGCATTTTAGGATAATTCTAGAACAACTTGTCGAAAGGAACTGCTCACACTTACTGGCCGAAAGGGTAAAAAATCGGGACAAAACTGCGATTTTTGCGATCTTTAATTGTTTATAGCTCATCACTTAAAAAATGAAAGTTTTTTATTTTCTTTTGTCATTCTAAACAATAGCAAAATTAGCAGCCTAGTTAACCAGTCTAGTAGACTGGTTATATTCTCTATCATCTAAAAAATATTATTCCGTTTTAAAAGGTTTACGAACACTTCTGTGGGTCGCTGTATGTTTACAGTATAAGGAATACTTTTAAAGAATGGGAACTTAGCACAATGTTTACAGTGTCCTATGTTTCATCAGATACAGACTAAAACTGAAATGGGTGGTGGGAGAATGGAACTGTCAACAAGTGCCGATTGTTTATTATCTAGGAGATACATTCCTACGATCATTTCTCAGTTAAGTTGGTTTAGCTACAATATGAAACCTCTTAGCAAAAACAAGTTGCCGACTGTAAATAATTAATGGCTTGTTTTTCCGGCTATGATTACTTCATCGCGAAGAATAATACTTGCGCAATCGATTGATTGCGACTTGTGGTTTACATGCTTGAAAGTGCAAGATTCATTTTCACCACGAGAATAATTATTTGTATTAATTTCAGTTATATACATTAACATTTATTATATCTATTATTACATGTTTATTATGATTTAGTACGAACACATTTCCGAAAACACAATGCATTGTGAACTTCAGTGAATTATCAATTGTTACGCATTGTCGAATATCATTATTCATTAATTGTATACAAACTGTTTTTATTTGTTTACGGTATACCTAATATCAATTCTGTTACAAGTATGAGCAATGAGATATTCGAGTTGCCATTTTTGAAATTTCTTTAATATTAATTTGCATGTTTGTAAAAGTGTAAATCAATCTGCGCTTCTATTCTTGACACACTGTTATGTTGTTTTTTCAAAATAAAAATTTAAAGTAAACAGCAAGTAGAAACTTCAGTAATTCTACAACGTTTGCTTTTATTCAATGCTGCATTTCAACTGATGATAAATACATATCTGCATTGGACAAAAGCAATTACATTGTTTAAATGGGAACGTTTGAGTACTTTTATTTATATATTTGATATTTCATGAAGATATTGTAGACGCTGAAATAATTTGTTATACTAAAATATCAGCGTGCAGCATTATGCGATGCACGTATAAATAACTTATGACACTGATGCAGAATATTCGACAAAGATCAAAAGTTATTATGAAGTTACGTAATGAAATGTAATAGATAAACGTGTTTAAGAGTCGAATCATAGGAAAGCTATTTATATTGTATAAATGCATTCTTCCTTATTTATTGTATTGTTTTATAGGAAATATTTTATACCTTATGAAAATGGTATAGACCAAGATGGAAATGAAACTGAGACCAGAAAGCTAAAATTGATCATACTGGATGGTATTTTAACTGTTTAGTGCCTTAAATATCGAACATACTGCTATAGAACTGAATTTTCAAAATTAGTAAAAATATTAGTGTTGCCCATATGTGACCGGCGCAGTACTCAACGTGTTAATAAAATTAAATGAAATTGTAAACGTTCATTCTTGTTAACTTGACGCTCCATAGTTTTCAAAAAATTAATTGCTTTATTACTCACACGAAGGGGATAAGTAAATCATCGTATAACAGAGGAAAATCGAAGCTATCGAATGACATGTGAGATGGAACTAATGTAACTAATATATATATATATATATATATATATATATATATATATATATATATATATATTAATTATATATTATATATATTCGTGTATATATAATATATAATTAATATGCGGGAAATTGAAATCAAAATAAGAAAGGCACGACCTTACGGTTCGACTCAAAATATTCATTCAAAGTAATCGCCAAGATTCGTTCAGCACAAAGATGGCCACATTCAAGCAGATCTAATAAAAGAGGAAATTATCCCGTTGACTCTTATGTTGATCAAACAGTTACGCCTGGAATCACGATCGAAGAGCAAGTAGAATGTCGTAATTCTTGGAGCAGAATTCCGAGTCGATCTAATTGTGCCGGCGCCGTATCCGAATCGCCTTACGCCGGTAAAAAGATTCGTTCGTGAAACACGGGGATGTCTCACAGTCTCCGCAAGACGAGACGAGACGAGACGAGATGAGACGAGACGCGAGGTGAGGCAAGGCGAGGCGGCGAAGCCTTCGACAGATGCAAGACGTTTACCTGGCACGAGTCTCCGAAGACTCATTGCGGTACAATTCAACGTTTCTCTCCTGTCTATCTTTTTTCATTCCCCTCGGAGGGCTGTCCCGCTTCTTCCGGCCGCGGATCCTGAGGCGAGGCCGAGGCCGAAGCGAGGTTGAGGCCACCCCCGCGGGAACAACGACGGAAATTGACAAAAGCCCGCGTTGGAGGCGCGTGAGCGCAGGTACAGTGGCTCCTTTTCGTCGTATCTCCTTCGCCGGAGACGCGCATTTTCGCCGCAATGGAAATCCGAGAAAGCCGCGAGGTTCATTCAAAGCCCCGGCTGTTTTTTCCTCTTTCCTTGGCCAGGAGAAGTCCGCGAACCGTGAGACGCATTCATCGTATCCCGTGGGGACTTTCCCTAGCTAATGCGAGATGAAATTACAGCCCCCCGGGGTTCCGGTCGACGGTCACGCCGTCTACTCGAAAGACACTAGCCGAGCCTCTACCTCCGGCAGCTTCTCTTTCAGGTTCTCAACCTTTGCTTTCTTCGTCCTTCGAGCCCCCTTCTATCCTTTCGAATGTTCGTACACACGCGGAGGCATTCGTTTCAACCCGTTTAGTCGCCGCGCCACACCGCGCCACGCCGGCTAGAACGACCGTTTACCCTTACAAAAAAGCTGCCCTTAATCTACGACCGAGACCAGCCGGCCCTTCCTCTACCCCCGGAGTTTCAAAGAAGACTTTTCTAGTTATTGAAGGAGAATATTCGCCCGGATTTAACGAGATAACTTGTACTTTTACGATCAAAGATTGACAGCCAGCGATACCGGGCCCTTTATTCCGTCCTCTATCTTTTGCTTGCTCCCGCGACCCTGCTCAACCAGTCTTAATTTTGATAGCTGAATTCGTTTCCGCGAGGATCATTAATTTCCGCTTGCTCGGCTGGGACGCGAGCTCGCTTTGTACAGTTACCCGTGGAATTCTACGTGCCCCAGTCAAATTTCGAACATCGTGGACGATACGCTGATGTTCTGAATATTTCGGCACATTAATTACTAGTCTGACGATTTTCATGTCTGAAGACAGACCTGACTGCTTAAAGTGTTTTTTTTTTTTTAATGAAAACTGGAATACGAATAAATAACATTTTAATTACAATGGTGTCTACTAAACAACGGACCATTGTACCAAATTACAAGTTGAAAGTTGTCCGAAATTCTTGTGAAGTCTTGATAGGTTTCTATCTCTCATTTAACAGTCATGATAAGACTGCGGATTTGATTCGTACGTGACAAAAATAGCTAGAATTGAAGATAACGAAAATATTGAAAGAATAACAAATCGTCTACAGATTATCGTCCTTTTACAAAAGTTATTGCAGAAAGAAAGAATTTCTAAAGCGGTTCCTATTATCTGCAACAGATCGCAGTCTAATGACAATACATTTTATAAACTTCGAGATATATACCTATTCTTCCTACTTATACAGGGTTCCCCGGAAAGAATCATCCGATTTCAAAAATTTATATTTTAAAAAATTACACACAGAAAATTATAATTCAAACACGAATATAACGGGAAAATGTGCGAGTTTTACTTTTTACCCCATTGGCACTTGGAGGTTTGGAATTTTCTTAACACGCAACTACCAAACCGTTAGATTGGTCGCAGTTCATCCGATAATATGGTTCTACACAGTTGGCCTCCGAGATCACCCGACCTAACCCCATGCGACTTCTTCCTTTGGGGATTTGTGAAGGATCTTGTCTTTGTACCACCTTTACCTCTACAAGTGTAAATGAACTGAAAAAACGCATTTGTGATGCTGTACAAACAATTACCAGAGATACATTACACCGTGTTTGGCAAGAACTTTCATATCGCAATGATATCATACGTGTAACGAAAGGAAGTCATATTGAACACCTGTAAACAAAAACTCACACATTTTCCCGTTATATTCGTGTTTGAATTATAATTTTCTGTGTGTAATTTTCTAAAATATAAATTTTTGAAATCGGATGATTCTTTCCGGGGAACCCTGTATAATGAATTTCATTATGTTGCATTATGGATTTATCATGTTTGTAGACAAGAATACAGAAAATATGTCATTTCTCCTCGTATTTGAAGTTTTTAATGTGTGCTAATTAACTGTTTTTGATATCCGGTGATTGTATGGTGATGCTCGCGAAATATCAGTTCCGCTATTCACCTTTGAAATTATGTTGATCAACTGAACCGTGCGATGTATAGAATATGTCATCGCCATTGAAGTTAGCGATCAACTGTTAATTCGATTTAATTCATCAAACGACGCTCCGTTACACTTTGTTTTTGAGTAGCCACAGTCTTTTTGTCACTTTTGTAAACTGTACTCGTGTCTGATCGATTGATGTTACTATTTGCACACCATCACTGTTCTGTAACGCTGGCATGATGATTCATTGCATTCTACTGTCCGCAAATGAAATATGATGCTCGGTTCTGTGCTGGGAGAATATTTTTTCGTAGGGGCAGAAAGCATTGGAGATAGTTTCGAAAAAGTGAAGCAACTTACATTTGCTATTTTTTACATTTGCTGAAGTACAGTAAATTCTCCCTAATTGACGCTCAGCTTGGAAACAAAAATGAACAATTTAGGAAGAAGAGGTACGATTAATCGAGTCTTGCGGCTCATTTTTATAGTTGTTGGCAATCAGTAACTGTAAAAATGGATCCGCGTGTCTCCTCTTTCCAAATTGCCCATTTTCGTTTCCAAGCTGAGCGTCGATTAGAGAGAATTTACTGCAACGTGCAATTGAACATGTTCCACGAAGAAAATAGTTTATTCCCACCTTTGTTGAGTCGACATCGATTAATTCGCACGTGTCTACAAACAATCCGCCATCAAGGTACATTTCAGTATTTCAACAAACGACGTCAGGGCAGTACGAGTCGTTGAATTGCGTACAACTGATGTGTACTTTAGCCAATGTTTAGGCAGTTCGACAATAGTTCATAGAGAATGCACAGCAGCGCTATGCGACAGCAACGGCAGCAATTGTGGAACACAATGTTCAACGATGATTTATTAAATCATAATTACACGATTAGAGCGATAATATCGGTGTTCATCGTATTTTATATCTAAATCTACATCAGTTTACTGTTATCGAATAAATTTGCTTGTATTAAAAAACATGAAGTCTACCTAGCTGTTATAACGAAATTACTTATTTCGTCAAATATGTGCAGCTTTCGATGCAATTATTCGTTCATGTCAAATGTTTGAATGCATTTTTCGCTTCCATCGTTGTTCAATATTTACACTTCCATTCGGAACAATTTCTTCGAAAAAAAGCGACTTTACAAGCATTGCTATTGAGACGTAAAATACATTCAAAGCTGCTGATTCTCAATTTTTCAAATGAAGAAAGTACGTAAAATTTCCGGAACAATGTCGGCATTCGAAGTGAAATAAACATACAGCATAATAAAGCGTGCATAATCAACGTACGAATAATTACAAGAATAAATTACTCCGCTGAGTGGGATATGCAAACGCTTGAAAATACGCTCGCTGGAAACAACAGAGAATAAATTACGAAGATCAAAAGAATGGGACACACTTTTTACGCGTAAACAATGGCCGCGAAAGAAAAGAGCGGTTCGTAGCGCGGGCTATCAAAGAGTAACTTCCAAAGGCGAGGTTCACCTTTAATTACGGTCGAGGTTCTAAAAGTAAAAAAAGCATAATGTATCACAGTCATTCTTCCCGATGTTAATGATTATTCACATTAACTTGTCTAAACTTTGCGACGCATAAAAAAAAGGAGGGCACAATCTAGCAGACCTCGGTCAAGCATATACAACGAGTCATAGACAAGTGAAACCGTGCAACTATCGATCAAGGAAACTTTTGTCTCAATTTTCTTCAACCGCATACTCTAGAAAGAGACAATCCATATAAACAATTGGGAAATTCAATCTATCTAATAAGAATTAATAGGACAATATCTCGAAAATATTTTCCTCAAGTTTTATCATGTTCATTGCATAGACAAAGCTGCAATCAATTTTACAGGTGCACGTTTATGCAATTCGGCAAGTAGATATCAACACTCGAACGACGGATTTTGTTTAAGGATTGAGTTTAAGAATGTCGACACATTGCTCATGCTTCATTAAGTTTGTTAGAGGGAGAACGAAACTTCTTATCGGCTACGGACTCTTACTATTGATGCAGACAATTTTTATTTTGCTTGAAGATCGACAGTCTACTTCGGATCGTTTACATTTACAACTGCATTCATCAATTGTTTCAACATATTTTTCTCAGACATCTATTCTAGACGCGTCAGTTTTTCTATAAACGTTAATGAAACGTGTGAACTATAAACGCATTGGCTATATTAGTAATATCTACGAGTCTATGCAAATTTTATTTAGGTCGTTCGATTTTTTACAAACAGATAAGCAATTTTTGTGTCCAACAGTGTTTATTTCCTACAGTATTTATAAAATCAGTTTTCTATCCACAGTTTAGGATGCTGGTGGAATTAGGTTCTTCCGATGCTTAACTCAATTGAGAAAAAATGTTTGTTTTGCAGATCAGCATTATCAGATGACACCGACCATCGTAACTCCGCAGAAAAAAGTCACCTTAGAGTGGGGAAAATGTACGAATACAAGCGGAAACAAACGTTTTAGCAATTGAAGCGTCACGGCTCCCTAAAATAGGAGACAGAAGTATTCGTCCAGACTTAAAAATAACTTTCTGCGGGTTTGTATCAAATCATTGACAATCATTTCACCGATAATATTTTAACCTGCACCATTTGACAGACATTGATTTCGCCGACAATATTAGTTTACCGACAATGTTTTCATCGACACTCGTTTCACCGACATTGACTTTATGTTTAGCTGTCAGTCGTATTGAATGACTATCATTGGCAAGTAAACACAAAGCCGATGTTGGTGAAATTTGTGTCGATGTAAATATTGTCGTTGATTTCCCATGTCGGTTAATTAATATCGTCGATCAAATGGTGTCAATTAAGACATTGTTGGTGAAATGATTCTGGGTGATTTGATATAAATCTATAATCTTTCTGTATTATATATATTATATACACACACACATATGTACTGTACTAAATTTGGTTAGGATGTGCAAAATGCAACATCGAATGTTTACTGGGCATTATACAACTAAGCTTTCAAATTTTTATTTCACTCTACAAAGACTATGGCCCTCTTGACAGCATCGCGCATGAACGACGCTAGATCAATGATCATAAATTGATCGCTAATTCTTCGTATTAGTGTGTCCTTGTTCTTTCTTAATTCTGTCAAAACTATTGAATTTATTTTCGTGGTTTTCGACTGGCAAATACGTAAAAATCCCATATTCCACAATTCAACACACCGAAATTTTTGCCACATATTTACCCACGAAAGCCACATATTTCTGTGACTGCAGAGAACAACGCCGCGTATCACAGGTTTCTACTGCCGCGATCACTAATTCATCGTATCGCCAGCGTTTCCAATTGCACTGTTTGTTGAGTTTATCAAATCCGTTTTTGTTTTCTTTCTAATGAGAATGTAAATCTTATCAATTAATGCACAAACTCAAATTTGTTGAAATCACACGTTGTTTTCTTACAGCCACAGAAATTACTTCGATCTTATGAAATTGTCCGACGCCGCTGAGTGGGCAGTCAAAAATGCTACGAAGAAATGTTCGAAGCTCGTGTAACAGTCAGCTATCAACTCGCCCCTTAACGCGATCTTAACGCGATCGTTGGAATACGGGAGCCACCATCGCCCCAGTAATTCAGGGATATCCGGCGCCACGATAATAAAGGATTACGAAGTCTCTGCCGATCTAAAGGCTATCAGCTGTCATTTTCTCACAGGCCGGATACCGGCGTTCCGATTATCATTGATCCTGATAGCCAGTTCACTCCCGGTGCACGCATCGCAAAGTTTCAAGCGAAGTCGACGGAGATAGCGGGGTGGAGCGAGGCGGAGGTGTTCGGGGGGTGGATGGGGGCCATTGTGCAGCACGCGTACGCTTCAGTTAAGTCACTCCGGAAAGTTTGCAGGTGGAGGAAGCCCAAGACCCGTTAATGCGTCGTAAATCGTTTCTCTCGCTCCGCGCACAAGTCAACCGCGGAGATTACACTCGACCGAGGTAGTCAAAAGTGACTCTCTGCAGCTTAGTCAAGTATCCGGTCTTAACAATGTACAGCTTGAGCGCGGGATTCCTCCTGGCTCGGCGTATCCGTACCGTGAAAAGCTTCGCCGGGCTTTCGGTCGTTTCGTGCGTCAGCCGAGTTCCGACAAGGGACATGCACACCGGCGGAATCATCAAAAACCGGGCTCGAAATCAAATGAGTTTGCTTAGGAGCAACAACGGAGAGTTTCGTGAGTGCAATCAAGCCGGAAAAGGAGGATCGGCCCGCTTGCGCGGCGTCGGCGTTGGGGCCGAGCCGGGCCGGGCTGGGTCGAGTCGGGTCGGGTTCTCAGTCGGGAGAAGCGAATCCGCACCCGCAAGGAACGACCCGTTCGTCCCCGCGATTTAAATTTCCGCCCTAAGGCAAACGAGCGAAACCCCGGCACCGAGCCGAGAAGATCGTTCGTCGAACCCCCGGTGCCAGTGATGGGATAAGTGCGACGCAATAGCTTCTTAATTACCGAGAAACTCGTTAGAATCTGTCTGGTCGGTGAGGTATTTCGCTTTTGTGAACGGGGAAGAGAGAATCAGAGAGCGAGAAAGAGAGAGACAACCCGACCAACCCGATATCGAGCCACGACAAAGAGCACCGTTACGCTCGTACACCGTTCCAAAGAGAAATGAAATTGATTTGCATTTCCGAAGAATTCTGATTGCACCGTACCGTCGATACGCAGGAATTCTCTTTGCCAATTTCAAGATTATTACCTGGGGCGGTGGAATTGCTTGCACGGCCGTGTATCGTCCAACGATTCGACCTTGCCAGGCTAACGAGAAATTAGGCGAGGCAATTATGCGAAGAGATACAAAGTAGCGTCTAGTTTAACCGAATGAGTGTAACACAATTTCCGAGAGTTTATGCGAATTAGTGCTGAGAACAGGAGAGAATGCTACGCGTTAAATAGATCTAGATGCTTATATAAATATTCATTGAAATTGTGCACGAAAAACTGTGACCACGTCCATGCAAGATTATCTGAATATTTACATTAGGTATACTAGATGATGTTGACAAAAAAATTGTATGAACAGATGATATTGATTACAAGTTTTATGAATCGATATTGACAAAATATCGTATGAATATATAATCTCCAGAAAAAGATTTTATGGATAGATGTTGACAAAAAATTGTATGAATAGATCGCATTGACAAAAATTTCTTCGATTATGTGCTGACAAAAAAATTGCATTGACAAAATATCGCATGATTGTATGATCTTGAGTAAAAGTTTTTATGAATAGATGTTGACAAAAAATGATATATATATAGAGATCGGTTGGCAAAAATTTCTACGAATATATGATGACAAAAAGTTGTATTAACAGATGATGTTGATAACAATTTTTATGAATAGATGTCCAAAATAATTGTAGGGTCGATGACAACTTCCGAACAACATTGTTAATTTGGTATGCAATATATGTTCAATAATAAACAAGTGTATTTAAACAAATTTGATTTTGTTTATGCAGTATCGCTGTCATAATCAGGATATCAAAGGGCGTGCAAGGAAACTGTGGACTTTTAGATTAATGCTCGATCATCAGACGAAACTATATTTGGTTGTGACAGTAATGGTATCTGGTTATATTGTCTGTAATCATATTTCTCATTGGTGCTCTAAAATTTCGAATAGATTGCAGGGGAATTCGAACGGATTCTAATTTTAAAGATACAACTGTGTAGTCGATACAACTGTAAATCGTGGCAATACTGTTGTTATAGTAGAGAAATGATCGAAAACAGGTGAGCTGAACAGATCATGTGACACTAGAGTACTCTCAAAGTGGAGGCAGATATACTATGTAGTTGGGAAGCAAATAGAATCTGACACCCACAAATACATAGGTTCGTGTTACGCATCCGCTTCCGTCGAAACATTATAAAAATACTGTTTCGGAAACGTGACGAGAGTAAGTAGTAATTCATAGTTGTAACAAAGATCTAAATTAAAGTGAATATAGTGCTAAAATGAACATTTATCGTCCATCAAATTTTGAAGCTAATTGTAAGTTAATCGGTAACCACACAGAAAAACGATATACTACTATCGCTTTATCAATGAAAATGAAAACTGTACCTGTATAAACACACTTTTTTTTTTTAATTTCTCTGAGTTAACTGTCGAATCCACAATATTTTTTCATTGTCCAAAATTTGTTCGTAAAAAATTGAATAACGTCATTGCAATGGTAGTCAACGTGTAAAATAACGTGTCTTGATTTTATAGAATGTTTATGATTGCTGTGCAGCAGTTGATGCATAACTCAGCGTCCTTGTCACTTCGTTTGTATCCCCGTGACAACCGATACACCCCGTCGAACGAGATTCACCCACATACCACTGTCATCATCCTTTGAAGTATAATTAAATCATGATTTTTATGAAACTTTGTATGCTCACAGAATAGTGAGAAACAATGTGAAGGTATTTTCCAGCTCTGGTAACTTGAAAACTCTGAGAACGGTAACACGAATCACATAGTTCGGTACAAATTAAAAAAATTCCATAAAACTATATGCCACGTAAAGTGCTCATGATATTTGCAACAAAGTGACGTGTGCTCGAGAATCGTCGGTTCGATTACATTCCTACTTCAAAAGTTATGAAGAACTAGGACGTTCACTGCAACACTCGCTCAGGTAAAAAAAGCCATAGAAAGCAATATTTACTATTTCCTTTGCAACTGCTGCCAAATGCAGTTATCTCAAAGATCCTCGTACACATGCTGTAGTAAACTAATCCCAAGTTCTTGAGGACCTCCATCTCGCTTGGTCCACTTTGGAACAAGTTTCCCCGTTTCAAATAGCGCGAGCAGATCTTTCTGAGTGACTTAAAATGTACGCAAAATATTTCCCTCTATCCCCATCCGACTCGAAGTCGGAGGCGAAGCTTTAGGGGGCGGTTCCACCCTGCGAAACCCGAGCCACCTTAGCTCGTAAAATTAATGTGTCACCGTTATTACCGGTTGTTCCGCAAGCCCGCAAAGATTCGCGACGATTCGACATAGCCGGAGACAGCTGACATGGTTTCGAAGCTGACAACCGCAGCACCGGTGGTTGCAGTTGCATCGGTCGACACAACAAACGCACAAAGCCGCTGCCAGCCTTCATTGTACGCCGCCGTGACTCTTTAGCGCGCTCGGTTTGCGAAGGAGAAGGCCGTTTCTTTGCTTAGCCGGGGCTCGCGAGCTCGCGCGCTCCCTTTGTCTCCGGTTTCACGCTTGAGGCGCGACGACGAAAGAAGGATTCGCGCGACAGCACTGGCAAACACGGCAACAGCGGGGCACTGGTTCGCAGGGCGCACGGTTTTCCGGGCACTTTATCGGCCGCGCGTTGTTCGTTGCCGAGCGTGATTCCTTTTTTTTTCGGTCGGCGGCCAGCTGACCGAATCGGCGGACGCGTCAACGACTGTTTGGCGAGGTGCCGGACAACGCGGCGAAGAAAAACCGGCCGGAAAAAAGGGGAAAATGGAGAACGCGACAGCGTGTTCGCGGCAATATTTCATCCGGCACGCGACGGGGGTCCGGCGGTCCTGTCACTTTGCCATATTACTGGCGATTAACCTCTTCCCACGCGTTGACACGCGCGTCGACGCGAGCCGCGTACCCACGCGTTCCGCTGCACGACCGCTGCGTGACACGCTAATCCGAACTCGAGTACGATCTTCGGCGGTCAACAGCGACGGCTTACCTGATATCACGAGGAAGGCGAACGCTGCTCTTAGCCACAGGTGGCGAGTCATCTTGAGTACCCGCGAATCGTCGCTCCTGTCGGTGGTCTGTTCGGTTTGTCACGGATTCCTTCTGTCGCACAATAATATACCACACCACTCCGAATCGTACGTTCCGCTAATTGAACAAAAAGGCTGGCAATCTTCGGCGACACATCGACGTGCGAGTAACTACCGATTCTCATCGATCCGACGGTACGATCATGTCGACCGCGAGTTAAACCGCACTATCCCTTGTTTTCTGTCGAATGGAAATGTCACCGCTACCACCGCACCGGTATCACCGTCGAACGAAACGTCAAACTCTCCCCATAGAGCGCACCGTACCAACTGATTGCTGCCGCTGGCTGGCTGGCTGACTGGCGGAGGGTGGCGACCGCGGCGATTCGAATTGCTGGCGTGCACCCGCGAGCGGAGCCGAGAGCCGAGAGCCGAGACCCGAGTCCCGACAGCGGACAGTCGCGAGGGTCGGAGAGCCGAGTTGAATTTTTCCTTTCACGTGGCCCGATCGCGTCGCGCGATTCTTTCTTGCGGGGACGCGTGTTCGGACGGACGCGCGAAACCGAAACGCGAGCCCAACGGAGGATCGACGGGAACCGTTGTATCGGATCCGCGGAACGTTATCGATCACCGCGTGCGGGAGCAAACGGCACGAGCACCAGAAGAGATTTTAAGCACTGTTGACAGGATAATTGCACGTATATCTGCACTGGATTGCGACAGACGAGACTGAGCGTCGCCGCGCGAAGCTGTTCCGCCGCGAGCCGCGCGTGCGCAGACCGCCCTTCGATCCCCCACCACCGATCTTCGCCCGAACCAGCCGAAAGATCGCCGCTCTCCGTTTCTCCGTACGGTCGTCGCGAGTGCTCGTCTCCGTCGCGCTCTCGTTACTCGACCATCGCCACTCGCCCCCGCAGCACGCACACGATCAACGGTCCGCGCCGCGATCTTATTCCACACCTCCTTTCGGCGGTGAGACGAAGAAGATGAGAGAGGAAGAGCGGGAGGGAGATAGCCCGGGTCCTCTAGATTCAATTTGCCGGGCGAAAGTTTTTGTTGAATAAGGTTTGTTACGTATCATCATTCAGTCGCATTAGAGCCATTGGCGAGAGAGACTCTGGGCACCCGCTGCTCCTCTTACCAAAGACCTTATATTTCGAAGCAGCGTGTGCACGGACCGCTGCCCTCTGCCTCTGCCGTCTCTCTGTCGACCATCCCGTTGAACGCTATACGCGGTAGACCGCAAACATACTGTGTGTGTATGCATGTACGGCTGCGATATCTCTCGTCCACGGCTCACGATCCTCTCTTGTGTCCGGCCAGCATCGCTCCGGTCTGTCTGTAGGCGCCGGCCTGTCGAACTGCGTAACAACATATGCTGACCTCTCGCTCGAAGGCACTTGGACAACACGGTTCCGAGTTCCGGCGCGACGGAAGGCCGCGGTTGTAGGGTTGCGCGCGGACGTTGTGCTCGCTGACGCGACAGTTAGGAAATCTAAGAGCGCGATGAGTAACGGGCTCGAGAGAGGACCCTCTGTATCTCGTCCTCGTCGTTGTCGTCGTCGTCGTCCGTGTCGTTGTCGTTGTCGTCGTCCGTTTAACGATTACGTTTATGTGCGATTTACGACCCGTGAAATTTATAGACGAATAAACTAACCGGGCATGATATCCACGGTTACTGTGCCGCGCGATTGAAATCCATTCCACGAGCTTTTTCACGTGAACGATTCGGAGTATCATGCGGGCAATCCTCCTAGGGGAAAATAAACCTTGCGAGGGCCACTAATAAGCAATGATGCGGCCAATTTTGAAATGAAGATACCGCGCTTCCCCCGGATAACGTCGACCTCGTTTCTTCAACAAACTTCGACGGTTACTTCAAATCACTTTTTACGAGAGAGGATTCCTGATCCGTAAACTAAACAAATTATGAAACTTCCGGCAATTTAAAATCGTAGAGTAATATGTGTGGATACCTATTAAAACGACTTGCTAGACGTCGCATAAAACTTCGTTTCGAAATATAGGAAATTTTCCCTAATTGACGCACAGATTGTGCACAAAAATGGACGATTTGGGAAGAGGAGATACGATTATTCGAGCCCCGCGGCTCGTCTTTATAATCGTTAACAATCGGTAAAACGAGCCGCAAGGCTCGAATAATCGTATCTTCTGTTCCCAAATTGTCAATTTTTGTTTCCAAGCTGAACGTCGATTAGGGAGAATTTACTGTAATTGCAATTGATTGAAATGACACAAAGTTAAAAAGTTGCGTTCTTTAACGCGAGATCTAGATCTAAGAAATGCGTTTTTCAGTTTTTAATTCGATTACTATTGTTGGAATAATTTTTTTTTACACGTTGTCTAGTAAGCTAGTCCTTCTAACATCTCAACAACAAAAAATCAGCGCGTTTGGTCCAGCAATAAAAATAGTTATTCCCTTTTATTAAGGGGTGTAAACATATATTTGTCCACGACTATATAGACGGTGTACAGATACGTATATTATGGAATTCTTCTCGTCTTCCAAATTCACTCTAGAGGTTTAAAATTGACCCCTGAAAATAAACCTAAAATTCGAAAGACTTTTCAGAAGCATTAGCAAAGGAGTACGTCGAGAAGCACTATTCTGGATGTACATCTGTTGTACTCGCAAAGAATGAAGTTTACAGTTACCAAAAGTTTTAGTTAGAAGAGCTGGGAACTCTTTAACGAACACGCGCATGTAACCGTACGTGACATGAAGTATTCACTTCAAATTCACTTCGAGAGCATCCATATATTTTGATAACCTTGTTCACAGAATGTCAATGTGTCCGTATGATTGGCTTTGGATTAAAGAATTTCAGTCGAAGCTACGGAGTGTCGCGTGTAGTCATTGGTTGCCATTTCTACTTAGCACGTACCTCAACTGTTGCCGGCTGGCTATTGCCTGGTCAGTGAATGCCATTTCTACTTAACACGTACTTGAATTGTTGCCCGGTGGCTATTGATTGTCGTGTCTGGTCACTGGTTGCCATTTCTACTTAACATGGGCTTAAAGTGTTGCTCGATGGGTATTGACTACCTTGTCTGGTCATTGGTTGCCCTTTCTATTTAACTCGTACTTCAACTGTTGCCTGTTCGGTATTGAGCGTCGTGTCTAGTTATTGGTTGCCATTTCCACTTAACAGTTACTTGAGTTACTACGCGGCAGCAATTGACTGCCGCGTCTCTGGTTACAGATTTCCATATCTACTTAATACGAGTTTCATTTTTTGTCCAGTGGATATTTAGTATCATATTTGACGTTGACACGTTGAACGCCACGGGGGTCACCGGTGACCGGCACTTAACTTGGCGGTGACGCCATGGGGGCCACCGGTGACCGGTGCGCCCAAATTGATAGAAATATATATAATTTAAAACAAATGTCAATATCTAAAATTTTGTATTATTACCATCGTCAATTCAAACAGTGGCCCCTGTCGCAATTAACATGTCAAACATGGTTATACACTGTAACTTATCTATTGCAGATAATATTTCAACATTATATGTATCATATAAAAAAAAATTCATCGTGGCGCCACGGGCAATTTCTGTAAAACCGGCGTGGCATTCAACGTGTTAATTGCCGTTTCTATTTAACACATATTTTAATTATTGGCAAACGATTATCGATTGTGATGTCTTACCATTACTTGCCATTTCTACCTAACACGTACTTGCCGTAGCATTCATTATTCAACATGGACTATTTTCTGCCATTTTTTTCTGCTTGTTTTCCTAAGCTATAGGATACAATTATTGTTGTCACGGTGATCGTGTGATACACGTTTAACGAACGACTCGAAAAGCAAACGGGCAAAAATATGACCGAACGGGATAGATTAAATTCATGGTCAACGTTGATTGCGTTTCGTCCGATTAAAACATAAATTCTTCCCTCCAATTACTGTCTGCCAAATACTATGTGCTAAATTGATCAAATACTGTAGCACGGTATGTATTTTAACTTTTCTGTTTAAAATAACCGTCACCCATTTACACCATTTAACCTCTATCTTGAATAAACTACTGAAATTAGTGAAAAATAATTAAGTAGAACAAACAAGCGAAAATGAATTCAGGTTCCCAACTTCTATTTAACTTTAATCTCCGAAAACCAATCCTGGATTTCGGTTTCCAATCTCAGAATCACTCCTCGTATAGAAATTCTACTAATTACCAACCCTTCAATTTTACCTGTCTTTGAGCGTTCGTTTCAAATGTTAAATTCTTCGAGCTATACAGTATTTTTAATTCCATGCAGTATTAATTGCTCAATTAGTCTTTATTATTTTCTGTATGTTTCTTACATTTCCGAAATTTAGAAATTCGAGCAATCGTACAATTTGTAATTGCTTTCATGTCTATTTATATGCTATATTCATAATTCTATATTCAAAAAATGCATCGGAATGGATTGTAACGATTGCGCATCAAGCATTGCGTCAGCAACGTTTCTGAAGTAACATTCCCTAATTGAAGAACCGTCCATAATATACTAATCAAAAAATATTGCAATACATGTATCAGCAACATTTTTAAAATAATTTTTTCGAATTCCAGAAATGTCAATGATTGTTAAAATTGTTCTACACCTGTTTTGAACCAGTTAGCCGTTGCAATCTTTGTGAAAATTGTATAAGTTAATGTAATTATACTCTATATGTTTGAATTTCTCCATATTTTGTTTACATACAACACTTTCATAAAATATATAATTTAATCAAGAATATCAAATTACAATATATCCCTCTTACCACCGATGGTATATGCTGACATATTTATTCAATGCGCTAAACAAAAATAGTTTGCAACAAATTTAGAATATTCTTATGCTGGAAATTAATTCCTTAGTTCTATATAAATTTCAATAATGATAATTAATAATTACATATAATATGTGAAGAGTTGAGTAAAAATAGCTCGGCACGGAACGTGTTAACCAGTCAACTGTTCTTGACGAGTATACTCGCCCTGAGGAAATGGCAACATTTTGTGTTTCAACGAGTGCATTCGTTAAAGCAGCTAACTAGTTAAGAAACTGATACCTTGCACATTGTACTAGAAACAAATTTTATAATCCAAAGATCGTACAATAATGTTTCGTGAAAGCATCTGTGATCTGTAAAGTCTTTGTTTCTTCTGTCGAGCACCATTTCTCAGCTCGCGCTCCTTAAACTTTCGACGAACAATTTCCTTACACATACACACACATATATATACACCGGTATCCACATCCACACGAACATACACACACGTATTCGTTAAGAACATCACGAACAGGTCAGCAGCGACTGCCTTTACGAAAACGCATCCGTGATCCCAATTTATCTTTTCCTGGCCCATTCTTTTGCTCAGCCTTTGTCGCCTTTCTTTATTTCGCTTTTCGCCTCTTCCTTTTTCGTGTCTCGTGAATCTTGACCCCGGAAGTGCCTAGAAGAAAAAGGGGGATGGCGAGGCGAGCGAAAGGCAGCGCGAGAACCCGTTGAAATATTACGGAGACATCATTCGTTACCGCCGCATCGTTTATCCGTATCGTCGTTCCGCCCCGAGTGCATAAGACCGCGTCGCATCCTCATTCACCGATGCAACGGGGATCCGAGGAGAAGCCAGTGGCCAAAGCGTCGGTGGGATTCGCGTGATTGCGCTCTAATAGGACAACCAGACCGCGTGCGACGAAAATCGAGTTAGTTCTTTGGACGAGAATAGACTTCGCGCGCCCTTTCACCAACCCGGGAAATAAAGTCGTTCGAATTATCGTAGACTGCTCGTTTCTCCCTTTCACCATTTTATCACGCTGCTGCGCGGTATACACAGCGGCTGCACACTTTACGCCAGACGCTAGGACCCCTCCTGTCTGTCCTCGGTCTACGCGGTGCCGGGAAAAATGTATGCGTTACCAACACCGTGCACAAGCTCAGAAATGTAACTTATGCGATACACGAACGAGCGCCGCAGCCGTATCGAGGAATATCGAGAAGCAGCTATGGACCACGGTAAAAAAGAGGGTGGATACGTAAAAACCTACGGGAGATCGCCCCGCCAGAAATATTGGACGACGCACCGTTACGCACTTCACCGACTGTCCAATTTTTCTCTTTACATCGGCCATTTTTCTCTCCTCTTCTTTCTCTCGCTCCTCGCCGGGCTTCTCGGCTTCCTTTTTCGTCTACGGCGAGCAGAGTGGGGCCTTTATACTGGATGCTATGAAACCCGCAAGCGAGGTAACGTCACCATAAGATTCTTTGAAATGATCCGATGTGCATAACATCTGCTAATATTTTAAGCAATTTCGGGAATATGCGGTAACCTCGATGGGTTTGTTTGTTGCCTTGATCCTGCGCTCGAAAATGTGTGCTATCGAATGAAGGAAAACAACAGTATTGCTCGAAAATATTTGAACACCTCTTAAAACGCAATCACTTTTCGAAGATCGGATCAAGTTATGCGAAGTGTTTTTCGATATTAGAGCGGCTGGTTTGCTAAACAATGTTTAAGAAATTTTTTTCAAAGATTGTAATTAGTTAGAACGACAAACAAAATGAGGAAGTCACGTTTCTTAACTTATTCATTTGAGCCGAACGAAAATTAGACTGCAGGTTTTATGTATTTGGGAGCAAAATGGATAGGTGAAATTTCAAACAATGAGAATATTAAACAAATTTAGGAACATCTACGTATTATTACCAACTTGATGCAGTTATTACAAAATTAAACGAATTTTTATTCGACTCACGTTTATTGGAATCGATGAAAATTACTTTTCTAAACGATGCCTAAGAAATTTTTTCAAAAATTGTAATTAGTTAGAATGGCAAACAAAATTAGAAAGCCACGTTTCTTATCTTATTTATTTGAGCCGAACGAAAATTAGACTGCGGGTTTTATGCATTTGGGAGCAAAAAGAGTAGGTGAAGTTTCAAATAATGAGAATATTAAAAAAATTTAGGAACATCTACGTATTATTACCAACTTGATGCAGTTATTACAAAATTAAACGAATTTTTATTCGACTCACGTTTATCGGAATCGATGAAAATTATTTTTGTTTTGCATAAAATTCGGCAGTTTAATTATCATTATTGGCAAAACCGTCAGTTCTTGCTGCAGTATTTCGGATTCCAACCTGACGTCATGTTATCAAATTTTCAATCGTGTTACGTTCCCATTGAGCGTTTCGTTCGCAAGAGCGCGCTTGTTATTAAAAAGTAGCAGCGTACAACTACTGTTTCCGGAATATTATCGAGAATATCATTAAGCGAATGTTCGTTCGTTGCTTCGCACTCTTTTTCGTTGTGCGATTCCTTCTACCGGCGGAATGGTATCGTTAACCTGTATCTCGTTGTTAATTCCGAATTCTAACTACCGAGAACTGTGGATTCCTTTTTTCTTTGTTCCCGTGCGCCGAGCTAGGATTACAATAACAAGGTTATCAATACTTCCACACTTTCATTTGAACGGAATTTTACCAGGATTCGTATGTTGCAACAGATTGGAGCTGTCAGCAACAGCCGTGCGGTTGTAGCAAAAACGAGAATGGTTATTTGGTTACTAAATAACGTCCGTTCATCCTGGTAATAGTCTGCACACTAAATTATGGAACGGGAAGGAGCGTGACATTGTTGTCGTTAACGAAAATCGAATATTATCAAAGTTGATATTATACAAAATTATCCACACGGTTATGGAAACATCGATAAATACGGAAAACTTTATTCATTATTATTCTGGATGCAATTTCATTCTTTTGGTGAAAATATGCGATTTCTGTTCGAGGTTTCGTTGCTGTATATTTCTAAAACAGGTACTAACAAAGCCAAACGCAATTCCACACATTTGTCCCTCTGGTCATAGAGAAAATGAAAGAGAAACAAGGTATGTTAGTTAGCAATAACTAGCTTCCAGTTATAGAAAACAGACAAATATGCTTATACAGTGGATGTAGAAAGTATTCGCACATTTTTTGAAACGGAATAACTTTTTTATAATTGGGCCAAGCGGTCTAAATTAGTTTTTAGGATGTTAGTTTACTAAACAATGGCTAAGAAATTATATTAAAAAATTGCAATTTGTTGGCATGATAAAAGAATTAAAAAATGATGTTTTTTCAACTTTTTTATCTGGACCAATAACGAAAATTTAAAAAATGCATTTTGTAGATCTTGGTAACCTATATGGATACTGAAAATTTCATCGAAATTGGTTGACCTTGATATAAGCTGTAAGCAATTAAAAATCGTGAAAATCGCAATTTTTCACGAATTTCAACTGAAAACAGGTAATTTTTACATGTTTCATTGACTGTCACTTGACTACGCGTTCACCGATTTCAATGTAATTTTGAGCCATCTTTTTTTGATATTGTCTAGCAAACTAATCACTATAACATGCCAAAAAAAGTGAAAACGCCGCTTAGCCCAATTATAAAAAGAGTTATTTCGTTTTAAAGGGTGTACTTTATACATCATTATTGATCTTTATACATCTATTTCAAAATTTCTAATATCAAATAACAGTTGAATTCCGGTGGAATACAGTAAATTCTCTCCAATTGTTCCTCAGCTTGTAAACAAAAATGGACAATTTGAGAAGAGGAGATACGATCGTCCATTTCTGTTTAGAAACTGAGGGACAATTGCAGAGAATTGCTGTACTCTGCGACAAATCAATTGTAGCATAGTCTCGTACTGCGATCAGTTTAAATCCGGCTCAAAACGACCCTTATTTTCCTCTGAATTTTCTAAATCCACTGATTTATTCAATGTTGGATCAATAGAAAAAAAAATTAAACGATGATTCAGAGAAGAATATACACCATATTTTTATCTGTCGACGCGTTCGCCATCGTTACACGTGAAATAATAATACAAAACTGAAAGTTGGCTGCACAGCTATAAAACTCATAGAAAGCAGCGAGCGTGCATCGAACACACACGAATTACTTTGTAATGTCGCGTACCACGGAAAACAGGACAACAGTTTTCAAAGTGGCATTCTCCCTCGATGTACGCAGTTTTATAGATATACCGGGCGCACGATGCTGGAATAACAAATGCTCGGAAGACTGTTTTCTTTCTACGGTGTTCCACCGTGCAGCGCTTACGATTTATCGTCGTCTGCCTCATCCCGAAAATTGTTTCGGCAAGCTTTTAAAGCCTGTCTTGTTTCTCGCCGTTACGCTACGTCAAAGAGGAGACTTCATTTCCTTTCCGTAACGACAAGAATTTCACGTGGCAAGCGTCCTGATGTTTTCCGAACAAGCAACGATCAAAGAATGGATAGAAAAATTTTCGAGTCTGCAGTATTTGAATTGTCTCTCTGTTCTGTGCTCGATCATCTGAATCGCGTCGACTGGCACAAAACTTCTCGACTCATGAACAGTCTAAAAACGATGTTGCCTGGAATTCGGTATTACCACAGCTAAAATGGTATTTTCAATATAAAATATTTTTGAAAACTGTTTCCTACATGGCCTTTGCATTGTTTATTTTTTTTCTGGTCTCCTCCTCCGAAAAGTATTTCAACTATGAATTTTTTCGCACCAATTTCAATTTGAAATACTGTATATTTCTGCCATTGTTTGCTTGATAAAATTTTTATGTATTCGTTTCGTATATGGACGAATTTTTCACTGAAAAGTAGCTCATGACGTAAAAGAGCACGAAATATTAGTTGAAATGATTATTTCTTCAATATTTACAGACACATATTATTTCAAATAGTCATTCTTAATATAACCTATAAAAGATATTATTCCAATTAATGATTTCAATTCGTATCGTATATTAATACAATAGAGTTCTTTTTATGTGAAATGCACCCAGATCCGCGCGTTATGGTAATGTAAAAATCGTGCATAATAACAGTATCATTTCAACTTAAATTTCTCCCTCTAGGCCATTCAATTTAATCCATTTATAAAAGTCGTATATAATTCTTACGATTACCGGATGTAAAAACGCTAATCTCTGCACGTAATTTGATGAACGTAGGAAAAATATTCTAAATTCATTAAATCAGTTATGGATGTACTGTGAAATGTTTCATAAAAATTATAAAGAATTCATTGACGAGTCAGATACATAGTCTTTACTTTGATATATTTTCGTGCATTAGAATACGAGTCTGCCGCGAGCAGCTATAAAATATAAGCGGGCTGTCTAATGTTAATAGTTTTCAAGAAATTTTGTCAACTTTAATCGCCTCGCGTCCCTTCTTTAACATCGGCTCATGTTTCTCGGTAGACTGGTAAACGTTTGCGCTTTATCCGGCTAGTCCAGTACGAAAATGCGACTGAACCGCACTCGCTTGGCAATAAAGCATCTCCTGTCCAAAGTGTCAGTGGTATACGAGTCGAAATATATACAGTCCACCCGCGTGCCCCCCTTTCCTTCGCTCCTTCTCTCTTCCCGCGAGCTTTTCTCGTTTCTTTCTGTGGGGGAGCACAGGGCTACGTGGCAGTGATTAATCGTGTAAGGGTCGGTATTCCCAGCACACAACGAGCGACGTGTTGCTGCCCTGTACCTACGTACACGCGGGAAAAAAACCGCTTCAAACGACCCTCTCCTCTTTCTCCGTTCGGCTTTATTTCAACTTCTCTATCTCTCTCTTTCTCAATATCTCTCTCTCTCTCTCACTCTCAATCTCTCTCTTTCTCATCTCTTTCTCTCTTTCTCAATCTCTCTCTCTCACTCTCTCATCTCTTTCTCTCTTTCTCAATCTCTCTCTCTCACTCTCTCTCTCATTCTCTCTCTCTCATTCTCTCTCACTCTCTCTCTCTCTCTCTCTCTCTTCCTGTCTTTCTCACTCTCTCTTCCCTGATCTCTATTTCTCTCTCTTTCTTTTTCTCTCTTTTTCTCTCTCTCCCCCTCTCTATCTCATTCTGTCTCTCTCTTTCTCATCTCTTTCTCTCTCTTTCTTTCTCGATCTCTGTTTTCCCCACTTTCTTTCTCTATCTTTATCTTTCTCTCTCTCTCTCTCTCTCTCTCTCTCTCTTCCTCCATCGATATCTCTCTTCTCCAACCACGCACTCTGTATCCCCCCTTCTATCTCATTATTTCCTCTTTTCGATTCCTTTCTTTTACCCTATGTCCTGCTCAGTTCCAGCTCGTCTTTCTATCCGGCTCGCTCCCCCCAACTAATTCCATTGCTAACTGCAAGGGAGCCGGTAAACCAAAAACGAATATGATCATCACGCTCATTGATTCGATTGGAAATTATTGCTGGGCTACTATTTCCGTAACGCGTAAGAAATTCGTTGCCCACACAAATTCAGTATGGAATTCTTTAGTACTGGGAAATGGGTAAGAGATGATGTGCCGTTAGAGCTGGCTGAACTACTACTGAAAATATGTAGTCAATAGTAGGGTTCGTAAAAAAAACTGTTTTTACGATCTGTATTGAATTATTCTAAACTGGATTTATTTAATATTATCTATTATTATTATCTATTATTATATGTTTAATATTATCTAATATATATCTAAATTAAAGAAACTATGAAAAAATCAAAATATAAATATAACAGCTTTATTAAAACTATTGCCTAAAAATCATCCATTTTATTTCACAAGTAAATAATTTTTCAAAGTAGGATTGAAATTATTTCTATAATTATTGTATAATATTCGTATAATCTATAATAATGTACATATTCTATAATAATTTAAATCATTCTGTTAATCCAATAAATTACATTCCATAGGAGTTATTTTTGATTTATAATCAGAATAATCCTTTAATAGTATTACAACATTATTCATCAAATAACAATTGATGCTTGTTATAATATTTGAGAATTATAAAAATCCTATTATAAAAATTCTATTAATTATAGTCAAATCAAAAGCTTTAATCTCAGTAGTTTTTTTGCACATGCTCTTATTGGAATTTATAATATGAGAACTTTTTTTGAGAAAAAAATACTACCACATGTAATAGATTTCAATGTAGCTTATGAAAAAAATTCCGAAAATTTTTCGAACTCCGTTCAATAGCTTTCTTTTAGAAGCTTTCGGAAATAAAATATTTAATTTGCGAGAGAATCATTCTAAAATATTATTTGAAACCATAGTTTCATTCGGTGTTTTAAAGTTCGTTTAAAATCAAACATTCTTCAATTTTATTGAAACTTACTCGAAACCATAAACTTGGAATTTCTCATTATAACATTACCGTGTTATAACATACCGTTAGAGATTGAAGAGTTACCTATAAAATTCCTTAATATATCAGATATCATTGTTTCTGAATATGAGACCTTTAAAAGTTCTTATTATAATGCTGAACTAAAATTTAATTCCAAAAAGTCACTAACGGAAAACTTATAGAAAGCGATAGTTCAACGGATGTTGAAGAAATTATTCTAAATGATCACAGTGATTATGAAGAAAGTTATGACGCACAACGTTTGTTTCGCACAGACCTATACTCCTCCGACGTACAGGGCGAACAATGAGTTCAATGCATAAAAAGTGTTGCTATAAGTCATAACTTACAACTGTTATATAATACAATGAGTGAAGAAGGTCAAAAAGAAAGAAATTTCCCAAAAAAGCCAAACTGAGTCTCGTATTAAGAACCCATTTTCCAAATTCGTGAATTTGTATACTTCTAGATTTCCTTCAGTACAAGAAAGCGGATTTTTTTCTATATTTTCCAGTGGATCGTAGGAGAATACATATTTTAGTTTTTAAGTGTGTATCAATATTCGTTAAAAGTGTGTTGAATCGAAAATTATGATTTAAGAAACTAATTGGTCATATATTGGGCACGATCGATCCAGAAATCGCAAGGTGTAACATGCGCCAGAGGATTACCAATCGCGTGATAAAATTCCTCGATCCTCTTTTCCTCCGCGGCCGGTCGCAATCGTGTTTACGAACGGTTCAATAGAATTTCCTAAGTTCCTATTTAGTCCCGATACACACAATACGAGGGAAATTTGCCGAACTTCTCGATCCGGCGTGGGTATCACTTCAGCGTCGTAACTCGATCGACTTTCCAGGTGATATTATGCGCTTGAAGAACCTATTTACCAGCAGCGGAACCAGCAGCTTGTGGCTGTGTTTACAGTCCGAGAAGATTGTGTGTCCCCTATGTCTACCTCTTCCAAGGAAACGCGAAAGTTTGCACAGTTCGTTCGAGCGAGAGGGGCGAGGGGTTGCTGGAGAGGGTACGGGGATGGACGTGGGTACTTGGTCGCTTACAATAGACGCCTAACAATGAGTTTACCGGCGGCAGACGAGAGACACTTTCGACTAAACTTACAGAACGATGGGATTCGTTATCCCGGTTATGAGCCGGGCGCTGTTTCTTACGTATATAGGGGAGAGGGGGGGATGCATTGATCTTCAGACCGTAAGAGATGGCAATTGCGTAATGGCTTGATGATTTAAGGACGCAATTAGGTAAAGTGGAGGGTTTTGTGGACGCTGAACACTTCCCCGGGCAAGTATCCGCCGGCTGTTTTCGCGAAGGCACTAATTATCCTCCGCCGGGCTAGTTTTTCCATTTTACTGCCGCGAGAACCGGTCGATTTTTTTGTAACGAACCTTCCCGCGCTCCACGCTAGTCTACAGAAGATGACAATTGGTGGGTCCCTGGTGAATATGCACTCTCCAACCATGCTCGGGCCGCTGCGTGCAGATATTTCATTTGCTTCCTCGGCAACGGGCCGTGGTTATTCTTCATCGTTTGTCGAGAAGCAAATGAAAACCCAGGTTCGTGAGTCTTCTCGTGGAAATGAAACTATTACATCGGTGTTTGTCTCCGGGCACAGCGCGTTTTCGTGCGTGGCTCGGTGCACCTTAGATTGCGCGGGGGAAACAGATTCTGTCGAATTCCAGCGGTGCAAATGAATCGTCGACATGAAAACTCATATTGAGAGTTGGGTGGGGGAAGCGGATTTGCAGCGAAATTCTTTCCTTTCGTTCGCTTTCATCGCTGATCATTTTATCATTGTATCGGCAATTTTAATGAATCGTTTCTTCTGTGACAAAGAAATCCGTTTCCATTGAAATCGCATAGTCAAGCTACAGCCACTGAAAGATGTAAAATGTGATTATGTGTAACTTATAGCAACGTAAACCGATTTCGATGAAATTTTCAATATGTATATAAGTTGCCGCGATAGTATATAAATCTTTTTTTCAATTTTCAGGTAAAAAGGTTAAAAAACGAGTGTTCTTTATTTTTTTTCTCCTACCTAGTAATAGCAAAATTAAGACAAATTCCACAGTAAAATAGTCCTTTTAACAATAACAAAAATTCAAGTCACTTAGTCCAGTTTTAAAAAAATTATTGTGTTTCGAAAGGTGATCGAACACTTCTTGTCAAAGATTGTATATGAAAAATATTCGAAAGGAAAATAAATTATTCTAGTTAGCTGTACATTATTTTGAATAAAATTATTTTTTTCTAGATTATTTCATTATGAATGAATTCTAAATTATTTCTCTATAAAATTCTATGCCAGTACGGTCAATTGCATAAAAAATACATGAATGATTAGAAGGATACATTCGAGTATGTCTTCCTCATGACCTGGCGAGAAGAAAAAAAAATACAAATTCCGGTATAAAAGTTTAACGATTAATGTTGTTCATTAGCCTTCAATGTCAAACTATTTTATCTGCAGTTTGAGCGAAGTGACCGAATTAAAAAATTATTTGAAAATGAATTATTTAGACGATAGACAAAATAAAATTAATTCACGTCGTTTGTAAAATAAAAATGATACAACGTTTGAAATAGTCCGTTACGAAAGACAGTATAATATAATGGAAAAGTAGTACAGTGACCTCATCATGCAAACGCATTACGTATTGCTATTTTTTAACAAATGATCCAAGTTTCGACGTTGAACTCGTCGGCAAGTCCGGTCTTGGAAATGAAATAAATGGTCTGCACTCCTCAGAACTGTTCCTTGCGAGTTGTTTCCAGTGCTCCAGATAATTCATCAAAAAATTCTGGGTGTTCCACTTTGGAGGTAAATCTCGCATATGTATTGATATAAGAATACTTATTCGATTATATTGTTAACGTTGTCTCCATTATTTTGTCCAGTGTACTTAAATAATAGCAAAATTGTTATTTGTAGTCAAAGCTTGAGCTATAATCCTGTGGTTGACCAATTTCTTTTACATTTTGCGATTAATAGCTTCTACTTAAATAATAAACACGATATTTTTACCGATTCTTTTCACAAACATTTTTCAAATAACTGTTATTTCAAGTCTCTGCTTTCAGCTATGTCAGACAAAAAGATTTTAAATCGGTGCACGAACAATAGAATAATTTAAGATAATCAAGTTTCGTGGTCTACCCTGAATGTTATATGTGAATGTTATATTTTGGGAGCGTCGTTAAATTGACACTATACATAAACTTAAAGTATTCTATTTAACACAAGGTTTACGGAATTCGCCAAAATGACTGATTTTTTAATGTACGATTATTCAGAATTCAAGGATACGTTTATGGGTTATTTGTTCAATATACGTGTTACTTGCAATTACAGTCATTAAAAATCAGAATAAATATCTTATTGTCACTTTTATAAACCAATATAAAACAGCTGCATTTAGTGTTCCGTAAATCTAGTGTTAATCAAATTAAAATTGAGAAGTTAAGTTATATAACATTAATTACTTTTTCTAATATTCTCAGATTTTGTGGATCGTAATAAAATCAAGAAGATATAACAGATTGCGTAAAAGTTCATTTTCAAGCCTGAGGAAATAATTGCATCACTCACATCTGACTTAGGCCAAACTGTTAAAGGCAAATGATCGGGTCACGTTCGCCCATTCTTAACGGTATACCTATTTGCTTTTCTATATAGGGAGAGGAACAAGGGTCTCCAGGAGGATTTCTTGCGGAGCTTACAGTTCTCTTTCCTGTTCTTCGTCCCTCGCTTCTGGGCCAGAGATTAACGAGTGTTTCGAGGCAGTATCAAGAGGTTGCCCTTCTTACTGTTTCGAGACAGTAGGCGGCGGCAGCACGGCGTCAGCTACTGCGGCGCCGAACCGATAAAGTCGTTCAAAGATGCACATTCTATGCGGCGCGAACCAGTGTGCATCTGTGCATGCGCCACGGCTACTCGCGCACCAGCCCGTATTAAAACTTTGACATTCCGTGCATCATTAACAGCTTAATCATACCTGCTCGCCGAAAAGGACGTGCATCTTTTCGTCATGAATCGCGAAGTTTGCAACAACTATTATCTTGCCCCGCGGTTGTTGTTTGCCAAAATTTATTATTCCACGTTCTGCTCGCTTTTTATTTCGCAGTTTAACTTCGTGCAAACTTTGTTTGCCGGTCTCGTCTCTTCATGCCGGCTACTTCAGCTCCTTAGCAACAATTCGAAATCCGACAAAGCAGTTTATGCGAGACACTCAGATGTGTCCAGCAATCTATAACATAAATTGTTTAATTTAGTTTTCGGATGTGGCATGAACGGAATCAATGAAAATTATTTACGTAATTCGCACAATTATTTAGATAATTTTGTACGTATGTAGTTTAATTACGATTTAAATTCTTCACGGATTTAGTGTTAATAGATTGTTGTACATCCTCAATGTTTATGGTTTTGCTAAAAATTAACATGTAAAAAGTTGCTAATGTAATATTCTATTATATTTTTTAATGCATCAATCCGTTGTTGTTGGTTGAAATAACTATTACACATTATTGCCAGTTTCATGAATGTTTAATCTATTGCTTATTATGCTACATCATAAAAACATGATTGCAAAATTTAAGCAAATCTTCTCGCTTTTGTATTAACATTTAATTTGCAATTACTACTTTCGTTGCATCCATTTACGTTTATATTACGCAGCATAACAAATTTTATGAAATTAATACATGAAGAATTGAATTAATTAATCATTGAATATGTGTTATAGAAATACAGTGGGTGGTAAAGTATCAATTTTTCAATGTTTAATATCGTTTTCCGTGCAGATTTTGTGTACACAGTTTTTCCAGGCAAGTTGAAGCTCGGTGGGCACAATGCTCGTTCCAGGAACTATGCGTACAGTCGGCATCCAATTACGTACACGTTTAATTGTTCAAGCATCCAAAATTGTGTAACAGTAAACTTGATGAGAGTGAGAGAATTCTACGTATGCAGTCGCGATTAGTGTTCTAAATTATTGTATTTTATAATTGCAGAAATTACTTGCTCTTATGGACGATTATGTACTGCAATAAAACTTTCGTTCGCGGAATGTCCTTAATTTATTCAATGAAGACATAGATATATATCGAATAAGACTTTTTTTGTATTCAAGAATAAACAAAGTGAAAGAATAAAAAGAAATTTATTTATATATATAAATATGAAGTTAATTATACCCAGAAACAAAAGGCACAGCAATATATATATATATATATATATATATATATATATATATATATATATATATAAGACTTTTTTTGTATTCAAGAATAAACAAAGTGAAAGAATAAAAAGAAATTTAATACGTTCTATTGGATAAATACAGGATGTCTCAAAAATGTCTTGCAATCCGGAAATGGGGGTTCCTGAAGTAACTTAAGTTTACGAGTTATTAACGAAAAACAGCGACCAATGAGAGGCGAGCTGGTGCAAGACGGCCCAACCAATGAACGGAACTGGGCTTCGTGCACTCGTTGTCTGGGCCGCCTCGCGCCAGCCGAGCTCGCCTCTCATTGGTCAGTGTTTTTCGTTAATAACTCGTAAACGAAGCCGCGGATTGCATTTTCGCTAAGGAAAAAGTTACTTCAAATGATCTTAGGAACCTTCCATTTCCGGATTGCGAGATATTTTTGAGACACACTGTATACAGTTAATTATGCCTGAAAACCAAATAAAGACACAACAATTTGTCACCCCCACGATAACTGGCTCCACTACCCATCCTATATGGAAACTACAATAATTAGGTGAAAATGTCAAGAAGAAAATTTGTTGCACAATATTAATAAAGCGCAGCAAAGATATTTCTAAAAATAATCAGAGTTTAATTAACGAGAGTTCGGTGAATGAAACGCTATTATTCCACTTCACGCGGGGATTCACATTTTGAATGAATAGAATGGTTTCGCATGCTTTCGGAAGCGCAATTATTGTCACATGTTATTTAACAACAGCAATATTTTCTCTATAATGTGCTCGGCTCGACAATGCAGTTTATATTATATGTATGTGTATATATATGTTTATGTATATACATGTTACCGGTTCACTGCTAGTTATTCAACTCATGAAGCATCGCGAATTTCCATACTCATTAACCACACGTCCAATTGAACGTTGCGCGGCGCATAAAGGCTCTACTGAGAAATATCTTGCTTCTAATCGCAGAACGAATATATGTTTGCTGATAATATTTCAAAGGAACAGCTTATGCTATGGCCGGCGAAATGAGAAATTGAACCGAGAAAAAGGTATAAACGATTTATATCGGGTATGCGGTTCAACTGTGCATTCAATGGACGATATCCAGCGAGTTTAATCCCTTCTTCGTTAGCATTCTATTTCCGTTTCGCCAGATGGAAACGGATATTTATAGAACTAGAAGAAGTATTGTACTATAATTCATTAATACGCAAGTGACATAATGAATTTCATTCATCTGCCTGTTACTTGTTCCGAAAACGGAGACTATTTTCTATTGTTTGAAAAATGATACCATAAAAAATTTAAATGACTAACAATAATGAAAGGTATTGCTTACCATTGAGATCAGTACTTTTTAGATCACTTACTTGTTAAAAAAAGAATGTTGTTAGGTTTGGAAAGGTAAGTTGTTTACTCATGTTTGTATTTCTGTATAGTACGACTTGTGATTAATTTGCTAGTCGGACTTTTTACTTCAGACAGTCATATAAATATAATACATAGTGTGATCAAGCAATTATTTTAAAACAGCTGAATAACGTTTCACCTTGTACAATCAAATAATTGAATTTTTCAAATACAATCAATTCTCTCAAATTGACCCTGAACTTGTAAACGAAAATGGACAATTTGGGAACAAGAGATACGATTATTCGAGCACCGTTGTCCATTTTGCTTTACAAGCTGAGGGGCAATTTGAGAGAATTTACTGTACATTCAGCATTTGTATTTTCATTTAAAGATAGATTGAACGAAGTAGACGGAGATAAACACTTAGTTAATTTTCTTCTGTTTTTGATAAATTTTATCTAAGTTACTAAAAAAAAATATGTAATATTTCTTAAAGTTTCTCATTCCTTGAGATACGACAAATTATTACAACCAACGTTTACCATATACGGCTATCTTTTTTTTAAGGGTTTTAAAGTAATTAATAACATTAATTATATAATCATTTGACTAGTTTGTAGTTATTTTAAAAAATGGCAAGACTTTATTTTTCGTTACATGATTTCTATTATAACACAGGCGTAAATGAAGACAGATTTAAATAAAATAAGAAATCTTATCAAGTCTTGGCAAATAGAATGTTCAAAAGAATAGTGAAATCTCAACAACAGATCCGATTCAGAAATAAGAGAAGAGAAACTTCAGTAATCGCGAAGTAAGGAATCATGTGAGTCATGTACTACTGACACAGTTTCGTTGAGGAACTCAGAAATCAATTTTTCTTAGAACCTTTGAAATGCTAGAATAATTGTCATCTCTGTTCTTGCATAATGAAATAAGTTAACCTAAATGTAGGTACTAATGAGGCAGTCAACTCATTAACTCTTTGTTAAACCTTCAAATGGAATGAAAACGATATAGCGTCAGAAATAATTACTTTATTTAAAAACAATTCACTATAACATAGCATCGATAAAAAAATAAAACGATAACGTTTCATTTAGAAAGTACCACAATTATCAGCAATCTCGTTATGTTCCATGATTGGACATATCCGAGTGCAAAGGGTATCGAAACAGGTTCTCCCCAATTGACGCTCAGCTTGTATACATAAATGGACAATTTGGGAGGAGGAAATACGATTATTCGAGCCTTGCGGTTCGTTTTTATAATCACCGATTGTCAACAACTATAAAAACGAGCCGCAGAACTCGAATAGAAAATTGTCCATTTTTGTTTACGAGCTGAACGTCAATTAGGGAGCGGCAATTAGCGTCATTATTCTATAATGATAATTTTTTACGAAATCTCCAACCGCCCCGTCGAATCTGTCGCAGTAACAAATCTGTTTCCAGGGAAAGGTGTCTCGGAAGTACACTCAGCCTCGATTGTCGTCGGGAGAGCTTTGATTATCTGACGTTTACATAGAGACGTCCGAAAGGTACGTCCATAGAAATTACCCGTTTCCCCTTCTCATTTTCTCTTTCTGTCTCGTAAATTGCGCCCGACGATAAAAATCAGGAAACGCGGTACGGATTCGTCGCAGTTTCGCCTCCCTTCCGTTGGCACGGTTCGGCGCGAACTAGCTAGATCTTCGTCCCGAGATATCGAAAGGAAACGCACCCCGATAAGGAACTACGGATCGCTATTCGACGATCGCGGCTATGTTTGTCGTGCCTTCTCTCCTTGACTCCTTTTCCTCCCTTTCCCTTTTTTCCTCTCCTCACTTCTCTCTCTCTCTTTCTTCCTTCCTCTCTCTCTCTCTCTCTCTCTCTCTCTCTCTGTGTGTGTGTGTGTGTGTGTGTGTGTGTGTGTTTCTTCGCCTCCTCTCACTCTCTCCAAGAGCACCCCGGCTGTGTGTATTTTCCGGGAGCAGGTTTCGCGAGAATGAATGGACACTTTATCCACCGTTGAATCTGAAACACGCCGTTCGGAAAGCTTTGCTCTCGCACGGGCCCGGATAATTTCTCCAGTTATCGCGATGCTCCGCCGGCGCTTTTGCAAAAACGGTTACTCGACGATGGAGATAAAGAGGAGGCGCGGTGAAAAAAACCGTGTGCTCTTTTCGACGGTGAAAACAGTTCGCGGCGCAGGCCAACGGCATGAAAAACCTCGCCGCGACCTACTCGTTCCCGTGGAAATTGACTTTCAATTACAGTCGTTCGAAGGAAGATTAACAATCCCGGTCGCAAGTCTCTCTGCACTGTTGTCGATCGCGAAATGCCTCACCGCTCCGCCAGGCAGCTTCGGAATTTATTAAGCGGCACAGACAAATCTTTGTCGGAAGCCTTTCGCGAATGTGGCAATTTCAGGGTGGATTTTGTCGTTTCGTTTGAGTGATTTACCTTCCGGTGTAAGGCCGATGCGAAATCGCGTGTGGTTTGTGTGACCACCGTCTCTATTTTTTTTTTTTAGAAAAATGCAGCTGCTGTTGCTCATTGGCATTCAAATATCTAGGTATGGATCCATTTGTATCCAGAATATAAATATTGTTACTTGACTATCTAGTTTCTGATAATTAACACTAGGATGCTTAAAATATGAGAAGATTTCAAGTCTACTTAAAGGAGGGCTACTTTTTATCCATGTAAGAATAAGAGCCATAAATATTATTTTTTTCTGTTCGAGATATATTTATTTGTATAATACTATTAAACAATATATTTAGGTGCTTACAAATCTAAAACAAAATATTTATGAAAGTATTTTTTTACCTTCCATTAAGCATGCTAGGGTTAATGTAAGATTTTACATGTTTCATTAAAGTCTGTGGAAGAATTAACGTGTCTGAAAGGAGTACCATATAAATTATTTTGCAAAAGGCCGATGCAGGATGAAAAGTATGGAAATGATATTGTGTTATAGAATTTATACTCTTGTAAAAGTATTCAATCGGTGATCTATTGTGTAAGTACTCTCTGCATGTAATAATTGTATATTCGATGTATATGGGCATCGGAAAAACAATGTTCAAATGTCACTACATTTGATTTTGATTTGGGATTGTGAAAAATATTGGTTTTAAAAGAATTCAACAATTTGTAGCAATTGTTATCTGGGCTCCGTGCAGTTTCAAACTCCTCGCAAGAAGCCAGACAATAGAAGCTTCGAATACGTTAATAATCACATTTACTTATCATATTATATCACTAAATTAATTTGTAACAAGCTCCTAATTTTCAGAACTCCTGGTCTATCCACTATAACTTATTCTACAACATCCGCAGTGTTCAGCACACATACTTAACGAAAATCTGACGCGAGTAACGCGAGTTCAAGCTGATATTAATGCTACATACATTCCGAAGTTACTGTGCATACTACCGACAAGTTAAGGTTGCCGGAAATCTGATTTAAGCTAAATCCAGTTGTGTTTCTCGAAGACGACTGTCAATGTGGGTTTGATACCGTTGCGATAGTGTACGTGTTTAAAGTGATAGACTCGGCGGTAAACAACTAATTCTTCAATTTAAGAACGCGAGTGAGTTATTTAGATAAGTTCCATAATTTATCGAAATCAATGAAACGTTATTTTTGCAGTGAAATTTTCAATCACGCCGTTCTAAAGCTGCAACCTGTTGTAAAATGTCAAAAGCAGGCGTTGTAGCACAACAAACGTTTCTAAATTCTGCTCAGTTCCGTTTTCATTTTAACAGCGATTGTTTGCTGCAGAAATGAACGCGAAGCTTATTCGACAGATTTAAAAAAAAAAAAATATTCAAAACATTTCTACGGCGAATTTTCTACAGCCGAAGATCAGTTATCGTGAAGAGTATGATTCAAAAGATACGACAGTTATTAGGTGTGAAAATTAATTCGGTGCCTTGGTATTACATTATTTATAACTCTGGTTCGAATATAAATATTCACCCGTGATGTTATAACATTTAAGTACCAATACTAACAGTTATGAAACATTTAACAACTATTCAAAACAAAAACTATTAGTAAGCAAGGTGGCAAACATAGACACGTAACACAGGTAGTATGGCGCGTCATCTTGCAACAGGATAACGCTCAACTACACGTTGCGAAAGAAACAAAGGATGTCATTTGTTCTTTGGGCTAGAAAATTCTACCACATGCCAACGTCATTTAATTTCCAATCATTGAAAGAATTACCAAAAAAGTATCGACGAATTCATTGCACCAAAATCGCGATCTCTTTTTCGTCAAGGAATTCGACAGTTGCTTGCAGTTTGATCCAAGGATGGACCAAAGTCATCGAAAATAACGGAGATTATTTTGAAGAATAACAGATATATGATCACTTTATATATCATAAATGCTGAATTTATTTTAAAAAGCGAAAAATATTGATTCTGAATACATAATTGTTGACTAGAATATTTATGAAACATAGCTTAATAGAGAAATATTGATGGAACAACATTAGACGTTCCCGTCTTGCATTTCCTCGGGGACGATAACAATGGGGAACTTACGTCTGTTTCAATGCATTCCGTTGCTTTATTGCCCGAAGGTTATAGTTACGAGGAAAATAGCACTCAATTTGGTGGAATGCCATTTCGCGAAGCTTTCAGGATATTTAACGGAAATTCGGTATGCATACACGTGCATTTTCACTTACACGCAAGTGAGATATTGTAAAGTAGATCGAAATAACGAATACTGCAACGACGGTCTATTCGTGTTTTCATTTCTGCGATGGGAGAATCGAAAATTATCGCGCCGTACGATTGCGTGCCGTGCATTGACTGGCCTAATTGTAAGAAAAATACGGACAGTGGTGTTCATCGTTCATGTAACTGTTATGGAGGAAGAATGGCGGGGAAGTTTCACGAGCAAATGTACAATACGCTTTCAACGTGTCGTGTGTATTTGTTGGTCGATGAAAAATTCTGAACAGCGCGATTACAATTTTATGAATTTGATCAAAATGCCTTAACTTTTGCGAAACAAATACTTCACCGAATGTGTTACTTTTATACCGATAACAAAAATAATTGGCGATGTTAATAATTGAGCCGTTTATTTTGAAAGTGGCATAAGTCACTTTGTTTTTAAGTCGATATATATTATGTGCCCATAATTATGAAAGTGGTCTAAGTCATATATTTCTTGTTTCGAGATATTTAATGAATCGCATTTGAATAAATTAAAAAATATTTTTACATTATGCGACATTTTAATTTATAATTTTATTAGTCTTGATTAATGGAAATTTATTATAGATATGAAATTTTGTGTGAATTTCATAGGAAAATGTTGTTTTTAAAGCTTGAATTGACTTAGACCATTTTCAAAATTAACTGAATGTCCTATAATTGACTTAAAGTAATAAAAAATTGTGATTTTTATTTGAGCCGTTTATTTTGAAAGTGGTGTAAGTCCAATGTCATCGAAAGAAATTGTAAGTGGCGTTGCGTGGGGTATTTAGACGATACAAGCTCAGATTCGGCATTTTGAATTTCTTTAAAAAAAAGAACTTATACCACTTTCAAAATAAACGGTCCATTTGAAACAACAACTTTAACGAAATAATTCATAAACATTTATTAATCATTTTTAAAAAGTAATCCATTTTTATCATATAATTTTTATTATATAATTTCTTTAAATTGTTGACTTAGACCACTTTCATAATTAACACTAAATGAATTCCGTATAACGTTGTAATTACAACTACTATCTAAAGGTTCATTTTTGACGATATCGTAAAAATTACATTGAATAAATTTAGTTTAAAATCATGTCGTTTGAAAGAAGTGATAAATTCATTTTTTTTTAAATTTTGACTTAGACCACTTTCATAATTATGGGCACATTTAAGGGTTTGCGTTTTAACACGTTTCAAAATATGGATGCTAACTTTCGAGAAGATTTACTTGTATTTGTTATCTCAGGATACTGATATTTTTCTCAGTATAAATAATTTCGTATAAACATTAAAAAATCACCACTTTTCATTACGGTAAAGTGACTTATGCCACTTTCAAAATAAACGGCTCAATTGTCCAGCAACAATTATTTCACCGACAATGTTTTCATCGCACGATTTCGGCGACATCGCATTTCATCGACATTGTTTATAGACCGACACGTTGAAACCGATAAATGTTTACATCGACTGTCTTTTCACCAAAAAATGTTATTATCGAAACTTAGAACTTTTGGCAGTATATCAAGTATACGTTTGAACGTCGTATCGTACATACTTATCGCTAGTGATATGTTTTACATATTATTTATGGTAAAAGAAATGGATTTATCAACGGCAGATCACGAAAGGTTCTCCATTCCAAGCTTTCAATATTTCGTCGGACAAATTAAGTTCGTCGATATTTTTTGTTTTAGCAGATTTATTTTTTCGTCGTTTACATAGTACTTGCTTCTTCAAGATTAGAATTACCCGGAAGTTGCGGTTGAATTTTCTCTGCCTCTACGGTCGCATTTCCGACAATCTTGCACGGTCTCTCGCCAGTAGCTACAGCCAGTTTATTTATTTTATTGCAAACTGTAATAATTTCAGCTGCTTCTGGTGCATGATTATGTTTTGTAAGGTCATGAGAACGAATAATGTGTTTTCCATTTACAAATACTGTAGTTACTTTTCCTCTGCACTCACAACTGTCTCCACTTTTGCCATTTTTTTCACCCACCCAGTGGAACAGATCGTCTCTACTTCTGCATTTCTTATACACGAAGCGTCGATAATAACATTTGTCGGTGAAACGAGAGTCGATGTAAACGTTTGTTGGCGATTCCAACGTGTCGGTGTATAAACAATGTCGGTGAAATGCAATGTCGCTGAAATCGTGTCGATGAAAACATTGTCGATGATTGCAAGGTAACCCAGCCTCGGGATGACAACATTTCTCTGAATTTCCCGCGAGGTCGGTAAGAGTGTTTTAAATACTTACACGTATCACATCGATGAAATTTTAGTCTGTACCGCATTGGTTTTTATATTAACCGGCATACATTAATCGACATCGAAACCGTTCAAATAAAATGAAGCATAATTACTTTTTATATGCAAAAATATCGGATACGTGCGTACGCAGTTGTTAATTGTGCTTCGTAACTTGTTGCGTCTGTATGAAAAATTGCGATTGCGGGTGTAAACAATTTATAAAAACAAACTCTTGACGTTATACAATACGTTGTTGCAGAAACTCTTCTAGATATACGCGCAACTGCGTTCTCGAGATATTTGCTTGATTAAATTTAAAATGAACGAGAAATTGTGTGATAATTTAGTCAGCTATACCGTTGAGGAGTTTGATAGTTTTAGGATTAATACGAAAATTTAGCCTATGGCGATACAATTTTTTGTTTGTGTTCCGTTCGTCGAACTTGATATCTGCAACAGCATTTAAAATTATGCAAACATCGTTATACTTCCTGTACTTCTTATTCAACACAAATGTACACAGATGCACGTGCATCGTTAATAAATATTGTCGACTGATTACAGTCGAATACGATGCATGAATTATTTTATTAAATTGACGTAGTAATTGGATGTATTGTTACATATCGTACAACAATCGAAGAAGTGTCTGAACGGTTTTTTGTTTATAGCAATACAATTAATATCCAACAATGAATGCAACGACGCGGCTCGTTTTGATAAGCTTTTTTATTTGGATTGGATGCAATTAATTAATTATTCTGGCATAAATAAAATATCATGACATTACGTTGAATTTTTCCATTTCAGACAAAATTAAGAAGTATTATTTTAGTCATTGTTCATTAAACTAGTCCCTGTAACATTTCTAAGAAATTCGAGTCATTTAGTCCAGTCTTAAAAAGGTCATATCGTTTTAATATGTTCAGTGCTGCGTGAGTCTCACGTATAGGTGACACTAATTTTTAACTAGGTTTTTGAAATTCATTTTTATTGTAATACGTTGAACAAAATTGAATGTTACTAAAATTTGTAGAATATAAAATAGCTGAACCAACATCTCCTATGGAAATTTTTTCACTCTTGAGTTTCGGTGTTATTCATTAAATGACTTTGATATTGTTTGAATCTTTCGAGTAAATATTCGACGCTTAATGCGTTAAAAAGGTTCGAACACTATTAGGATACACTGTACATGTATACGAATTCACTGGTTTCAATGTTTCGTCTGCCGCAGTTCTACTCGTAGAGTATCGAAGCGACCGAATTATCGGAGTACAGTAGAACTTCGTTTATGTGTACAGTTCGAGGGACAAACCAGTTCGGTTAATAGAGGCCCGCTTGCAACCCCACCGCCTTTTTCTTTTAGTTCAGATAATACAAATTCCTATATTCAGTTAATCGAGGTCCATTGCTATTCCCACCATTCATATCGTCCGGGTGATAGAAATGTTTGTAAACAATGGTCGGTTTGACCGTATCTTGCACTCGATACAAGTTGCTTATTCACGGAAACGGAATCAGTTAAACGTTGTGCAGTAACTATTCAGTTTCTAAAAGAAATTAATTTATTTGCACATCAATCGTGCGATAAAACCTTCGAGAGAAAAAGGGTAGTGTTGAGCTTTGAAGATAAGAGTGAAATTATCAAGCGATTCATCAAGCTTTCGAACGAGACTCAATTATTGTCATTAACAGTAATTATTAAGAAAGAAAGTATGACAGAAAATAAATTTATATTTAACTTCATTAAGATGGAGAACACATTTTTCATCACGATGTTTATTATTATGTTTCATTATGCAGTGTAAACATTTTGCATCAATGAAGTAAATATATATTGTTTTGGCATCAATTTATGTTCACAAATTTATGTTCAAAAAATGTAATACGTCTTATTCGATAAATATAAAGATAACATGTCCGAAAACGAACCCAAGGTGCGGCAATTGGTCGCCTAATATAGTAACCGGCTCCACTACCCTACTAGACACGAAATTAGTATAGTGATAGAAGAATCGTCGCGTAAACATTTCCATAATGAACACGGTAATATCGGCATCCATATTATTCAAATCTCGCAATATAGTAAATTCTTCCTAATTGACGCTCAGATTGTACAGTAATTTCTTTCTGATCTAAACATTTCGCCTGAAATTAGTTGAACGTCCGATCTGAATATATTTATTTTCCTGCTACAGTAAATTCTTCCTAATTCTCCCTCGGAAACAAAAATGGATAATTTGGAAAGAAGAGATACGATTATTCGAGCCTCGCGGCTCGTTTTTATAGTTTGTTGACCATCGGTAACTATAAAAACGTGCCGCGAAGTTCGAATAATCGCGTCTCCTCTTCCGAAATTGTCCATTTTTGTGTACAATCTGAGCGTCAATTAAGGAGAATTTACTGTACACGTATCACCGTATGAAACAGCTGTAATTACACTTCAGTTCGCAAGGAAAGATTACTCGAATTCCGAGCGGGCGCTGTTCCTCGGAACCTTGTCTTCCATTCTCAGACAAATAAGGCCGCAGTATGAAACAGAAGGCGACAATAACCAGGCGTGCGAACGCGGACCGGCATGCGGCATGGCGACTACGCGTCTGGTCGGAATCCGAATGCGAAAAGAATCAACCTAAACCTCATTTCCCTCATCGCGGAAGCGCAGGCATACCTAACCCAGACCCGCTACGATTCCGTCGGGAATATCGTGACTCGGATTCGCCGATCTTGCACACTTTTCGCGACATTCTCTACCCCCGTGAGGCGAAACGAAGTTTGCGGAACGGTTTCTCCGACTTCGGGGCTCTTACGGCTTCGCCCGGCAACTCGTGGGACTACGCGGATTTTCCGTTTTCAAGGGAAACGCTCCGGCTGCACGCGAAAACGTGTGCACATAGCGATACAGACGGAAAATTCCCGTGTACGCTATGGGAGGAATTACGTGACGCTTAAGTAAATGCGATCGCGCCGAGTGGGAAAATAATTCGGTCTTCTGCGGCTGGTAATTCTGTGTCTGCCGAGCGATACGTCCGCGGTTGTCAAACCTGCCGGTTGCAGGTACTAGCTACGCTAATGTAGCTTCAATTACATTGTAATCGGAGAACGAATAAGTGTGTTACAACGAATAGGTAGTAAGCAACACGACCTTTTTATACAGTCTGATTTTATTGTGTATGGAGCGTACGTGACGGAGCTTTTAAGTAATTTATTATCATTGCATCTCATTGAATTTCATTGCAATTGGTGAAGTATAAAGTAATACTCGGATCAAAATTTTTGTATGAGTTTCATCTGTATATATGTGTTATACAGTGAAACACCGAAATCTGGAGAATGTCGACTTTCACCGGTGAATGTCAACATTCACATAGTCGCTTGGTGTATGTCCGAAATATTTGCTAAATACCCTTATTTCTGACTTACACCGGTAAATGTTGACATTCACCATGCACTAATGGTGAATGTTGAACATGTTGGAGATTTATATTTTCTTCTCCGTAATTCAGTCGCTATAAAACGCCACAAGGGTGACGTAACTTTTTCGCCTCTCTTTCTGAAAGGAATGACCAAGAATTTACAATACACGGTACATTCTACACGAGAAAAGAAAATAATAGTAATAAAAAAATTACTTACTTATGTGATTCAAATCTTATTTATTGCAACAACTTAAGCTATTATGACCCTTTGAATTGCACAAGAGTCCCTTTCTTTTACAACTGCATTTATTTGTGGAACACTTCCTTTTGCAATGACAGGTTTTGGACCTCCACCAGAGCATATCTGTGATTGTCGACACACACCGGAGAGGGTCCGAATGTACAACAATGTAATGAAATATTCGATCTTTCACCGACGTATTTGGTATCTGTTGACATTCACCGGTGAAAGTCGACATTCTCCAATTTCGGTAATTCACGGTAACATATATATCAATGAATCCTATTCAATTGGCAAATTTATTTAACTGAATGTAATAGGAGCGCACGCGCGTGTGTGCGCGAGTGTGAGTGTATGTGTATGAAGTGTTTTCGAGCTTACAGATTTATTAGATTCTGTACAATGTATTAAGAATCTTATATTAATCATCAATTATTAATGAATATATTAATTCGTAATAGCAATATCTTTCACTTATAACACATACACAAACAAAATTAATTCATTTTCGTCACTTGAATAAACGTATCCTTATTTTCTATTACTTATCGTCAACCATGGTGGCCGCCATCTTAAAGATGAAATAAATAGTTGAATTTTGTATGTACAATCCCACTTTCCTAGTATATCAAATTATGGAGATAATTTAATTACTGCATTCAAATTACGATGCATTTTCCTTTATGCAAATCCTAGTATAAAACGAGAGATGCGTTTCACGCTATGCCCGTCACATTTGATGTTCATGAAGGCCTTCACAAACATATGTTTATAAAAAAATGCAAAGGATAATCATGAAACGTGTAAATTAAATATTTAATGCGTTTTACGATTATACTACACAAATTCGTGTTCTACAAGCCAGAAGGAAATCATATTTTTCATGTTTGAAAATCCACGTTAATATAATATAAAAAAAACTAGAAAAATTTAGCTTGTGTGAAAAAATACCGTGTATAACGGGATTCGGGTGTATGTGGTGCTATTCAAAAGATTTCAATGATCCTTGAATAATTATGAAAACAACGTCAAACGAAAAATTCATTCTTCGAATCATTCCATTTATTTTATTTAGCAATATGTCAAAATGGTCCTCTTCTCTATTTTTTTAATTTCACACATTTTTCAGGAGGTAAACAAATTTTTTGGCGAGCGAAATCATTGTTGTATTGATGAAAGAAGCCTTCAAAAATTGCGCCAACAAATCTCCACTTTTAATAGATATAAATTATTCTGTTCCAGAATTTGTATATAATTTATTATTTACATCATCAATATTATATTGTATTATTAATATAATTTATATTATCAAACTCACGTCATAATTTTCAACAATTTCTCAATTTCACACAACTTTAAAAGATTCACGTTTTTTCACAAATGAAGTTACTGTGGTTTTGAGGAATAAAGTCATCTCTTTCCAACGAGCCTACATAATTAGTCTACGATCTCTTGTTATCATTTTATGATACTCCATATTTCAAAATGTAAAATAACAATGTAAATATGTTGTTTTAACACGTTCCGTGCCACGTGTACCATCGATGGTACACGCTTGCATGTTTACTTAGTGAACTGAACAAATTGTTTACAAGAAATTTAGAACCGAAGAATCAATTTCCACCGCAAGAATGGGCGTTGATAAGTTTTTGTTACGTTGTTATGTGTACGAGAATTAATAATTGCACGTAATACATCAAGTTTTAGTAAAATATCAAAGTGTGAAGATTCGAGTAAAAAAAGCTTGGCACGGAACGTGTTAATGGTATATTAGAACAGGACATTATCCTGACATTTGGCTTAACTACTTTTTTTAACATTAAACCTACCGAACAGTAAATATGATTGTTATACTCTGAAACAGTGAGAAGATCGAATTTATTTAGATTCGATCATTTGCCAATGAAAGCGTTTTTATCATTTTATTTATTTGTAAGATGAGAAACTGGTGACGTGACCGTGGTAGGTTTAGTGCCAAAAAAGCATACCAAACTTCCCAGGAGGATCAAAAATTTCTTAAGAGTACAGCATTGGCAAACTTTCCCTCGATTCGTCAAAAAATTTATGTTTCGGCTGCTGAAATATGTAAGACTCGGGAAAGTGTCGGTGCGCGATATAAAATGTTGCAGGTGTCCTGGCTAGTTCTTATTTTCAGTTAAAGTTCCATAAGCTTCCGCAGGACAGGTGCGAGGCAATAAGATATAGTGGAAAGTTCGTTCTTTTTCCGTTCATCGAACAGACTGCCGCCCGTGGACATGCCAAACGGAACTGTCGTCGAATCCAGCAGGAATATCGTGACTCGCATTCTACAATTTCACATACCTTGTCCCACGCGACGCGAAATGAAGTTTCCGGAACAGTCGGCGACTTTAAGACTCTGGGGTTTCGCAACTTACTCGCGAGCCCCGCCGATTTTCCATTGTGAAGGAAACCGCTGGCCAGGGCCGCCAACTTTGAATGCAATTAACCTCTTGATGTTTAATAACTTTCGTACATTAATCTCGAATCATTAGAAGGTAATTACGCTCGTCCGTGAAATTTTAGAAATCAATTTCAATGAACAGGATATTCATTACTCGTACCTCGAAAAGAGAATCCTCGGATGCGTAAATCACTGTTTGAGAAATCTTGTAGTATGCTTGTAGTTTTGTCCTGCAGTTAATGGATAACTTCACAGTAAATAAAGCACTTATTTAACTCTTTGCACTCGAGTGGCGACGCCGAGACGCCGTTAAAAATTGTTATGTCACATTTCAAAATAGTTTTATTAATCAAATTTGTTTATAATTAAAGAACTGCTGAAAGCGTAACGGGTCACAATATTCAATTTTCCGTTAATTCTGCTTCGAGTGTAAAGGGTTAACTGTTTATTGTGAATAGATAAATAAATAAATGAGAAAGTTACTTCCGGGGCTTTCTTGTATATGTTTCGGCAAATGCAAACAAATTTTCTTTTATTTTTTTGTTGCAGAACGATGACAGCAAAGCAGTCGATATGCAGCACCCCTATATCTATGGTTTTCACACAGTATAAAGGTAAATTTTATTCTAAAACAAAATATCTATTTTTTTCTACTCATAGTAAATAGTTAAAGTAGCACTTTATTTTTGATACTAGTACTACTACTGCGGCGATACATTTCAACCGTAAAACAAGACATTAAATTCAGATTTCTCAAAAAAGAAGGCCCGCTTTGAAAGTAGTTGTAAGAATTTCTCAGTATTGAGTAGATAATGCAAAAATGCTCTTTTTCAAATAGCGATTTCCTACATCGGAACGTCAGATTGGAACGCGTGCAAAGCCATTCTACATATTTCTGCCTATTACGAAGGGATTCCATTTTCATTCAAGCGACGATGCGAAACCGGTTGTTTGGTTTCAATGGAACATTAGTTCCATTGTATAACTCGTTAATTATTCCGTAAAACGGGAATTTTTCTTCGTGACGCGGATACCCGGTGAAAGAACGAAAGGGTGAACAATTATGTTCGATGTAAAAAATGAATTTTCATCAGCGATCGGAGCAAAAATGAATCTATAGACGTGTCACGAAGTTTGCACGTTTGCCGACGTATTCAGCGTTCCACAATGGAGGATGCAGAACGCGGCCTAGCGGCGCATGGAATTATTTAATATGCGCGGAGGGAACAACATGGCTGGTAATAGGATTACTGACACATTACCTCGTCATGAAAACAAATTACGTTGTCGTTGAAATAAATAAATAATTGACTCGTACACAATCCGACCGGCGAGTGTAAGAATGGAACCCATTGGTGTACCAACGGTGATCCCTTGTCCCGTTATTCGTATATTTCCATGCACTAATTTTCCCGGAGCCGCGCAATGATTAATGTTATCGTTTCTGCGAGACAAAGCGTTTGTTTGCGTCTCAATTGCGATTCAATTGAGAGTAATTGAGAAGTAGCGATCATGGTACGCAGGGTCGTGTAATAAATTGCAATCGAACGGTTTTGCGAAGTCCCTAAATGGACAGTGACGTCCGAACGATAAATTTCGTTGAATGCGCCCGGCCATTGAAAAAATGAGGGAAAAATCAGCATAGCAACGGCGAGCGGAGTCCTCCTGGGAATCATTCCCGTTTCCCTGCCGGGATTATCGAATCAATTGGCATACAAAGGTGCTCGGCGAACCGGAACCCTCCAACGATTTTATCGTACCTTTGGCTCAAACTGCTAACATACGCTTAACGGCTACAATATCTGTTTCTCGTTTTCTGTGATGCTACAGAATCTTGTGTATTACGCTTAAATGCAAGAGGTTTACTCTAAACTACCGTTTGTCGGATCCGCAGTACGCGCACAGAGAACATTTGATTAAATTCTGTGCTCATCGAAATCTTTGGCATAACTGTGGTTGTAATTGCTTAATTCGATTGGGTTCGATACACTTCCCAATTATGGGAAGTACTTTCTTCGAATCGCATAAATTCACGTAATGGTGTTAGTTAGTTAGCAACGTTTATTAATACAACTTTGCTTAATTCGAAACCAGCTTCGTCGATCCTCGTATCTTTCGAGACCGGTTTCGTACAGTTGATCAGAAATTGTAGACAATTCTGTCGATGAGTATGCAATGTCTATGGAATTTAGAATGAATTTTTCGGGATAACTATAATTTTCATTTTAGTATTAATGATTTTCAGTATTTAATACTTGACGCTTTGTCTAACGCTTTTTGATTTGTACTAATAGAAATGTAATAATATTTGCGCCGTTAGGTTTCCAAATCATAAAATGTTGCAAATGGATATTACAATAATATATAAATAATAATATATAATAATATATAATAATATATAATAATATATAAATAATATATAATATATAAAATAAACAGTGAAGTTAGTTAATCTTACAATGTATATAATGATTTACAAGCTTTTTGATTCAAAATCATTAATACATAGATACCGAAAGTAATTTGAACATCCTTTATGAGAATTTTTGAAGTACGTTATGGTACGTTACACACAACGCGTGTGTTATTCAATTATTAATTATTATTTATTATATATTAATTATTAATTTAATTCAGTTATTATCTAATGATAAATATAATATCCGTTTGCGTGTGTCAAGTAAAAGTCCAAGGAGTTCGCTCGTGACTCATACATATGTAGACGACTGAACTATTAGCTCAAATTTAAATATTTATTCTTACGCTAATCTACTGCATTTTCCTAATTTTGATAGGATCCACCAAACGTAATAGAAAAACTGGGAACCTACAAGATGCCGCACAGTGGTCCGGATCGAGAAATTCGGTAACATTTTGTCAAAAAATGTTCGATATCTACTGAACTCTTATTTTAAATAATATAATCATTCAAAGCTAGACATTTTAAAGACAGTATTTTTATCTATGAAAACTATCTTCTTTCTTTAAATTATTTTAAAGATATTACTTAATGTATGTATCTGTTTTTTTAAACGTCACTTGCGATTTTTTGTGATAAGAAATCACATCTTTTATAAACGAACAATAAGACAAATTTGTTGGAATATTATGCTCAATGCAGTAAAAAGAATGCAGTAAGTAAATTCTTTACTCTTAATAGATGATATCTTTCTTATTCCACAAAATTCCACTTTGTGACATGGTAGATTATTTTCAGTATACTTTCATGTAAATAATGGCGTTACAATTATTATTAATTATTATAAAATGCATTTTTAATTTTTCGGTCATTTTTGTATGCGTTGATTACGAAAATGTTTCTTGATTTTATATTTTACGTGTTTCATAAAACGTTCCATGTATGAAACATAAATATGAAATACATATTTAAAAAGTAAAAAATAGTTTGTAAAATTGTATTTAAACAATTTTCTTCTTCATAAACAATATCAATGAAAATTAATTAAAAATTATTGTTTATCAAATGCAAAAGATATTTAGTTATCCACAGTTAAAAATGATTGTTTTTTTTTTAAATATTTCTCGGGAAAATTTCATTGCAATATTTCTCATGGTTCAAAGAAATTATGATAAAAAGTCACTGAATTTCTCGATCCGAACCACTGTGTGCCGTACAACGTAGCTTTGCAATTTTAATCCGATGCAATGAAACACTTTAGTTGTATAAAATTTTTGTGGTTACCGTCGAGGCAGTCAAAGTGCTAATGACTGTTTCACACTGCGTGGGTGGGCTTTCGGTGTCGATTGGTAGTTGGGATCCTCGGCTGCCTGCGTTACGCCCGCTCCGTCAGAACTGTTTTCAAGCATGAACGTCCGCGGTTCATGGGCACGAACAGATCGAGTATGCGTAGAGAGGAGCGATGGCCATTTCTCAAGCAATACGGTTACATTCGAAATTAACAGGACCGACCGACACGGTTGCCCGTTGGTGGTTTACGCCGTTTAATGGCGGATATGCGCGGCCTCCGGGGAATGACATTTGATGCTTCTCGGTCTTTCAAAGGAGTCGCTTTAGCAAAAGCAGGAGCGGGACGCTCGTATTTCAAATGTGCGCCGCCTTCTACGCGTTCTTTAGCGAGCCTCGTGTTTCCCGGCGATTGAATGGACGGATCGCCGAACGAAATTTCACGTTTACGATAATATTACAGATTTGCGGTCGGACCTTTGAGTTTGGCCGATGCTCACAGTTCCGTCGATTCGGATTTTATTAATCCGTCGGCACGTCGACTGCTGAACCGCCAAAGTCGTCCTCGAAAAATCCCATAGAATTGGTGCAGTTTAATCAACGAAACTCAAACTAGAGAGTTTGACCGGCCGCTAGTCCTTTAATCCGTTTTGGTTTTACAAATCCGAGTGAACTTCGATTTACGAGATTATATTACAACTTTTAATGGCGGGTGCAGAATTATGTCGCCCATATATGCGTAATTATTGGAATGCGGATTTTTGGGCGAATTTTAGTTTTCTAACAAGGAAAGAAACTTTTCTAAATGATTCCTTGTGATTCCTTTGTTTTTGTTTTTATAAATTCGTTTAACTTGTAAATACATTTACGATCTACATTTACGAATAATTGTTTGCGGCTTATCAACATGTATAAGAAAAAATATAAATGCTTTTATAATTAAAAAATGTGATTTAATTGTGATTTTCTAAGTTTATAAGCAACACGCACGTCCGGCTTGTAGAGTTGGCACGAGTTTTATAAAAGAATGACGGCAGCAAGTGATAAATCTTACAGTGAGATGCGTGGTCGTTAAACTGATAAGGGTTGATATACTGGAAAAGTATTATAATTTACGAGTTTCTCTTATTATAATTTACGGTGACGATTATAATCGGCGCCAGTATCCGCAGATCGCTTTGTCGGCAACGACTGAAGTCAGTTTTTAGCGCGACAGAGTTGACACTTCACTGCACGAGTTACGTTGCGTGTCATCGGTGACACGGAATTATTAAATTTTATTATAGGATATATATATTTTATATATATATAATATATAGAATATATATATATATGTATATATATGTATGTATATATATGTGTTATATATATTATATCCTATAATAAAATTTAATAATTCCGTGTCACCGGAATGGTGTACTGTACGTATGACATCGTTTTATTTTAATAATTAGAACTATAAATTAAATAAGATTCACATATGTATGCAATATTACACTATTCATATATAATAAAATATATATATGAAATATATATGTATATATTTCTCATTGAATAAAATATATATATGAAATATATATGTATATATTTCATATATATATTTTATTATATATGAATAGTGTAATATTGCATACATATGTGAATCTTATTATAAATATATATGTTTTATTATATATGAATAGTGTAATATTGCATACATATGTGAATCTTATTTAATTTATAGTTCTAATTATTAAAATAACGATGTCATACGTACAGTACACCATTCAGTTGGTTATGATCATAAATTAACTACCGTAATGATTAAATGTAAATGTCATTAAAAAATGTAACAGCGGAATTGCACAGTCTACCAAATATTACGAAGTTGCTCACCGCTGGTTATATTACATATAATACATATGATACATACAATGTTTAATTGGCAACGTCTGCATAATAAATTATTAAATTGCACGATAATGTAATTCAATAGTATCTCCTGAGATTACTGTTCAAAAGGTCTTAATCTCTTCAATTTCCCTTTTCTTTATATTATAGAAATTAAGAAAAGAAGGTGCCAGTTTACATGAATGTTCGCAGTCTATTAACACTCGGGGCTCGGGTCCATTTGGACCCAAGGTATAAATTTTGTTCTTTGACTATCTAGTTTTTGATAATTAATTCAAATTTGCCCACGTTTCATTAAGGTCAACAGAAATATTAATGTGTCTAGATGGAGTAATCTTAAAAATTGATAATTGTTGGGAAAAATTGATAAACAAAATTATAAACGATCTTAAATACTGAATTCTATTGTTGTCAAAATTGTCCGCTGTTTAAGTGACAATTACAATTGATTTAGCATGGGAGGTGTGCGTTTGTGCACATACAATTGCAAACGTTCGCCTAATACGTCGCTAATAAAAGGGTCGCCGTGATTGCAGTCGGTATGAAACGTTAACAATACCGATCACAACATAATAAGTAATATTGACACTCGTTTATGAGTGATGCAGCAGACAACATCGTTAAAGTTTGGTCCACCGTAAAAGTACACGAAGGATCTTGGAGGGAAACCATGCGCAAATCGATTACCCTCATAAAACTGTATGCGAGGTGAGATTGGGGGTGTTCGATATAGCCCGCAGAGCTTTAAAATCTCCAGAGCGTAGCAGTTCCGCAGGTAAATACTTAATCTCCTTTCTTCCGGCGCCGCATTTCCTTTTTATGAAGCTTCGCGTGCAATTTAAGGTCACGTGTTATGGCGGCATAAATTTTATTGCGTAAGTTTTATCGATTGGAATGACACTGCCCACGCGAGCAAAGAATCGCGAAGATTGGCTCGTCCCTTCTCTTCAATCATTCAACGAAGTAACCAGGTGACTTTAACTCGCTTAGAATTTCATTTACTCGAGGTTAGCGACGCCAGTTATCACGATATTGATTTTAAGAAGATTTTCGTTGTTATGCAGAATAACTATCAACGATTTGAATGATTTATGGACGTAATCATTGCATTGTTTTAATTTAATAAATATAAGTATTTTCGACATTTTGATATGTATACAGGGTGTCCCAAAAATGTCTCGCAATCCGGAAATGAGGGATTCCTGAGGTCATTTGAAGTAACCTTTTCCTTAACGAAAATTTAATCCGCGGCTTTGTTTACGAATTATTAACGAAAAACATTAACCAATGAGAGACGAGCTCGACTGGTGCAAGTCGGCCCAGCCAACGAGCACACGAAGCCCAGTTCCGCTCATTGGCTCGGCCGTCTCGCGCCAGCAAGCTCGCCTCTTATTGGTCGCTGTCTTTTTTTAACGACTCGTACACAAAGCCGCGGATTGAATTTTCGCTAAGGAAAAAGTTACTCCAAACGACGTCAGGAATCCCCTATTTCTGGATTGCGAGATATTTTTAGGACATCCTGTACATGGTCCGGTGGTTTGTCTTAGGTTTGAATATAGGTTCATCTTCAATCGTTGATATCTTCAAACAATAATTTTGCGCAAACCAAACCATCAAACAATGCGACGCATTTAATGTGTAATCACTTCTGCGTGGTTAATAAGTCCGTTGTTTGCAAAACCGATTCCATTGCCTATTGTTTGAATAACCTATTCTGTAATTTAAGCAATTACCGGTGTATTCATGTAGAAAACACTTTAGACACACAGACAAGAAAGATCCTAAATTCTATTACACGAGAGTTAATTGTCTCCGTAAATCAGTGGCAGAGTGGGCGCGATGTTTGAATGCTGCTCGAAAATCGTACTCGGTGTTTCCGATTGAATGCGGGCAGGAGGCCGCGGAACTTTGCCTTTCATTTTTATATTCAAAATCGATCGGAGAATCGAATTCAATATTTAATGAAATATTATCCGCAATTTTCTCTGTCGAACACGAGTGAATCAATAGAAATTCGACATAATGGAATCACCGGCTGTCAAGGGGCATCTCGCATCGAAATACAAGCCGAAACATTACGAAACCAATAACATGGTATCGGTCGGTGTACGATTTTGCCAAGCATTATGAATTTAGTTAATTGTACGCGCACGCACGACGATGTCTATCGGGGTTTGTACTTCGAAGCGGGGTTACGCGAATCCGGTCGGATTGGAGGGCAAAAACCTATCAAGTTTGCGCGTTCACGTGCGATTTTTGCCGCGATAAAGACTCCCCGTGTCGCCGTGCACGGTATTGGCGCGTTAACTGGAGTTACGCCCGCTCGACAGACTAATATAACGTAATGGAAACTCTGAACGAGACCGGGATTTACGTGTTCTGCCACGAGCGACGTGCTATTTTCGCGGTTTCTCCGGTGTTTGTGTTTAAGCCCGTTACAAATAATTATCGTTAGCAACGGGAACGAAGAGATAATACCCACTGTTTTATCACCGGATCCCTAGAATACACATACGTCCTGCACCTGCGTGTCCGTCGACCGCGAGGATCGCGGCTTTCTTTGTTCGGCTGTCGCGAATAAAATGCCAACTGCAATTTTACGCTTCGCGGCAACCTGCGCGTAGCTGTTCCTATACGTAGCTATCGATTCGTTGTACCTTCAAAAATGTTATTGATTTCAGGGATCAATAACTGACGTCAACATTCATTTTTGAGCGTCCGTATCTCGATAGAACTTTAAAATCATACGCTAATTTATCGTACATTATTCTAATCCAATTGTACTTTTTATCGTAAGAAGGTTATATGGCGAGATATTTAACTCCTGCTTCACACGTTTCTTCGCTACTCCCGTTTTTTAACTTTTTTATCCGGGCCTATAACGAACATTTAAAAAATATCTTTCGTAGATCTCGGCAACTTATTTGCACGCCGGACGGGCCACGTAAATTTACGTTTTTCCATTCTGATTTCCTAAAACGTAGATTTACCACGTAGATTTACGGTTTTGCTTGTGAATTTTTATTAACACTGTATTAATATTTTTTAATATTTTATTAATACTAGACATGTAAATAAATAGCTTTGTAAAATTTTATCCAAAATAGTGTTGATTTAAAGAAACTGCAACGCTTTGAAACCATGCATACATGAATATTTAATTCTCTTAAAAATTGCCCGGAAACCGAGAGAGACAGAGAAAAAATACCCAGTCCGTTAAGTGATAAAGTAACTTGATTTGAAATTATTTGCGTTTCCAATACAGAAAGGAGAAGCGGCTAAATGGCAATCATTCGCGCTGCTCCTATAATTTTCTTACACAACCCGCAAAAATCGTTCTAACGAGCTGCAAAAATAGACAGGTGATTTGATCCTAAACTAATTGTGATATCTAAATTTTGATTAGTCAATTTGAATATCACAGAATATCTCATTTTAATAGTTATATTTTTTATAAACAAAGAACAGACAAAAATAACATGAAAATACTGAATGATTCAGTTACACATTACACTAAAGTGTATAATAATTATGTAGAATTGAATATACGATAATATGGCTAATAAATTAGAATGTTATAGCATACACATTCCATTTTACATCACAATGGAAATGAATGCTATAGTATTCACATCCGCGAACGTGTTAAGAAACTCTCATCGGCACATCTAACAAGCGAAAAAAATTGTCTGGCAAAATTTTCCTGCGGCACAAAATGCATCAACTTAAAACGTAAGTTTCAATGCGCGCGTATAGACATCCCTCGCGCGATATATGGGTGTACATTTCGACGTAGCAGAAAGTCAGCGAAACACTCTATATGCCGAACTCGTTTCCGAACCAGAAAATCACACACAAGGGTCGCCGGACGTTGTTGATTGATTTTCCACTAGCCAGGACAAGTTCCGACCGTGACATATTTCCCGTTCATCAGACCGGCGCTGAAACTTTTTCCACTTGTTTTCCTCTTCGTCTCGGTTACCTTCTACTCCGACGTTACTCGAACTTCTCCGTGGACGCGTATTCCCTTTTTCCTTATTTTTTCCTTTTCGCCGGCTTTCCCGTTGAAATATTTAACCGTGCGCGAACTTCGGGGGCGTGCGAGACCGAAACGAAACGTATAATCGGCGCGGCGATTTGTTAGCGACTGCGAACTGCTGGAATTTCTGAATAAGCATATAGGAATGACATTTCCGCCGAATCGCCTGAATTGCTTTCCGGGGAAACTGAAAATTGCAATTTCGATGGAAGCCGCTTCAGGCCAAGCGTAAACTTTTAACTCGCCGATTTGTTTCGCATTGGGTCGCGACGACAACAAAGTCACTTTGTAGTTTCGTGATTCATCGGTCAACCTTCGTCTTGTCTCTAATTATTCCCAAACCTCGAACCGAGGTTTACGCGGCTATGGCGACTACCATTAATATTCGTACTCCTTTTATAACGCAATAACCTTTTGCAAACTGGAATAAACGATTTGAATTTTCTTTTAGATGATAGCAGGACTAGTATACTTAACACATTGCGGACGGCTCACGAGATATCTCGTTTTTAGCAAATTGAACGTTGCGGACGGGTCACGAGATATCTCGTTTTCATGTTTTTTTTATTTAATCGGCAACAAGCAACCAGCCGCAAATATTTCTGTTACGTAACCATGGTAACGAAGCCTCCCGCATTCCTAAGTAATTTTAGCGAAACAAATGAATCATTCCAAGCATGTAGAAATGATCAGTCATTATAGCCACTCTAAATCAATATTCAAATTTGTATAATAAATAATAGTTGAAATGTAAAAAATCTTATATAATAAACAGATATATAAACTATGTATATATAGTATTATTTAAGAATACTAAATGCAAATTAGAAATGTGCGTATCCGCTTCCTGTTACTTGCCAAGCATGTTTTTGGAGCGTTCGAAAATGTGCGGTCTTTGAGGGCGTGTTGAACGCGCAGAGCCCCGTCCGCAATGTGTTAACAGTGACTAAACTATTTTGTTACAATTTTGTTATTACTTGAAATGACGAAAAAACTAGACGTACAGGACTTTGATCTGCACCTATAACGAAAATTAAAAAAAAAAAAGTTTTGTAGACCTCGGTAAGTTATTGAAAATTTCATTGACATTGGTTAACGCAAAGTCAAGTTACAAGCGTTAAAAGATGGTAAAAACTGCAAATTTCTCACACTTGTTGGTCGTAAGTATCAAAAGTCGAGGCAAGACTGCGATTTTGTGATCTTCAATTGTTTGTCAAGCTCAATCGATTTCGGTGAAATTATTAACATGCATATAACTTACCGAGATCTACAAAACACGTTTTTTTACATTTCCGTTATAGGCTCAGATAAAAAAAGTTAAACAACGAGAATCTCTTATTTTATTTTGTCATTCCAAGTAATAGCAAAATTTAAAAGAAGTATTTTAGTTATGGTCTAGTATCTAAACATCTAAAACAGAATTCAAGTCGTTCTAAAAAATGTATTGCGTTTTGAAAAGTGTCCGAATAATTCAGGTATATTCACATACTTGATATCGTAGCTCAAGAATCTGTTTGTGCTTATTAGTGCAATCACTTTCGTGATTCGTCAATATAATACTTCCGTTTTATCTTAAATTATCCCCAAATCTTTAAGAGATGTTTATAGAATTATACTGCAGTTCGTTGAATTTCTGAATTTATTTTAGATAATATCATTACGTTATTTGTACGCTATTTTACAAGTGTGTTTATGTTAATTAGCATTCACTCTCTTGATTTGTCTCAATCTAATTTTGTCTTACCTTCACTAATTCCCAAATCTTTAAGCGATATTTACGCAGCTACATGCGAGATGATATCAAAAAGAAACCAGACTCTCTTTGTAGAATCTTTATTAACCCCTTAATGCACAATTTTAAAAAAAAACCGACCAAAAAAAATCAATTTTTTTTATCTAAGAAAATACATATTTGGACCTTAATTTCAATAAATATGTAAAAGAAATGCAAAAATTACTAAAAATTCAATAAAAATAGTGGATAAATAATTATAGTGAATATTGAATCGCATTGCAGATCGAATTTTGTACCCATCGTACTGTTTTTCAATTACCAGTTACTATTTTGAAGGGGAAGGAGGAGACGAAAAAAAAAACTCAAAAATATTTAATTTTACCTAAATTTGTAATAATATAATAATAATATTTATTAGCTGAAAAATATATAATAAACTAAAATTATTCAAAATTTTCTTTTGTATGGTAAATTTCAAAACAAGGTGCAGCACATAGCCCAACATTCCTTATTTCAACATTAGAAAACATACCTTTTATACACTAAAAATCCAATTTACTCTCTATAAAAATACACCATAAAACAAAAACGTTTTTATATGTTGACACTAATAATATTTGTAAAAAATAAAAAACAATTGTCTTTGAAGAAATTCACTTTGATAACGTCTACTTTACTTTACGACTTGCTCACGAATAATACACTAAATGTTCATAAGTGCCATCCTAAAAGTGCATATTTTATTCCTGAATAAGCAAAAAATAGAAAGAGATCGGAGATAACTGGAGAGTATCAAAACTCACAAAAAGTGCCAACGCTAATTAGATACGCAATAATGGATATAGATAGATAGAAACAATTACCAGGTCAGATATGCTTATAAGTGTCACCCTACAAGACCATATTTTATAATCCCAAATAAACAAACTTTACAGCTTACAATATAGAATTACACGATGAATATCAATAAATTGAATGTTTTCCTTGGTTTTTATTAAGTTATTTTTACTGCCCGGATATATTCGAATCTGAACATTTTAGCGACATAAGTTGCGACGCCGACCGTATATATACGGGTCTGCACATTTTGGCCGGTTTTGCACGCCCGTGTTAATACGTTTCTGCGCGTTAAGGGGTTAATCATTTAGTTGAAGTTTAATTCTCCTCAGCATCGATACACCCGATCCCAACGTTTTTGCTATGAATGCAATGCCTTCTGGTAATCATTTCCGACAAGTGTGTCCAGCATCTATTGTATAATAATTCATTCTACAGGGCATCCCAAAAATGTCTCGCACTCCGGAAATAGGAAGTTCCTGGGATTATTTCAAGTAACTTTTTCCTTAGCAAAAATGCAATCCACGGCTTTGTTTACGAGTTATTAACGAAAAACACTGGCCAATGAAAAGCGAGCTCGCTGGAGCAAGATGGCCAAGCCAATGAGCGGAACTGAGCTTCGTGCGCTCGTTGGCTAGACTGCCTCGCGCCAGCCGAGCTCGCTTCTTATTGGTCAGTGTTTTTCGTTAATAACTCGCAAACAAAGTCGTGGATTGCATTTTCGATAAGGTAAAAACGATTTCAAAGGACCTGAGGAACCCCACATTTCCGGATAGTGAGACATTTTTGGGATAGCCTGTATATTTGCTCTAAAGTCTCGTAACGAGATTGTGTAAAAATCAAGGAATTTTGATAGAAATAAGATGAAGCGATCATGTTTTTTTACATTGAAGTTGAAATGTTGGAGAATAAGGACAAAATAGAGAGAATATTGTATGAATATTTTCTAACCATCAAGTATATTACTGTTGTCGCGATTTTCGTAAATAATGAAAATAATGAAAGATTAAAACAGACGCGTTTCAGATCTGACCGGTATGATTTATTGCTAGTGGTAGTTTTTGACCAGCAGAGCTGCTTTGAATCATTTTACCTGATGCGAAGAATATAGGCAACTGCTATTAATAGCCGCAGGCTTCTGTCATTAACAGGAAAATTCGGATATCAAAGTTTGAATTGTGTATACAGTCGCCTTGAATTGAAAAATATCGAAAATGAAAAATACATTTTTGTACGTGTTGGAAACACGTGGAGTGGATTTTAATTTGACGCCGTCAAAATAGCTCTTCAAAATATTCGATTCAATAAATAATATTTATAGGACATAAATATGTGAAATAAGTCAAAGGAATTTCTACATGCATTGAGGTTTGCGTGTAATGAATGAATATCGATTTGATCTTAATCAAAAGCTAAAATTATATAGGGTGTCCGTGAAGGATATGTTCAAACGGGCACCAGGCGAATTTTCATGGAAGAATATGAAAAAATACAGACTAGTTTTCTGTCGTTTGGGCATAATTTTGGAAAAGATCGAGTTTCAAAATTTGATGAAGATAAGATGAATTTTCAAACTCGATTTCCTCGAAAACTAAGCCTCAAAAGGAAAACAATTATTCTGCATTTTTTCATATTTTGTTTGTACAAATTCTTCAGCAACACCCTGTATATCGCGTATTTTTAATCCATTCTACAGAGAAGCCTTGTAGAACAATGTGTATACAGCTTTGAATGAAATATTTATTTTTTGGTGTTCCCTTCTCGTTAGAAAATGCGCTCAAAGGAATTTTGATGAAATTAATAAATGCAGCTGAATAAGTGAAAACGAATTAGCGCAGATTTTAATTACGCCAACACGTTATAGACGTGATAGTGCACAGCGGTATTACAAATTTAATGATCAAACTGCGGATTCTTTTATGACAGACATAAAGTAGACTGAATGCAAAACATGAAAAACATTTCACAGATTTTAAAATACTTTTGTATTATTTTCAACACAATAAAATTACTAAATGAGGATATAATTGTCTGTACAGCTCCTGTGTTTTACAATTGTGGCAGATAATTCTGACATTGGACAAAACAGGTTTGATTTCACTGTTAATAATTCAGAGTAAAACAAATTTATTTACACTATTATGCAAATTAACATTAACGATAATATTGGTAATAGGTTTATTATTGGGTTTACCAAATCGGTTTATCACAGAGTTAATCTCTACACGAAAACAATATTATACTATCTAAAACTGATCATTTTATTGGTATGCAATCATTTCGTCATGTAATACTTCATTCAAACTATGCATATAAGAGAATACGCACTTTTTGGTTCAAGTTATTGCTAACAACCATACCATTGATAGGATCACATCAGAATTAACAAGTTAATAAATTATTGCTGGTCAACGACTGTGTCGACTAATTTTGACGTCGATCTAAATTAATTTCGGTATCGGTCTCAATTAATTTCGGTAAATTCTCGTCGATCGAGACAATGTCGGTGAAATTCGCGTGGACGAAATTTATGTCGGCGTTTTCAACGTGACCCTACGAAAACGTACGAGATTCTGGAAAATATTTTACTCCCATGAAATTCTATTCGTAAGGCAGAAAAGATACCTACGCGCAACCTAAAGAAAAAAGACAAAAAAATAAATAGAAGAGGGCTTCCACATTCTGAAATTTTTGGCACAATTCTGGCATTTCATGATAGCTGGCTATCAACTTTAATCTTCTATTTTTTGCACTCTGTTGTCAGTGGATCTCTTTCTTCTCGCTCTTGCAGTTCTTGCTCGTAGTAATACTGAGCGCCCGTGTATGTTACAAACCGGGAACGTGCCGCGAAGTATTAAGATGACATCGAGCTAGGAAACAAAAGAAGAACAATTCGCAAAATGTGCATATTTTTAGTAGAGTTTATGGAAAATTGCAGTGCAAAGTCTTCGACGCAGTCTTCCATAAAATATTTTATTCGTACCGTTTGCACGGCGAGCTCGTAAAAACGGATAATTTTCCTTTGAAAATGCCGTTTCAAAGAACAAATTATTTCATTCAAATTGAAAACTCCGCTGACCTCTTATGATTTCCCAAAAGTTTCATAGTTCATCTGATTTCCCGTGCATTTGTAAAATATTATTCAACGAGACCAGAAATGTAAAAGGGGTAATATTATTCAATTAGTAGAGCGGTAAGTTATTGAAATTACGCAATAGTTCTAGCGCATTAAAGCCATTTAACATCAATCAGAATTCTCTTGCATTAAATTAGAACTGCGTTTACCCGAGCGTTGAACTTCAGCGTTTAAAGAAACATTTGCTTGCTTGATGGCTTTGATATATACTGTTCATCGTTATGAAACTCTCATCTATCTTTTCAACATTTGCCTGACGCACTGGTGACTAATACGGGGAAACTGGAGAACGAAACTATCGAAAGAATTTGTAACAGTGTTAATATTCTATGGTCATAATTTGTTCATAGATTTCTGACTTCAATGAAAATTCATATATCTATTAAGCGCCTTTGGATTGTCTACTCCTTTCGTATTTACTACTCATTGCTATACGTTAAGTATTGAATAAATTACTTTGTTTGTTCTATGGACGCTGACAACGAAAAGTAATGATGTTCCCTTATGTTGCATGCGTGAGTATTATTGTTTACTGGATGTGCAGTAATTTCTCCCTAATTCGCGTACAGATTGCGCACAAAAATGGACAATTTGGGAAGAAGAGGTATGATTGTTGTCAACTATTGGGATTATGGAATGGAAATGAATATGATCCTAATTCTTTTCTTAAAAAGACTTTATTTTATTCCTTTATTGAGAGAAGGTATATGGGCGAAAACGATCGAGCGACCAAACTCTACTGAGAGTCCGGTAAGAAAAAACGCTTCTTTTATACCCTTTTTGGGTTCGTCTTATCCACCAATCAGAGACGTTTTATTTGTCGCGTTTCACATTGTATACGTGACGCTGGGACCCCCAAACAGTCAGGGTACGATGTATATCTAATGGTACCGGTGATGATGTATCGCGGTATCTACTATATACAGTTTACATCACCGTTGTTGCCCGCTGACGGAACCGGCGAAAATGTAAACCGATATCTTAGTGTCTTAGTACTAAGTAAACTATAGATTAATTTTTGTTCGAGGCTAAAATTTCAACATCAACAACTATAAAAACGTGTTCATTATCCATTTTTACCTATTATATTATTTTTGCCAATTTAGCCAAATTATCCATTTTTGTTTCTGAGCCGAGAGTCAGTCAAAGAGAATTTACTGTAGCAGGAAAGCTACAACTAATTTCAGGTGAAATGTTTATATTCTTAGGAAACGGATCGACACGAATAGACATAACCTCCACTTCTGGGTTTCAAACATTCTGGCAGACTGATTAGACTTGCGAGATTAAGATGAATCTATTCGAAACTTTAATATTGCCACGTCGGTAATATAGCATCGCTGACATAATTCTTCACTAAAAATCTGTCAAGTGAGCTAAACTTTGAACATCGAGTTGTAAGGATATTACAAAGATATTTCTAATGGACACTGATGTGCCATGTGGCAGTCGTTACTACAAAAACATGGACTTACATGCAGTAAGTCACGAAAGTATTCGAATGCCTTTCAAATTGAGATAATCTTAATCTAAATTGATTAGACCAAATTGTGGACCAAATGCTATAAATATTCTCGAGATATCAGGAATTCATCGCTGTCTAAAACATTGCAATTAAATAGTTAATAATAATATAAGAAATAAACGTTCAAAATTGTTTCTTTTTTATTTCTTTGGTCACCCCAATCTCAATCGTAATTTTTATTAACAATTCTTTTAGTCATAGTCTACCTTCTGAAAATATTTTCGACCGCGTGCTGCAATTACGAAGGAGTTATTTAATTTTATAAGGCGTTCGATTACTTTCGCCGCTCACTGCATGTATAATCGTTTTCATACATACCGCGTTAAACATTCGTCAAAATAAATCGTTTTGGCGGCGGAGGTTTGGCATCGAATGTTTATGGAATTGGAAATGCGCGTTTTTGCGGCACCGCGGAGCCGTCAGAGCAGCGAGGATTGATTTGCATGATAAAAACAAAGCCAGGATTCGTCCTAACATTTCACCGGAGTCGGCTATGATGGTGGACTCATGAGGAAACGCAGATCCTCGAGAATCGCGAACTCGAGGACGGTGGAAGTCCTCACCGGGCTATGACAGGAAGTTTCTGCGGGAACTATGAAGGGGAATAGCATGCTAAAATATTACCCGCATCGCAAAAAAAGCCACTTCTCCCGGGAACTCGATGCCCATCCCAGCGATTTGCCTACCCGCGAAACTTTCCCGTTACGGTTGCAACGCGCCCGCGTATTTTTCCCTACAGTTTTCTCTTCGTTCGCGTTTGTGATTGGAGTCGGGACTGTTTCGAATATCCTTCCGGTAGCCGGCTGTTATTTCAAACAGCCCTTTCTGTACCGGAGTTCCCGCCGCGCCGCGTAAACGCGATACGCGTATCTGCCTGAAAGGAAACTGCTCCGCAGGAAGTACCTACGTATCCACTGCCGTGTAGAAAACAAAGAACGAGTGTCGTTCCCTCTCCCGCTCCTCGTTTCGTCACTGGTCCATTCAGAACGGTCGGGTCTTGGAACCAGAACCCGTGAACCTTGACAACATTTTTCGGAATCGCTACGATTCGAAGGGCTCGCCGTAAATCGTTCGGTAGATGCCAGAATCTTGACGCGTTACGTACCGAAAACCAGTTATAGTGGTGCATGGTTCAATTAACCAGTTAGCTGTGACGCCTCTTTTTCAGAGCACGCACCTATATCGCACCTATATACCGAGAATCAAGCGATAACTAGTATGCTCGTCAAACACAGTGTAAGTGTCGCTGTTAGAATATTGAATCGAAAAGACGGTTTTATTTTATAAAATTAATAATTTTATTACTAATATCATTCACTTAACATTAACGTATACTACATACATAATAAACGAGAAAACCCAGGAAAGATCAGATACTTATAAAAGTTACAAATTCAAATTGCCGTTGTAGAGTAGTATTCGGGAAAGCAAGGAACGATACATAATGGCGCTTTGCACGTCGAACACCAATATCGTGATTGTTTTCTAATCTTATTTTTGTAACAATGTAAACATCTTCGTGTAGGATTGTCGTCAAAATATTCTGAACATCTTGAAATTTGAAAATATGTCTTTGTTTTCACTAAAATTACAATTTAAATAGCCAATGGTCACTACTTTTTACGCACGACGAGTATACTCGTTATGACAAAACACATCCACTTCTCCGTGACGAGCGTACTCGTAAAACGCAGCTAACTGGTTAATATGAAAACCGTACCTTGAGCTTGCGATTAGCGGGCCTTGTCTCAGATAAGAATAGACAACGACAGAGAACGGCTATAAAGTGAACCTGCGAGAAAGAAAATTGGATTAACATTTTATTTGTATAATTGCAGCGTCAATGGATAGCTGAGATTTATCTGATTAACACGTTGACTGCCACGCATATTTACAACAAAATCTCCTACAGGCCACCCGTGCCGCTATAGGAAGCGTGCGCTGTTAATTCATATCTGTTTCTGTTTCTGCCTGAACAGTTGGAATCTTTGCCGAGTACCGAATGGTATAACTTAAAATCTCTGCCCTTATTTTTTTCAATAATGAAAAGAGATCGGATTGCCCGGAAGGAGAAGCATAAATAAAATTACATCGTCAGATTCTGATTTGGATACTGATAAATATAATCTTAGTGATAATGAATGTTATGAAGATACTATTGACGAGATTTTACGAGAATTGGTCATGGAAGAAGAAAGAAATGTTGACGATACTGAGGAAGCTACAGTTCAAATAAAAGATACGAAATGGACCGATCAGAGGCACGAGCATATCTGAAAAAACCAACAACTTTTTGTCCAAGCTGTCCTGATCAACCTCAACTTTGCAGAGAATGTTTTAATGTTATACAGTGCGAATAATTTTTTTAATAAACCATTTTTATAAGAATTCAATAGTTTCATTAGCTCCTGTAGAATATTTGTCGAAATATTTTCGGAAATCCTTTGTAAGTAGTCAAATCAGCGTCACCCGAATTACAGGTGACGTGGCCTGATGAGAACTTTTGCTGTCACCCGAATACGGGTGACGCGGCAGTCAACGTGTTAAAATGACTTTTATCGAGAAGTTTACTATTGTAGTTTTAAAGTTTACTATTATATTATATTTACTATTACATATTTACTATACTCATTAACCCTTAGCGCTCCACGCGTTTCTCGTGTACTACCTACCAGCAACTCCGGCACATTTTTGGAGCAAAGCGCCTGAGATGAAGGAAGTCTTATTTCGAGCGGAAAAGATTACACGTCCTTGTGAAAGCGTTTGATTTTATTCATCTTATGTTGCTAAATATAAAAATGGGCAAAAAATGTTTTAATCGTAATAGTACACACGCTAAGCACGTTTTCACTACAAATAACAATTGCCAACGTCGACAAAAACATAGCATCTTCAGTGTAATCATGCTAAAAATATTGGGCTCCGCAGCAGAGCCTTCGGATTTACGGAACAAATGACGGATGTCCCCATAGCGGAGTCAACGGATCGCTAAGGGTTAATTAACCCTAGAGGCGGATTTTTGTATAAGCTAAATAGGCAATAACTAACCGCAGCAGTTTTTAAGGGGCAGCGGTTTTTAGGAAGCGCGTTATAAATATACGAACAATTATTATTTTCTTATTGGAAAACATATGCACAAGTACATTAAATCGAGCGTCATAGTTCCTCATGAGATATGTCGAGGGTATCCTGCAATGTCTAAAAACATAGTTCAACAATAAAGCACGGATCCTAAAATAGATAATGAGATAAAAATCAAAATGAAATAGAAAAATAGTTTTCGCTGAACACAAACATCTGAAATATTTCAGAGAATACAGTAAATTCTCCCCAATTGTCCCTCAGCTCGTAAACGAAACTTGACAATCGGCAACTACAAAAACGAGTCGCGAGGGTTGAATAATCGTATCTCCGTTTCCCAAATTGTCCGTGTTTGTTTACATGCTGAGGGACAATTGGAGTGAATTTACTGCACGTATTATGTGAAGAAGTTCCGTCAAGTATCGTGTTAAACGATTTCCATAATGCGTAAACGTTGGTAAACGATTGATAAAACAATGATATGCATGGTGACGGGGACGCAAACTGAAATTGCTCGTCGCCGACTCACGGCGTCGAAACCAATTAGAACCGTAAAAGGCGCGTAATGTCTTTTTAATGTCGAAAATGGACTGCACAATTGACGAGAAAATGCGGAGAAAACGCCGAAGTGGAGCCGGTGCTTCCAAGGTCTATTGCGTTTACAGTAAGAACAAAGTTTCTCGCCTTTTTGGAGACTAAAAAACTGCCGGCGACGAGGTAAGCGTTTATTGAAACGAGCGACTGCCTCGTTATTCATAAGTTCTGCCAAAGGGTCTCAGTTTCTTCGCCCTCTTCTCGAAGTCGGGGAAGAAAGAGGCACCGTTTCGTCGCCGTTCATTCCGCCGATGATAAGATTTACTCGAGTTATATGTAAATCGAAAGTTTTCCCGGTAATCTCTTCAAATTAAAACGACTCGTTTAGAGCATAATAAAACTGAACAGAAAAAAATCGGAGCGGACGTGCACACTTTTTACCGTCATCAGGATTGACCTTCATGCAAATGTAGCAAATTTTCGTAGACTTTGAGATAGTGCAGTCGGTTACTGTGGGGTAACCAATTGCTGTGCTTTTCGCAAGTTTAGGGTCTTCATTATAAGGTCTTCACAAATTAACTTCATATTTATCGAATAAGACATATTATATTTTGTATTCTTTTATTTTGTTTATTCTGGAATTCGATAAATGTAAAGTTAATGATATCTGAAAAAAACGAAAGCACAGTAATCGGTCACCTTACACTAATCAGCTCCACTACTTTACAGGATTTCATTAAATTCCACGCGTGGCAGATACTTTTGTAATCACTATTTAGCTTTTTATTACACTGACGATGACTTTAGGAAATATTAATATTTAATATATTTAATATATTTAATATAATATTTCAACCATTCAATTTGCACCATAATATATTTAATATATTTAATATAATATTTCAACCATTCAATTTGCACCATAATAATGAACCAATTTAATACAAAAAAGTCCTGTAAACAGTTGTTCGCTTTTGCTCCGTTTTGAAGAAGATCGCGGAAAGAGTTAGAAAACAGATTTCTTTAGTCTATATTTTCAAGATGCCTTAGTAAATCTTGAGGCTATAGAAGAAGTATACTGTGGCGGCTACTTTCAGACCCGCCAACAGATGGCTCCTCATTCCGCAAGTAACCGATCTGCCTTAATTTGTATATATGTTACCGTAAATGACCGAAATTGGAGAATGTCGACTTTCACCGGCGAATGTCAACAGATACCAAATACGTCGGTGAAAGATCGAATATTTCATTACATTGTTGTACATTCGGACCCTCTCCGGTGTGCGTCGACAATCACAGATATGCTCTGGTGGAGGTCCAAAACCTGTCATTGCAAAAGGAAGTGTTCCACAAATAAATGCAGTTGTAAAAGCAAGGGACTCTTGTGCAATTCAAAGTGTCATAATAGTTGAAGTTGTTGCAATAAATAAGATTTGAATCACATAAGTAAGTAATTTTTTTATTACTATTATTTTCTTTTCTCATGTAGAATGTACCGTGTATTGTAAATTCTTGGTCATTCCTTTCAGAAAGAGAGGCGAATAAGTTACGTCACCCTTGTGGCGTTTTATAGCGACTGAATTACGGAGAAGAAAATATAAATCTCCAACGTGTTCAATATTCACCATTAGTGCATGGTGAATGTCAACATTTACCGGTGTAAGTCAGAAATAAGGGTATTTAGCAAATATTTCGGACATACACCAAGCGACTATGTGAATGTTGACATTCACCGGTGAAAGTCGACATTCTCCAGATTTCGGTGTTTCACTGTAACATATATATACAGACTTCGTCCTTTCTACCAACATCCCAACGTCTTATGGAAGGGCCCGCTAGGATAGCCTTACTGATGAGTCCTCTAGCGGGTCCTGGACGAATCGTCTTCTCCTCTCCTTTTCTCCCAAACATCGTCACATCACCACCGACAAAATACAATGCTTAAGATGTGTTAATACTTAAAGCTGATACGCACTCTTAAGATTTATTATGAATTCTTATTGAAACTGAATAAATATTTTCATGTAACATGATGAGAGGTGGTATTAAATAGATTAATTAAAAATAAAGTTTGCAAGAGAATCTATTTCCTATATGATGCAATTAACACAGGTCTGGACAAATGGATAAGTTCACTTTTATGTTCATTCTTTTATTGTTGCATTTAGAATTGTCGTTGTTCCTTCTCGAAAAATCTATCTGTTCCCAGAGGCAATGACTTATTAATTAGTCTGCTTAAGAACTCCTGTTGTCCAAAAACTACAAACTCAGTCGCAATATAAAGAGTTTCCGATAGCTGGTACGATCTATTACCTCAAAAAATAGATGAAATTCGCTGTTCCGACAAACATTGCAGAATTTTTTATCGAGACCTTATTGTCACATACTTTTACATAATACTGTAAAAGGGCAGAGCAATAGTGCCAAATCCAGTAATTTATAATTTCAGTAGCCGACCGATGCACCCGCTGCATCCCATTTTCGAAGCGTCATGGCGGCAATTAACGAGACATTGTCCAATATCGCAATTCGCCTCTCGAGCTCTGTAAATTGCTTTTTAATAAAATTTTGATATTACCACAAGATCGGAAAGAATTCGTTATTGTGCCTAACGAACGTTGCAGCCGCGCGTGTGTGTGTGTGTGCTCGATCGTATGCGCGAGCCTGAAAGGATCCGCGACGATTCCCCGGCTCTCCGCCATTTGATCGACAAAACAATCTGGAATAGAACCGACAGCTAATTGAAATCGCTCGCAGTTACTTCGGCCAACCTTCTACTTCACCAGCAAGTGCCGGTCGCCTGATCCTCGGCCGCGCTACTATTTTCGATACACTTTGCGTAACGATGTCTATTGTTCGCGCGGCAAGGTGACGCGTTTGCCCATAGAAATCGAAAAAATAAACGAGAATATATCGTTCTCTCTCTCCCCCAACCATCCAAAGGGACGCCAACTGGGATCGTTCAACCTTCGTTAGAAACAAAAAAAAACTAATGCAGGACACGTGACATTGGATTCCGATCGACCATTACAGGTCGATCGATTCTGGTTGTATCTGCTGTTGACTCGATGTTAAACGAATCGCTCGTTCAAAGTCCTCTCGAACGACAAATGGCCGTCGGTGACGTGGAACGGGGCCACCGCGACGATGGACGGATGCGCGATTTACCTGGGCACTACGGTACGTTTTCTGTGCACAGTGTAGTGTGCGAACGGCTGTGTTTGCGTATGACGCGTTTCTGCGACCGAAGGATCAGCCTCCAAGTGATAATTTTTTGTCGGTGCCAGCTCGTAGCTACACCCCGGAGCAATGCGTAGGCAACGCCGACACTCCGCAACCTGTTTGTTATATTAGACAAAGCTGTTTGTGTTGTTCCCGCGTCCAACAGTGGGATATTTGTCCAATTTCGCTGGTCGAAATTCGTTTTCGTTAAACACGCCGTAGTTGAGAGACAATAAACCGAAAATTTCCTTTGTATTTTTCTTTCTATTTATAGAGATATGACTATTTATATACCATGCCGTCTGTGTCACGGTATTTATATCTTTTACTTGGGTTATTTTGAAATCAAGAACGATTATATTTTCAGCGACAGTGTTTTCATCAACACGATTTCAGCGACGTTGCATTTTATCGGCATTGTTTATACACCGACATATTGAAATCACCGCTGACAAATGTTTACGTCGACTCTCGTTTCACCGACAAATTATCGACACTATGTGGATAAGAAATGTAGAAATAGAGACAACAATTATACGTTTATATTAGTTCTGTATTGATCAACATTTTTATTGATTGTCATGCATTATCGTCAAGATTAACAAAGGTAAAGCAATTTAAGTTGATCTCGCCTCTCATTGATCAGTGTTTTCCGTTAATAGCTCGCAAACAAAGCCGCGGATTGCTTTTTCGCTAAGGAGAAAGTTACTTCAAATAACCTTAAAAATCACCCCTTTCTGGATGTTAATATTGTCGACTTGTCGGCGACTTGTCCAAATCAAGTCGCTGTAATGTGAAACTGCCCTGTTGTGAACAACTCCTTAACCCTTAAATGCATGAATTAATGAATTTTATTTAAAAAATAGGGTTATAATTTTTCAAATGAGTGGAAATCGGGAAAAATATTAAAAAAAATTATAAGTCATATCTTATAGGGTTTTTATTGAAAAATATTAATGATTCATTTTTGGTACACTATGCAAAATAGACATAAAAATTCTTTAGTTAGTATGACATATCTATAACAAAATTATAAACCACATGCATACCACACCAAAACAAAACCAACAAACCAATAAAGGAAGCATAGTACTAAATACATGTCGTAATTATTACCATTAGTGCATGTTGTCCCATTTTTGCATCAACACGAAATAAGCCCTCCATACACATGATAGTTACGGAATATAGACAAAAGTACTAGCAAATTAATAAATAAGAGCCTTACCTTTAGAAAATATTGTTTGTTTAACGAATACACCAAAATATTTCTAAATAATCCACTTCCAAAAGTACGTAAATGAACCTGCTATCAAAAATGCGCGCCAATTGGTATAACGTCAGAAAGATACAAATATTGAAGTCAAATGTCATTATTTTAGTTAATTTTTGATAAGTCAATGGACAAAGGAATCACTGCCATTCAGCCAAATGTATCGATATCAAAACTGTTGTCGGGTATCCGCGCAAAAAGTTATTGATTCATTTTTGGGACTCTATGCATTTAAGGGTTAAAGAATAATAGAAGAGAGGGGTTGCCACGGAGGTGTGTTATCAACGGACGATCGAAGAGTCGAGATCGGACCGTCGAGCGATCAACGTTTCAAATTCAAAGATCTCTAACATAATTGAATTGAGTTGTATTATAGTTTATGCACTTTATTGCAAATAAAATGCCGCGACGCGAAAGAAATGCAGTAATTCGCAACAATATTATTATGGGACACCCTGTATCAACAATGTCGGTGAAATGCGGTATCGCTGAAATCGCGTCGATGAAAATATTGCCGGTCAAATAATTGTCAATAATCATTCAATTGTCAAACATTTAATAATGTTTCGTTTGCGACGAATACAAGGAGTCAACGTGCAATAAAATACAAACATTGATAAAAATATTGTCTTTACCATGTATGTAAATTGATTCATAAAATCGAAAAGTTCCGCGATAGTAACAGATTAAAAACTATAACAAATGCAAAGTTAATGATATAAAGAAAAATTGTATTCTTTACAATTGTCCTCAGATATATATTCCGTGTTTCGATCCAATTTATATCGCACGGTGTTGTGTAACATAAATTGGCTGGGGAGGAGTGTCACATTCATCACAAATACTTCCATTATCTTACACGTTCTCAAACACGTAAAAAACGTTTAGGAAAAGATGTATGGTCCAAAGGGATGAAATTGATCGTGGAAGAAATTGCCTTGGTCGTAGTACTCAAGGCCATCGAAATGTCATCGATGGCATCTTCAATAAAGCTAAAACTTTTTGTCTCTGGTTACACAGTTCAAATATTTTATAAATGCCTTATAAATATTTGATCTTATACCGACGTATCAAATTTTCAAGCGGAAATATACTTTCAATAATTTTTATCATTCGAGCGGTTAATTATAATGTACTTCAATACCATCTCATTATTCACTTTTTATTATTATTATCATTGCTATTATTACTAGACTGTGGATGTTTATGCATTTATGACAAAAATTTATACGTCAAACATAAAACTATATTAACAAACATAATTCTATATGAAAGACTTAAGTAATGAGAATTGGATTTGTATAAAATCGCCCACAATCATTTCACCGAGAATGTCGTAATCGACACCATTTGACCGACAATGATTTCGCCGATGATATTGTTTAACGGATATAGTGACATCACCGACAATGGTTTGTTTCATCGACACTCGTTTCACTAGAATTACTATCATTGGCAGGTAAACATAAAGTCGATGTCGATGAATCAAATGTCGATAAAAACATTGTCGGTGATTTCACTATTTCGATTACTTAATACAGTCGGCGAAATCGATGTCGGTCAAATGGTGTAAATTAGGACATTGTCGGTGAAATGATCGTCGGCGATTTGATACAGAACCATGAGAAATATGGACAAAAAATGTATCCCGATCTTTTATTATGCACATAAATACGTGGTATGCTTCCACTTCTATGCAATTCGTCTTCAAAGGGTTAAAGATACTATATATATATATATATTTATTTCTTCTTCATTAACTTCTTTCATTAACTTGAATTATTTGCAAAGAGTGTAATATATATATATATAAATATATATAATATATATAATAAATAATATATAAATATATATAATAAATAAATAAATATATATATATATATATATATATATATATATATATATATATATTACACTCTTTGCAAATAATTCAAGTTAATGAAAGAAGAAATAAATCTCTCTATGATACCTACTTCTTACATTTAATACAGTCAATTTTCATTTTGCATAAACATCTGCATTCTAATTATTACCACTTTTACCGGTGAGAAAGGAAAGTAACGACTCTTCATATGAAGTGGATCTCCGTAAAACAAAACAAACAGTACAGTAAATTCTCTGCAATTGTCCCTCAGCTTGCAAACAAAAAATGGACAATTTGGGAAGAGAAGATACGATAATTCGAGCCTCGCGGCGCATTTCTATAATTGAGCCGTATATTTTGAAAGTGGCATACGTCACTTTACCGCAATGAAATGTGGCGATTTTTTAATGTTTATACGAAATTATTTATACTGAGGAAAATATCAGTATCCTGAGATAACAATTACAAGTAAATCTTCTCGAAAGTTAGCATCCATATTTTTAAATGTGTTAAAACGCAAACCCTTAAATATATCGACTTAAAAACCAAGTGACTTATGCCACTTTCAAAATAAACGGCTCAATTGTTGACAATCGGCTGCTATAAAAATGAGCAGTGAGGCTCAAATAATCGTATCCCCTCTTTCCAAATTGTCCAGTTTTGTTTACAAGCTCAGGGACAATTAGAGAAAAAATTTACTGCAACTCCAAACAGCTCGAGTTCATTTCGGGGAAGCAAACCCTTCCTCGCGTTACGCGTTTGAATTCCGGCTTCCAAACCTTTCAAATTTAAGTTATAGTTAAGCTAGTAAAGCATTACTGCTTTATTTTTCTCGATGGTCTCTCGTGTTACTTACGTTTCTGGCTTCGACAGCGCAGTTCTTCCCGCGCGAAATCCGTCAAAAGGTCTCCGCTGATATTCGCGCACACGTTGGCAATTGGCGAGAATTAGTCTCGTTATTCGCGCATCTGCATCCCCGCTGACAACCGAAGAACCGAAATAGAATGTCATTGTCGAGTCGAATAGGTTTATTAGTACCTATGAACACGATAAACAGGTACTTTACAGATCCGTGTCGTGGGCTCGCGAACGCGGGAAAGCCCTGTCCCTCAAATAATTGCGAGAATTGAGACCCATAGAATGGCTACGGAATCGCGTGTCGGTATTAGGAGAGATTCAGCAACAGCCACGATAGAAACAGAACGGCAGCTAACAATAATAGCATCGTGGCGGCGGGCGGGCGCGGGGACGGCACGTACCCCCGTATATTTCATTATACCGTGACATGACAGAATATTCATTGGTCGAGAACTTACTAAATGGCGAATTTACTATCGCCTAGCGTTCACCGATCGATCTTCGGAAGTACGGCGATCTTCGTGACGCGGTGTCAGAGGTGAGGAGAAGCGGCGGGAGATTCGAATCGGAATATCACTTGATTACGTGATACAGTAACATCGTGATTTCCTATAAACCGGATTCACTGCCGTTGCTATGTACTGCGCTGCGTGTACACAGTGATCATTTAGGTAAGCGATGTAAACATTCGGAGTACCTACCAGTCCGTGTATCGCGAAATACGAATGCATAAGTGATAAGTGTACGTTTCGCGTGCTTGTCGGGTTCGAAAATAATCATTTGACTTTGGACTAACATTGCGAAAACACTGTTGGATTTGTAAACAACATTTTTATTTGAGCTAATCTAAACGGAAAAACACGTTCGTTGAAGCTCGACGGATTTTCGTATTTTTCTCGCGATCGAAGGTGTTTGACTGTGGAATGTGTATGAATATTTCGATAGATTTCAATCAAAAGTAGGGTTTTTAAGTTGATTTTGCGCGGAAACTAGTCGCATACTAGTAGCGTACAAGTTATTAATAAAGAAAAATGGAAACCGGAAAATGTTTTAGCGGATAGTTCTTATTCTTTAAAATATATTAATCATGCCCGTTTCACTTGACTTCACTTACACTTCAACTGCGGGCGACGTGGATTCCCGTTCTAATTTTATTTTAAAATTTAGCAAAAAAAACTAAATTAAAAAAATTTTAATATTAAAAAAAATTGTCATCTTTTTTACTTCTGTCTTTATATATATTTCTTTTTCAATATAATTCTTAATCATTTCAATCGAGATTCTTTTTCCACACTGTTCAATTTGCCTATTTAATAAAAAATTGTCTCATTGTTTTGTCGTGTTTAATAAGAACCCTCATCAGTTATTCTCATCTAGCTTCATAATTCCTAGATTTGCTAATTGTACCACCATGCCGGAGAAAGTGTACTCAGTTAAATTTATAACGTGTAGTATATAAACGGAGAAAATGATCTCACATACAGTAGATTTGTGTAGTTTTGTATTGAGTAGTTCGATACAAAACGATAAATTGAAACATTTATATACATACAGTTAAATATTAGGAAAACAAGATAATTCTTATCTGGCTGTGTGATAGTGACTTACTATATTTAAAAGAGATTAAAGTAGCTTATATAAGTATTACTTCTGCAGAATAATAACGTCTCTGTTATAAATCTGCAGTTGTGAAAGTCACTTCGGATAGGAAGTACATATATATCAACATGAGCCTTAAGTTTTCTGTGAACTTGTGCTTCATGTTTCATGATACGCCATCTCTCAAGGAAAAATACAAATTAGCTAAAGATGCTGGATTTAAAGCTGTCGAAAGCAGTATCTATCCTGGCACTACTATTAAAGATATGGTAGAGGCTAAAAGAGGTGCCGACGTCGAACAAATTCTCCTAAATGTTTATACAGGTATGTACAAATTATGATTAATGTAAGGAAAAGAATATGAATGATTCACTTCATGAAGATCTTCTTAAGATATTTGTATCATAATTAGGTGATATATCGAAGGGAGACGTAGGATTTGCTGCAATTCCTGGACAAGAGGAGAATTTCAAGAAGAGCATTGACACAACGATAGAATACGCAAAAGCATTAAACTGCAAACAGTAACAAAATTTTATTTATACTAACCAAAACTAATCATAATCTTTTATTGTATTTCTCAATTTTTCTAATTTATTTTTTGCTTAACTGTCAGAATTCATGTATTGTCCGGTATTGTGAGTAAGCCAACATCCGCTAACGACGACGTCTACGAAAAGAATCTTTTATACGCGGTCGAGAAATTTAAAAAAGAAGGAATCGTTGCTCTCATTGAACCGATCTGCAACGCTGACGTTCCAAATTATTATTTGAATAGTTTTGAAAAAGGTAATCGTAAAAAGTTGCCAAAAATAATATTCAATTAAAATGCTTCTATCGTTAATGTGAGTGTTTTATTTAGGTTTAAACATAGTGAAAAAGATAAATAGCCCGTATTTAAAGATACTAATCGATGTATTTCACCTGCAACAAATTTGTGGAAATCTTACGAAAAATATTAAGGAATTAATGCCTTACACGGGTATGTATTGATTTTAAATTTTTTACACAATCGTGTTTTCAAAAAATGGTATTTATATAAATCATTAAATCGTTCATTTTCGTTTGTTTTATTTGCAGGTCATGTACAAATTGGTCAAGTTCCAGATAGAAACGAACCTGACACGCCTGGAGAAATCGACTACAAATATGTACTTTCTGTCTTAGAAAGAGAAGGCTATAAAGGATATGTTTCATTGGAATACTATCCAAAATCATCTCCGACCAAAGGATTAAGTTGGTTGCAGAAATATGGTTACAAATTGTAGCGATGTTATGTTATACGCGTATCGAGATACACCATATTTTTATAAATTTAATTTTTATTACGAACATTATATACATAGGAAACAAAACATGAAGTAAACTCTTTTTATATATACGCGCGTGTTATTATTCTTGTAATATTAAATAAAAGAAATGTTCTATGAAAATGAAAAATAATGTCAAATAAAATAAATCGGAAGCATCATAATATAATTCTATCCAGTACTTTAGTACTTTGACAATTAAACAACTGTTGATCGCTTTATGACAGCCAACAATATTGCTATTCAATATCAATTCATGTCTTATCCGTGCATTATGCATACATATAAAATTCATGGCAGTAATTTCTTTGAAGTTTAATTTACATTTACGATCACATGAATTTCTCATTTTTGACATTTTAGTTGTAATTCTTAAATAGCAACGTATTAGCATTTACAAATGAAATCATTTTAACGTCGATGCCGAGAGACTTTGCTATTGATGACGTAATATATTCGTGTTGATAAATCTTAACGAATTATTTTGCATTTTAATTACTCGAACTTTCAATTCAGTATTACTATACACAATCTTTCCATGAATCATTTGCAGTTGTACATTAAATTGTCTTAGAATGTTTTGTACATAGAATATTTAGACACACAAAAAGACAGAATTGTCAGCGAGTGTACACAAACGAAACTAAATATATAATTAAATTTCTTGAAATATAACGCTATTTTTGTTCCTATCCTTTTTTAATCCTCTCTCTCTCTCTCTCTCATTCTTTCTTTACCATAATTACAATCTTCACTCCCGTTCTTGTTCTTGGTGTTTTTAACTTTTTTTCTTCAGTTGCCTGACCTTTTGCCTCTGGTCTTTTCCATGTATTGCTCTGACTTCTTATGTCGCACAAGTGTCGGTGTAGACGGTGGACTGCTTTTTATTTCTTCCTCTATTTAAATCTTTGTGAGTTGGAGCTTTATGAAAAGGTTTTACTATTTCTATCGTGACCTCTCTTGGTGGTTTATTTGTTCACCTTGTGCTGAAATGTCTCGGGTTTCATTATTGGATGCCCGTAAGTCGCGTGATATAACGTTGCCTTCAATCTCGACGCTGATGTTACGACGAGACTTTTAAAAATGTTAACAGACGGTGCTGCCTTCAAAAGGCACCAATCAGAGATTGAAGGGAAGAAAATTACTTTCTTGCATCCGAGATATTTGCCTTATAATTTTGAAGCCCTAACTAAACCGACGCAATTACAGTAAATTCTCCCTAATTGACGCTCAGATTGTACACAAAATGGACAATTCGGGAAGAGGAGTATATTTATAGTTACCGATTGTCAACAACTATAAAAACGAGCCGCCAGGCTCGAATAATTGTATCTCCTCTTCCTAAATTGTCCATTTTTGTTTACAATCTAAGTGTCAATTAGAGAAAATTTGCTGTAGTCGATTTCAAGCTCAAAGTTGTCTCCACCATTACTAAAAGGCGTGTCACAAAAGCTATGTAAATTGAAAACGAGGTTTTGAAAATAGTCATTGGTTTCGTGTTCCCTAGATGACAGGCACATAACCTGCAAATCAAAGGGATCCGTGTCCAGAGAATTCGGTTCAATCTTGGTTTCATTTCGCCGAAGCGACATTTGGGGAATACTGTTACGGTTTCTGATATTCATATCGATTTCCTATTTAATTAAGTAGAGGTTAACGCAGCAGGCTTAATAAAATTCCCAAAATTTCCTTCAAACATACACACGGACGGCGTCGCGTGCGATTGTTTGTAATCGTAAAATCGATAAATTATTTTTAAAAATTGTTTCTCCTATCGGCCGTTCAAAAGATCGCGCACATTTTCGAGGCGTCGAATAGTTTCAAATAACGACTCCGATTTCTTCTTTAATTATAGGAAACGGTGGTTATAACTGCACCTGAAAAGTTTAATATATTCTGTCGGCTGCGCTGTGAGATTGGTACATCGGTTTAACGAAAATTCGCGGAGATCCCCTGGCAGCAGTGGAGCAGTCAACGTGTTAATTTTGAAATTTTATGAAAGCGAGTACGGTGAATTGCTGCGTTACCGGGGATGAAGTTCAGTCCTAGACCGCTTTGTCCTTTAAAATTCTGCGGTTGATGTTGCGTTTTAAAGTGCAACTCACGCGTATTGCCGGTCAATTGTTATATTAAATGTCGCGTTTGCGGCAAACTTACATAGATAGTAATAGTCGCGGAAGTATTATAAAAAAAAGAATATTTTTCTATAAAATTCGAAATTCTCCTGCGGAAACAAAAATATAAACCTTAAGTCCTTCTCTTGACGATTGCGTAGCTGATTATGCAAATAAGCACCTTGCAATTGCTACCAGTCATGGTCAATTCTGTTTTTCCTAATTTAACATTCTTCCTACGATTGTATGTCAGTCTTATTTTAGCATATTTCTTAAAAATGGCAGTTTTAACGATGTTTCGAATTAAAAATTTACTGGTGTTATTAATAATGTAATATTTATCCTCAAATCATGCAAACGTAACAACAACTGCAACGGAAAAATACATGCTAATAATTTTATTACCGTTCCACTATTGTTTATAACAAGTTCTTTCATTCGTTTCAGCTCGAAATAAAAGTTCACCGCCCCGCTGGTAATTAAATAACATGCTGAATTAAATTTTAACACTATTCTACAACTACGGTTTAAAGTCAACCGTGTACAGTAATAACAGGGTAGAAATCACTGAAAAGAGGAGATGCATAGAAATAATTTTATCTCTAACAACGCTGCATTTCTTTGTCCGTTTACAATGGTCCCTAAACCGTTCTGTATTTGCTTTTCTTTGTGCGGCACGATAAACGCGGAAAGATTATTCGCACGGGCTGGCAGCAAGGGAAATGATAGACGACAACAGAAATGTTAAACGAGATCAAAAAGTGGTGGTTCGCGGATTTTTTTTTGTCACGACTCCGTTGCTAAATGAATTCCTCGCTAACGGATATAATGAAATCTGCCACGAAGTCTTGCGAATTCCCGTCAGCGAAATAGTGTATAAATGAAGTTTGCCAGTGACATAACTACGCGTAGATCAAAATCGTGTATCCTTTCACCCCACCGTATTCGATATTTACTCCTTAAACGCTAGATTCGTTTTGTTTCTTTGTACAAGGGGACGGAACTGCAATGTTTGGCAGCCGTCGTAATTTACTGTCACATATTGCCGTGGAATTTTTTATGCCTTGGTCTAATAATCTTTTATTAGATCTCGTGTGTTCCCAACGGCTGTATTGTGTACTGTAAAATCTGAACGAAGAATGAACTATGTCAAACATTATTTCTTGGAAAGCAATTTTGTATGGGTACTTACAGATTTTCCACTCCTAATAAATCCTTTAATTGATATTTTTCACCTTACTGCAAATGAGAAATTCACCTTTTTGCAAATTAAATTAAATTATTTCACAGATCAAAGTTAGCCGTTCCTTAATCAATCTTTGAACTTAATGTATATAAATTCATATACTTTCTTTATAAAATAATACAGATTACAATAAAAATAATTGATCTCCTTATAATCAATAAAGTATAGATATTATTAAAATTATTATTAAAAAAGTAAAATATTATTTGCAAAAAGGTGAACATGATTTATAGGGGAATTAATTTTGAGTGATAAAAGGTAAATGTGATCTACAAAATGATTCATTTATAATTGGATTGTGGTTTTTACGCATTGATAACTGAAACAAGTAGGTGCCATTCAAAACAGCAAGCCGATTAAAATCAATAAGGAACGATAGAAAATTTGACTTCAGTTTCTCGTAATTGTTGTTAGCAGTTTATATCTTGTATAATGCTCCGCGGTTTAATTATAATAAATATCAAATCTTATGCATTTTGGTATCTCCTTGTTGATTGTACAGTTAATTCCATTATTTCGCGTTCCATCATTTATAATTCTAGATAAACAAATGCAAGAAACATCGTCATGTTTTCAGACTATATTCTATTTTAATTAGCAAGTTGATGGATGTTCATAAAATTTGCAAAGTCCCGCTTAGTTTCCACACATTAGCAAATCAGTTCTTCAAAACTGAAAAAATATATTTTTATTCGTTCCTTTTAATTCGTTTTGACCATATATACAGGGTGTTCCACAATTATTTTAACAGCCGAAAATGAGGGGTACATAATACATACATAATACACAATACAATTCGGACACGGAATTATTTAAATTAAAATATCATATAATTAAAATAATATAATTTTAAATTAAAATAAAATTAAAATAACCTTGATATAACCTTGAGATAACGTTGAGATAACCTTGACATAACCTTGAGATAACCTTGACGTAACCTTGACATTGTACGAGGTCAATGCACTATCCTGCGCACATTTCCTTACTTAAAAATTTCATATGTTACATACAAGGTGTCATGCACACTAGAAAATTAAAACGGCCGTCACGGTTAAATTACTTACTATTTCGGTTCCGAAAAATAAGTAAATATTCTTCAGACGTTCTAAAGTAAATGTGAACAGCGTTTCTCTTAAAAATATCACTGTTACGTAGTTAAAAAAGATCCGGAAGTTCTTGCTTCGTGATTTGTTCAATACTTCAAACGCGGCTCGAGTCCGTCCCGACCAACTGTCAAAGCCTCGTGCTGCGGGTTCTCGAACTTCGCGCCGTCACCTTTCATTGGTCAGTGTTTTCCGTTAATAACTCGTAAACGAAGCCGCAGATTGCATTTTTGCACAGGAAAAAGTTACTTCAAATGACCTCAGCTACCCCTCATTTTCGGCTGTTAAAATAATTGTGGAACACCCTGTATATGTATATAATAATATAATTGGCTATATATAATATTTGGCTTAAATTATATATATATATATAATTTTTAATTTTCACTAAAGTCAAACTACTGTTTACACTGTTTACGCATGACGAGAATACTCGCCATAACATAAAATATCGTCATTTCTTCGTGACGGGAATACTCGTCGGAAACAGCTAACTGGTTAATTAGCGTAGTACGATTTAGGTGACCAGTATGCGGCAACGCTCCGCCGAGCACGAGACCCAGCGATATAAATGACTAACTTTTTTTCGGGACGGAGGCGATAAGGCAGTGTTATTGGAGAATCGCAATTCAGCCGCATCGATTAACATTAATCGATGGGTTCGTGAAACCGGGGAGCTCGGTTATTTTCCCAGCGACAGGGCGCAAAGAAAACGTCTATCGTTCGGATTATCCCTGAAAATAATTAGCGCGGTCGATCACTGCGTCCACTTACCGGGTGAGAAACAAGTAAACCTATAAAAATACCATTATCCGAGTGGCGCAAGTGCGACGGTTCGCACATAACGACCGACAGAAATGGTGGAAGACGAGAGGGCGAGAGACAGAGGTTGAAGCAAGAACATTGGCATGGAGTGGGGAGGGCTGAGGGTTGCGAAGGGGTTAGGGGAAGGAGAGAACGAAGAACGGCGGAGGAGCGAGAGGGAGAGTGCAAAGCAAGGAGTAGTACCGTTAATGAATTTCGAACCTGGAAGCGCTTCGTTCCTTATATCCTGGAGACTCTCATTACGTGAGAAGCTTTAAGAATCCCTGGTACTCGTAATTCACGGCGATTCTGGGAGACAGAAAGGGGTGTTAGAACTGAAACGTACTCACGGTGACGGTAGAACGTTAGCTCTCTGTTGAGCGTCCTCCTAGACACAATGATAATCCATTAATCATTCTACTTGAAGCGACACGAAATTTTGGCTGGCTCAGAGTTTGAACCTATTCCGAGGAGTTAGCGTAAAACGTGAAATATTCCGACGGCTAGGAAAATGATGAGACCTGAAGCGCGCGTCGCGGGTACGTAAACTGCTCCGATTACATTTTTCAATGTTTCACGGTAATCGGAACAATTCGAATATAGCTTGTATCGGAAATGAAATTATTCCGGCACGGAAGAAGCTTGCTTTTAATTAATAAGGACTTTACTGATCGAAATGCCAAGCTCTAATTAAACTTGGTATCTACTGCCGGTGACGTTGGAAGACGAGGCTAATATTAATGTCGATATGAAAAGTGACATTGACAGGTTTAATACTAGGGCGTTGCATGAAACTGCTACAATTTTTAATTACATCCGACGCAACAGCTGTTGTTTGATTTTCAACTTCACTGTTCTAAGAAAACAGATAAATTCGCTGAAACTTGTATTACGTATATTTATGCATAAACAGAAAATTTGTACTTTTTTTTAGAAGTACATTTAACCGTACGTATAGTCCTCGCGCGACAAGAAGGCACCTTTGCGTTTACATTCCCCCTCTTACTAGCTGCCCCACTGCCGCAACTATCGGTCGTTATTGGCCGAAAACGGTGACGAAGATCGACGGTGGCCGCTAGCGATCGATAGCCGCGGCAGTGGGGCAGCTAGTAAGAGGGGGAATGTAAATACAAAGGTGCCTTCTTGTCGCGTGAGGACTGTACATACTACAAACAGTACGCGTATTATAATTTTATGTGATCGACTAATAGACGAACGACATTGATTTAACGTTGCTTACTTCATTACATCGCACTTCAGAAGAAAGTGGAAATGGCACAGTGTTTTCCAATCGTTGAATCCCAGCTCCACGAGGAGAAACCATTTATTATCTCGTCGCTCGCCAAAGGGAATCTGGTCTCTGTCGGGTAACTGTTTCGACAAAATAACCGAACCAGATTAATTTTTACAGTAACGCATAAAAAGAAGACCTTCCATTTCCGTAACAATCATTATGATTTTTCATTTCGGAGCAACCGAAGGTTTTATTTCACTCTGGAATTTTTGAAAATTCGAGCTATTGAAAATGATATAGTTTATAATTACTTTTATTTACATAAAACTATCGCTATCGATCGTGAGAAATGTTGAAATTATCATTCGCAAACGTCAAGTGAAATATTTCGGGCGTTCGGGATAAATTAAGCGTTCTGCACTACGATCAAATATCTCTGCTAACTGTGTGTACATACAGCTGTAGGATCAGCAACTCCACAGTTTAATATTCCGCAACTATCGCGCAGTATCTGCTGTTAAATCTAAAACATAATCTAAAGTCTGCGTGCGTTGCTGCGAAACTGTTTTCGAATAATCAATATCCTGGGCACGGAAATTCTGTGCGGGCTAAGTGCGGCGTTTTTAAGTCCTGTTAAATTTAATTACTTCCATTAAGGGATGACAGGGGTGGGATTGCGAGGGGAGCGAACGCTTCAGAACGCAGCGGGCGCCCAGGAAAATAATTTTCTCCCGGTCTTTACCCTGCGGCTAAGAAATATTGCTATCTTTTTTGGAAGTCCGCATCGAACGGGTCGACGCGACGCTTAAAACGTTTCCACGCGGACACGTTTTGTGCGTGCCGGAATTGCACCGAGTAAATAAAAAGCACGGACCGGGCATAATAAATCTCGTCTAATGGAACCTTTGGAAAACTACCAGGTTGCCCGGCGGAACTAAATATAAAGACCGTGAAGATTGGCCACGGATCGATTGATCGTCTGGACAATATTTGCGGCTCTGACATTGCCTCGAGAAATAATATGAAAATTCTTTTCCTTCTTTGTGATATTCCGTGCACATGTCTGTAATTTCTAGACGGCATTTGTTACTGGTCAATTTATGTTAAGGAAAACTGATTTCACCTCCTTTCATTGCGACAGCAAATATTTAATGAACTAACTTTTACATGGACGATTCATATTTAAATATCTCCTTCACACATGTCTTTTCATATATTCGCCAAAGTCCCTCACATCCTATGCCACATGCTCACTATACATTCATTCGCATTCACCGATTTACGTTCAAACGATGTTGCAATAAAACAATCTCACTTAGTTGTTTAATCATTTGCGCTGCTAAGTATTTTCTTCCTTCCCTACAAATTAAAATTATGCACCGTTGCAAACATAGAATTGTATTCAACAAACACTGATTAATAGAGTGACATCTTTATGTTGATAAAAATTTTATTAATCTATTAAATATGCTATTGAAATATAACACTTTCCGCACACAATATTTTGGCATAATATTTTTATTTTCGCTCACGTTTAAACATTTCAAATTGCCTCGCCCTACTCGCACATCGTTCGACACTCCCTTTTCTCACATCATTCGATTATTCAATTACAATAACTTAGATAACTGATAATAGTAATATTATTATTACAATTAGATTATTTATTACAATTATAATAACTTGTAATAACTAATAATAATTTATAATAATTTATAATAACTAATAGTAACTCACAATAATTAATAATAACCTATAATAACTAATAATAACTAACAATAACTAATAACAACTAATAATAACAATAGGTAACAATAACTAATAACAACTAATAATAACAATAGGTAACAATAACTAATAACAACTAATAATAATAATAGGTAACAATAACTAATAATAACTAATAATGACAAATAATGGCTAATAATAACTAATAATAACTTATAATACAAATAATTCTACAATTTATGCAAAATAAAAATTGTCTGTATCAATTTTAGGAAAATTCAATAAGCTGGGAAGCAGACAATAGTATCTTTAAATTAAACTCAAGTTTTAACGCGGTCATTTTGATTCTAAATGCATAAAATTCGCAGTCCGTTAATAATTGTGATTTTATAAAGTTATCCAACGCTAGCAAACGTTATTATTCCGTAGAATATTAACATAATTCATAATAAATCATGAAGTATTAACATAGAATTGAATAATAATTATAATATTATGTATTATATGAGATGACTTTACACGTTTGGAATCATACGATCCGTGTGAACGACCGATAATATGCAGGAGATTAATGGAAGCACCAAAAATAATTCCGGAATCGGATAAATCCTTTAGACCACAGATTTTCACTAATGCTGATTCCTATTCACGTGGCTTATATTTAAACGTAGAATATCACAATCATTTCTAATTTTCTATTCACTTTTATAATCGAACATATTTCATGCCACTTTTTATATTTCGTAATAATTATCTATTGAATGCGCGAAAAATATGTTGTTATCAGAATTCTATTGTTATCGAAAAATTAAAATTTTTATATTTCCATGTATTAAACTCGACAAAACTCATCGAAACGCATATGGACATTTTATATGATTTAGAGTTCACAGTAACAACAGTAAATGTTAACAATTGAAGGGCGGTTCTGGAGTTCATTTGGACCTAGAATATGAATATTGTTATTTGACTATCTGGCCTCTGACATTTAATCCTCCGTGGCTTATAATCATACAAAAAATTTGAACTATAGATGGTTAATTTAAATCTTCACATGTTTAATCGAGATCTATATAACATAATAAAATTAACGTATATAGAAGGAATAGATGAGACAATAGACTAGAAAATATTGATAAATAAAATTATAAATGATCCAAAGGATACTCGGTTATATTTTTGTGAAAAAGATTCGAGTGTCGATACGAATGTCGAGAACATGTCCCCCTAATTTTGACCGAATGTTAAGATCGAGTCACTTCGATTGCTTGGCTCTTTCAACGAGCACGAAAATAATTGGGGTGGAGGTTATCACCTGAACTGTAAAACTTAAGCACTTTGATTAAATGTACCACGTGATCGTCGATTCCGGAAATCGTTCCCTATCTGAAACAATATCTCGATGATTTGATAGAAGGCAGTTAGAACTTGTACCTATAGAAGAGGTTCTTCAGAAGAGTTTCACCAAGAACTGTGTGGGAACTACGATTGATCTTTCGGATAGCCTCAATCTAGTTGTAGTTACTAGATACTTGATCCACGGTAATTTATATTTGATATCTATTAACGCGTCTGCGGGTTTTTCTTTCTGACGTTGACTTCCCTCGCCTCGTTTATGTTAACTTCCCGCGAACTTCGCCGGGATTTTTGTGCGAGAAGATTTATCGATCACTCGAGGCGGCACGTTATAAAATCTTCCATGAAATCTTCTCCGGAAACCGTGTTCCCAAGCCACAGTAAAAAGAGTCCCCAACCAAAATTATTAAAATCTTTTTGTTACGTACAACGTTCTTAATTAAAGCATGAAAAACGGTGGAACGACTTGAGTGACTTTTTCATTTTGAGTTTCTGTTTAAGCCGTGCACATTTAATAGAACGTACTATCATATCGTAATTCCTCCCAACACGAATATTTTCGTTTCACTCGTTTCCTCCAGTCGGATTCTGACGGCTTTCATTCTGAGACAGACCGAGCGCTCGTTGCTTACTATTTTTAATTAAATCTAATTCAACTGTTACGTGCAGCATTAACTGCGGCACGTTGAAACGATTCTTTGCAACTCGAGAAACGTTTTCATCCGTTTGATATCTCGCTGCACATTCACTTTCAAGTGAGCAATTATCCTGTCCACAAATTTTGATGATACCATAATTTATAACAGAAGTTTTGAAAGGAAAGTCAGACTTTATGTTTTAATGACGGCAGTGACGGATATTTTTATTTAAACGAAAAACTTGTATCGTTTTAATATCTTTATAAGACGCTTAAAAATGTATTAAATTTTTATTGCCTTTTATCTCAGTTTTAAATATAAATATAAATATAAATGCATACATACTGTACGTTGCTCAGAAGAAGTCTATCGTTTCGGCAGAAACCTGCACGCCCGTAGTTCCCATTTTTCTATGACCTCCCGAAACCACTGTTATTGATAAACGAGGAGACCCACATTTTTTTACTCGAATCTTCACACTTTGATATTTTACTAAAACTTGATGTATTACGTGCAATATTATTAATTCTCGTACACATAACAACGTAACAAAAACTTATCAACGCCCATTCTTGCGGTGGAAATTGATTCTTCGGTTCTAAATTTCTTGTAAACAATTTGTTCAGTTCACTAAGTAAACATGCAAGCGTGTACCATCGATGGTACACGTGGCACGGAACGTGTTAATAGACGCGAGGAGCAAGGTGAATCGGTCGCCCGCTTCGCCTAATCACATCTCTTGCCCAGCGCATAACTTTGTCAACAATAAATAAAAATCTGGAATCAAAACAAATTGGAAGAGACTCGGTGGCGCAGACGACCGATTCCCCTGTCCCTTGCCTCTTGCGTCCTTTAGCTTATCCGTAGCGTTTCATTTTTTCGCTTCTCAATATTACCTTCAGGTTCTTAATGTTATATGTTAACGTAAGCGCAAGATATCATATGACACAACATAAGTATAAAAAATATATGTATAATACAGTACATTTGCTCCATAATGCAATAAAAAGTTAATTACGATGCTAATTGGTAATTAGCAATTACAAATAATCATGTGTTCATTAGAGGAATCTGAAGTAAATGCTTTAGGAATAAGTCAACGCTCTTGCATCTTGTAATTGTTGCAAACTTTGTCCCGATTGTTCTACGCCTCCTGAGTCCCGTCGCATATCTCACTCACAAACACCCACACAAAACGCACACATCTGATGTGCTCCTAGTCGAAAATGGCGACCACGGTGGAGCGAGACGTGACGGGAGCCAGGAGGCTTTGTTTGTTCTCAATCGGCCGGACTCGAGTCCCTCGTTTCGTGGAAATTCAGTATTGCGGTTAACTTGGTGCCAGTAGGAAGGGATCGTTTCTGCCAATAAGGCATGCGTTTATGCTACTTCTGCGAGGGCGTTAACATGTGTGGATTGGTGGGAAGCGGTCCTATACTTTTCTCAGCGGACTTCTTCTGAGCAGCGGACAGTACATAAGGAGTATTTCCACCCTGGAAAACGAATTGTGACTGATGATAAAAATAACTACAAACTTCTTTTAAGGTTCCCAACAAACTTGAACAGTTCAAAAAGAAATCGAAATTCTCGGGTTGTCGGCTATTACATAATAGAGTGGACATTTGATACACAAATCTGAATAAAGTTTCTCAGTATAATAATCACAAGAAATAACAAAATTTTCCATCGCAAATTTTGATCAAAAGAAAAATGTTAGAGGCATTGTTATCTTTTCAATATTCTCGTAAGTCTATCCGGTGACTGAATTTGATGATGAAGCAGACAAATTGCTTAAACTAGATTCGCTTCCAAAAATGGGCTGAGAAATGTGAAAGGCTCGGCGAGTCAAGTTTTATTCTACTACGATGCTAGTCAAATTTTTCCTTTATGGTCTTGCTGCATGGAAATCGGGGCTTAGAAGTTCAGCCAGGACTGCTGCGTATGGTGGCTGGAAATACAATTTTCCAGCACGGGTTGGAGTATGGTAGGCGATGGCGATGATCGGAGGGATTGATGCAGCCTTACCCGAAATTTCAATAAAAAATTTCATCAATCCGCGCCTGCCACTTTTCCAGATAATGCCTATAGGTGTGTCGTTGCGTTACCGTTCAATCAGACAGATTTATGGAATCTTTAACCCTCGGCGCGCCTTGTTTCAAATCGCAGCAGCTATTGCGTGGGTGACTCTGATCTAACTTATTACAATGGGGGAAAGATGATCGAATTTTCCAAATATCTGGAAAATTCACTTCCACGCGGTGACGGAGACGAAAATCTTTGGGAAGATCTCACTGGAACGGAATTGTTATTCGAAATCATGATGGTACAATGTGTTTGTAGTAATCAATTGCATTAGAGGAAATCTTGTAACATATTTGAAGTTACAAAAATCAAAGTCGTCATTAATATTAATTGTATAAATGTATATAGATATAAATGTATTTTAAGCATGCAGTTTTCCTGTAATACATAGATGAAATATATTCTACGATATTTAATATAAAATTGATTAATGTTGACTCAATTGTGTATGTTTTATAATTCCAATTTAACTGGCAACGTACATCTACTATTGTGAAAAATGGGATAAAATAGAAAGAATGTTTATTTCCTGAAAAATTAGGTTCATTATAAAATGTGCACATATTTGTATTAGATGGTTTCATGTATATGCTCTGCAAGCTTTAAACAATGTCAAGGATTAAAGATGCCTTTTTTACTCGAGAGAAAGAAAAATATAAGAAGATAGAGTTTCGAAGAAACACATTTGAAGTTTTTACGGTCAGTGCTTGCAATTCTGAAGCGTCGCACCAAGTGATCTGTAAATCCGTTATTTTTGTGAATGTCGAAAAAGATTTTCGGGAGAGTATAGTTGCAATGTTGTACAATTGAATGAAAATATAAAAAAAACTGATTTATTTGATGCATCAAGATATTGCCTTTTAATGAATTTGTTTATAGTAAAATATTATTATATTCTGCTATTTCTGCAATCTCTATCGACTATCCTAAATGCCCGCTAGAAATTTTATGATACTTCTCTGATTTTAGTAAGACTGCAGATTTGTGGAAGAGCCGAAAATAAGGGTCATGTACTTTTTTTATCGGCCGAGTCTCAAGTTTAAGGGGTGAAACCACTCTCTTGAAATTGGCACCCCCGAAGCGATATCGTAAACTATCGGAGATAAAAATACAGTTTAAGTGGGAAAATTCAGTAATATTTCGCGCATAATAACATGGCGGAGATAATTTTCTAGAAAATTAGAAGATATGAAAAATAAAGAATGGAGCCACTCCTAAGCCGAAACTCTTCGATAATAATAACTATGCTGTAAATTTCATGCGTTTATGGCGAAAGTGAATAGATGCAACTTAAAATAGCAAAAACATCGGAAGAATTAAATATGCATTTGATTTATTCGTTGCGATACGTTACTACCATGTCCTCCAGCCAACTTATTCTCCAAGAACAAAAAGTTTTAACGCTGTCAATTAGCTTAAAGAGTCATCAGGATTTATGCTTCTCTTTTACAAAGGATATAAACCTCCACGATACTCCAACCGAAATTCCTTTTTTAGGTGCATCATACAATGGAGTAGAGCTATACGATTACTACCCCTACAGAAATCTACACGATTACTATCCCTACAGGAGTCTTCAGTGTCCAAAATTTATCTGGCTTTCATGGGAGAAAATTACTCATTGGAAAATCTCATGTTTTATTTATACTGTTCATTTAAATCTGAACATAGGGTCAGATAGAAAGATGATATTTAAATATAGGCATTTCTAAATTTCATTAAATATAGACATTAAATACAGGCAAATGCAATGATATATACACAAACGAGTATGTTTATTTACTATAACAACCTATAAATAATTATAAACATGTAATACTTAACATTCTACGTACATCGCTACCTCTTCTATCATGACACGATTGTAACAAAAGCAGAAGCAATTCTTCGAACAATTGCGTTTACGCACTTCGCTATTTTCTGACGATGTTCTTCCGCTAATTAATACATCCCTCGAAGTTCGAGTAATTACTAGAAAACCGGACACGCTCCTTAATGTGAAAACGAGAAGTAAATCAGGTCGCGGCGTTCTTCGATAAACGATTCAATAATAAAGTAACAAAGCTCGGTTGAGGTTTCACAGACTGCTAACAAACCGTGTCCGAACGAACACCTTTCCCCGCGAGAAAAATTTCCTCCATCCTTCTGCGTTTCCCGTCGGTTTTTCTGAGCACGGGGCGCTCGAGGGACCGGTAGGGGGCCGGCAGCGAATTCGGTTCGACGCCTGCATACGAAGGAAATCGATCAAGACGCCCGGTTTTTTTCCGAGACGAGCCGTAAACTCGCGCGCCTCGGTTCGCTAGTTACTCCTTAACTTTCTCGCTCGTCTTCCAACATTTTTTCCCCTCCCCGCGCTGTCGACATCCTTGATCGATACGTTTGCACATCCTGCCACAGTTTTTCGGTCCTCCGTCGTCCTCCGTCGTCCTCCGTCGTCCCAGAAATGCAATATTTGACGGGTCCGCTTCACCTCGCGCGGGAAACGGGGAACAGTATCTAAATCAGCGATAGCCTCTTCGGCCTCTGGTCCCCCCTTTTATTTGATACGAGCCGAGGGCAAAGTCGAACCTGGCCGAAGTTTTTATTGGCAACCCATTGCGAGGACTAGCCGATGCTTATTTCATTTGCAATGTCATAATACTGAATTGTATACGATAGTAATTACAACAAATTTTCTCTAGTATGCCAAATTTCGGATTCCTGTTAATTTGCTCGCGCTAGTTATCGCCTATGTAATTTATTGTTACGTCGATGCTAAGGTTTTCGGGAGAGTATAGTTGCAATGTTCTACAATTGAATGAAAATATAAAAAAACTGATTTATTTGATGCATCAAGATATTGCCTTTTAACGAATTTGTTTATAGTAAAATATTATTATATTCTGCTATTTCTACAATCTCTATCGACTATCCTAAATGCCCGCTAGAGATTTTATGATACTTCTCTGATTTTAGTAAGACTGCAGATTTGTGGACGAGTATGCCAAATTTCGGATTCCTGTTAATTTGCTTGCGCTAGTTTTCGCCTATATAATTTATTGTTACGTCGATGCTAAGGTTTGACGGAGTCGGTTAAGCGTGTGATGCGGGACGCGACACAGCTCCTTTGACTCGAATTCCTGGAAGACAACACGAAATGGTATGTTTGGATGTGAGTCAGGTAAGAAATCCGCGGAGTTACAAGGGACGCGATAGGTACAGTAATTTCTCCCTAATTCGCGCTTATAGATTGTTCACAAAAATCGGCAATTTGGGAAGAGCCTTGCACCTCGTTTTTACAGTTGTTGACAGTCGGTGATTGAAAACGAGCCGCAAGGCTCGAATAATCGTATCTTCTCTTCCCAAATTGTGCATTTTTGTGCGCAATCTGAGCGCGAATTAGGGAGAAATTACCGTATTGGCGAACCGTGGCATGTTGCCGCCGAATTGCCTTCAAATCCTGTAAAACATTTAAGTCATCGTTTTTATTCTAGCATTACTATGTAGGCCGCTGCCTTTTTTCGAATTTCGTTCTCTCTCTCTCTCTTTCTCTCTCTCTCTCTCTCTCTCTCTCTCTCTCTCTCTCTCTTTCTGAAGAATTGACTCCATTTGTATAACAGATATTAAAGGATGTCACAAAATTCACGCAAGATTTGAATTTTGCGCCATTTGTGCGGTTATGCCAAAAAAAATACAGCGTGACAGCTGACAGTTCAGGGTTATTAAAAATGGAGCGCTATACAAAAGAACAACGCATTTTTATTGTTGAGCAATATTTTGTAAAGAATGAAAGTTTTGCAGCAACAGTTCGCAATTTTCGTACAAAATATGGTCGGAATAGTGATTTAACTTCATCAACTGTAAAGAGACTAATTAAAAAATTTAGAGAGACTGGATCAATTAGTGATCTTAAACAGTCTGGCCGTCCTTCAACAAGTCGTTCAACACAAAACATTGAAGCAATTCGAGAGAGTGTTGCTGAGAGTCCAGGAACATCAATTCGGCGCCGTGGTCAAGAATTGGACATTTCGAGAAGCTCTCTGCAGCGTATTCTCACGAAAGATTTGCATCTTCATGCTTACAAAGTTCAATTGACTCAAGAACTGAAGCCTACTGACCACGCACAGCGAAGAGAGTTCGTTGAATGGATTATGGAACAACAAAAAGTGGATGCTGATTTTTCGAACAAAATCATCTTCAGCGATGAGGCTCATTTTCATCTTGATGGCTTTGTTAATCGACAAAATTGTCGCATTTGGGGTTCAGAAAATCCACAAGTGATTGTTGAGAAACAAATGCATCCACAACGTGTCACTGTTTGGTGCGGATTTTGGGTTGGAGGCATCATCGGACCATTCTTCTTCGAAAATACAGCTGGTCAGACAATAACGGTTAATGGTGCTCGCTATCGCGACATGATAATCCAGTTTTTTGTGCCAAAATTGCAAGACATGGATGTGGACGGCATGTGGTTTCAACAAGACGGTGCCACATGCCATACAGCCCGAGAAACAATTCAATTACTGCACGAGTCATTTCCTGGTCGTGTAATTTCCCGTTTTGGTGATCAGAATTGGCCGCCCAGATCATGCGATTTAACGCCGTTGGACTTTTTTCTTTGGGGTTTTTTGAAGTCTGAGGTTTATGTCAACAAGCCCACGACCACCCACGCCTTGAAGGAGGAAATTGAGCGCTGTATCAACGAAATTCAGCCACATTTATGCAAAACAATCATGGAAAATTTCAACAAAAGAGTGCGTATGTGCCAGCAAAGTCGTGGAGGCCATTTACCCGATATGCTATTCCATACATAACCCTATACTGTATACTATATAAATCAATAAAAAATTTACAATTTTTAATTATAAACCTGTGTTTTCTATCAAAATTATTTCTTGCGTGAATTTTGGGACACCCTTTATAATGCCAATAGTAGTTTGATCGCTCGAGCAATCGTCTAACAAGATTCTACATTTTGTGTTCTCGGTTTTGACGCACTGAGAGATGCGGGAGTGATCTGATTTTAACGGCCTATCAATAACTACGTGTAACGTACGGTAACGAGTTAGATTTCACGACACAATATACGCGCGTATATCGAGTCTAAGATACCATCCCATGAGTACCGAATTTACTGTCCTTTTAGGCCATCGAAATTCGTCTAAAACGTACGTATTCTCGCTGTCTAGTTTCTTGAAAGTCTTGTTTACTCGTTCCACGGAACCGTCCGCATTCTCAACCTTTAGATTCCCAGCATGATGTCATATGGAACCACCGATATTGCACATTTTATTGGAGAATATGTAGTTCACTTTCATCAGACTCGATTTGCGAGAAAAGATATTCCACGAGAAAAATTATTTATCATGTAGTCCACACCATCTAACAACATATATTTAGGTTTCTTATTATTATTTCTTATTCTCCAAAATACGGTGCAATATTAGTGACTGCGTATAGCATCATGAACAGGAAGTTCAAAGGTTAATAGTAAACCCAATTTGAGCAGAAACACGCGATCCTGAGAAACTTCATAGGGCGCACATGACATCCAGAAAAAGGCCGAGAATGTCACGGTGAGAAAGTCTCCGTACGTAGCATCCCAAACGATGATAACTGAACCCCGTTTAGCACCCGATCCACGTAGGGACACGTTAGACACGGTGGGGAAACAGCGGCAAGCCTGGGGACATCTCGGCTATAAAGTACGTTCGCACTTTATCGAGGAAATTCGCACGTGCGGATGAAGCGAACTGCGGATTCCTAACGAGCCACGGTCGTTTGCGCGACGCGCGACACCGTGACACGGTAATTGTTGCTCCGCTCGCGTTCCGATCCACAATTATCCCTTGGAAATCCCTTCATAGATCCCCCGTCGACCCCTGCGCGAAACGATTTTTCTCGGATCACATTGCTCGGACCTGACCATCGGTAAACACATTCTCCGAATTGAGCGATCCTCTATTACGGCGGTTCTCAAACTGGGCTTCCGAAATGGTTTTCGCCATGTGAGGCAAGTTTCCCGAAAATATTCGAACTCCTTTCGAAACGGAATAACATTTTTTAAATTGGACTAAATGACCTTAATGTTTCTTTAGATGTTAGAGGGACTAGTGTAATAAATTATGTCTAGAAATTTGTGTTTAATAATTGCAGTTAGTTGGAATGACAAAGCAGTTGAAAACTCACGTTTACGCTGGAACGAAAATTTAGAAAATGCTTTTTATACTTTTAGCGTTTGCACTGTTTTCAGTTTCGCTTATTGATTTCTGTCACAAGTGTATAAAGTCGATAATTCATTTACAGTAGTAACATTCGAACTCCTTTCGAAACGGAATAACATTTTTTAAATTGGACTAAATGACCTAAATGTTTTTTTAGATGTTAGAGGGACTAGTGTAATAAATTATGTCTAGAAATTTGTGTTTAATAATTGCAGTTAGTTGGAATGACAAAGCAGTTGAGAACTCACGTTTACGCTGGAACGAAAATTTAGAAAATTCTTTTTATACTTTTAGCGTTTGCACTGTTTTCAGTTTCGCTTATTGATTTCTGTCATAAGTGTATAAAATCGATAATTCATTTAGAGTAGTAACATTCGAACTCCTTTCGAAACGGAATAACATTTTTTAAATTGGACTAAATGACCTTAATGTTTCTTTAGATGTTAGAGGGACTAGTGTAATAAATTATGTCTAGAAATTTGCGTTTAATAATTGCAGTTAGTTGGAATGACAAAGCAGTTGAAAACTCACGTTTACGCTGGAACGAAAATTTAGAAAATGCTTTTTATACTTTTAATGTTTGCACTGTTTTCAGTATCGCTTATTGATTTCTGTCATAAGTGTATAAAGTCGATAATTCATTTACAGTAGTAACATTCGAACTCCTTTCGAAACGGAATAACATTTTTTAAATTGGACTAAATGACCTTAATGTTTCTTTAGATGTTAGAGGGACTAGTGTAATAAATTATGTCTAGAAATTTGTGTTTAATAATTGCAGTTAGTTGGAATGACAAAGCAGTTGAAAACTCACGTTTACGCTAGAACGAAAATTTAGAATATGCTTTTTATACTTTTAACGTTTGCACTGTTTCCAGTTTCGCTGATTGATTTCTGTCATAAGTGTATAAAGTCGATAATTCATTTACAATAGTAACATTGACTCATTTGAAAAAATGTTTGCTTTTATATACCATAGCCTCTCGTAGCACTGTTACTTGGTGCATTGCAACGATAGCTCTGACTGAAGACAAGCTGCATAGTTGTAATACTGTTTTTGTACATTCCACAAATTGCAGCGAAGACTACTGCAATATTATTATAATGAGGCATACCGTTGTAGTCAAAATTCCATGAGCCTCTTGTCCCCGCGATACTGGAATGCTGTACGTAATATTAACCTTTACAGAGACATTTATAATCATGGGATATTTTTAATCAATCTGCACTGCAAGATACTGAAATTTAACTATGCGTTCTTTAATATTGCTTTCTTATTTGAATCGCTAATTCCTTAACTCGATCTTTTATTTAACACAAAACTTACTACGATCAAATGACCGGTTTCTCATTTTACAATTATAAAAATTAGTCAATCGTCTGATAAAGATCAATTATCTTTATTATTAATAAACAATGCGCGCAGTCGATTGCGCTAGAATTCATGGTCTCCCCAATAACATTTATAAGAAACGAACAGCTTGTTGCCGTGTAGCCACAGCAGACTGTGGATTTTATGCATTTATCACAAAAATAAGTATTTGCAATATGAGACAGTAATAAAAACATTCAATAATCTCGATATACTACTTTTGACCGACTAAAGTTATTAAACAAAGATATAAATAAACTTACATAAAAAAAGAGTAAGAAAATAAATAAACTTCTATGTTACTCCTGTTTTCTGCAACAGTTGCAGAAATTTTTATTTTGCATAAAAATCCGTAGCCTAGTGATTAGAACTATGAGACTTTTTCTTAATTACAATTCATCGGCACAATTCATGATCACAATTATAGGGATTTTTAAATCATACTGAAACAGATAATATGTTGTTAGGATGGTCCATCTAAAGCAAATCGTCTAAAGAAATGTCTTCTTCAATTATAGATAAACTGTGGACTTTATGCATTTATGAACGAAATGAGTAGGCGAATTTTAAAACAGTAGAAAGATTAAGAATATTTAATAACGCCTGTGTATTATTTTCAACTTCCTCAAATTTTTAGAAAAAGAAAAACGTTTCTATTCGGTTCGGTCCAATTGATGACGAGAAATTTTATTTTGCATATAGACCCGCGAATAATTAATAACTCATAACTGATGAGAATTTGAAAATAAAATGTTTCCGCGTGGATAAATTATAATAGAAATTCTGAATAGAAGCACTGTAATTTTTGTCTACTTAGTTAGTAGAAATGTCAAACGTAGTAGCGGCTGTCGCTTTAGCGTACACCAACAGATAGCAACAAACGCTTCCTGACCAGCTGAAAGCCCCACCAGATACAATGGATTGTAGAGGGTGTTGTGAACCGTTTGTTTCGACGTGAAGTGAAACGAATTATTCCTTTTTTTCCAGGATTGATTTTTCGGGCAGAGTGGCAGAAATGGATGAAGTGAGATCCCAGGGGAGATGCTTTTGCACGCGAATCTGTTGTTACGAGCTATCCTGTTAAACCGGTTCCTAGTGATGCGCATTCGGTATTCATCCAGCTGGTTGATCGCGTGTAACCGGGGCTGGCGTTGGTGTTTTTGACGATAATACTGTATATGCGCGTTGTTTCCAAATGGAATTAAGTTGAACGAAGTCGCTGGTTGCCTTTACGTACACTTTAACCCGAGAAAGATAACCTACGTCGCAGAGGCGCCTGCGAAGACTGTTGATTTTTGTTAATTTTTCATAGAGGTCTAGTGATTTAAGTTTAAAATTACTTAAAATATAAAAAAATATAATATAAATGCATTTTATTTTTACAATAATGCCAAACCTTTAAAATGACTAGATTAACTTAAATAAATATCCATTGTTAGTATAAAATTGACGCTTTAGAAAAGCATGCGCCTCTGAAGCGTATGGTTACCTTCTACGTACGTTGTCATATGGTTATCTTTCTGGGGTTAATAATATTACAGTACAGCTATGGTCTTAGCGATGCGTTATTTGCGTTTTATCTGCGTTCTTAGAGTTCTACGAGTTCTGGGAGTTCTAACAGTTCTGACTAACGTTCTAGGTGCCCTTCCGCTTGTCACCTCGGTTTTTTTGTTGATTGGTGGATGGTGGGTTTTGGTGGAGGAAATGAAGCGTTTTTGATTGGAGATGGGTGTGTCGGAAGGAACTTGAAATGAGGAGTGGGGAAACTGTTCGAAAGTTCGGGTTGTAATTTTTCCGTTTTGGGAAATATGGAATTTATGAGTCGTGTTGTCCGTTCGTCGGGTCGAAGGGTATTTTCGTTCGGATGCATTTTTTACTGTCGCAGGCATATCGCTTAATTGCTCAAGGGATGGCCAGGGACGTTCGACCTTCGGTGTTGCCGTCGCAACAAATACAAAAATTGAATATCGCTAAAGGTTAGCATTTACATCGACTAACACCTGTTTCAGGGCAAGGTAACCTACAGGTAAAGTGGATTGCGCGTTTCTATACACTCGGCGCGGACATTATGTTGGCACAATTTCAAACGGAATAACTTTTTCAAAATTGATGCAGATGACTTGAATTATTTTTTTGAGATGTTAGACCGATTAGTTTGCTGGAGACGAAGCATACACAAATTTTGTTAGATTGCAGTTGGTTGGATTGATAAAAAAAGTTAAAAACTCTCGTTCTTTTAACTTTATTATCTGGGCCTATAACGAAACTTGGAAATATCTTAGTAATTATTCATTTTAAGTTCCGTTTTGTGGAATACATTTTCACACAAATTTCCCACGATTTATGCGAATTTAAGAAAAAATATTAGGCATTCCATTTAAAAAACTGGAGCTGACCCTCATATCTCAATAAAAAATCAAAATAACCAAAAGCAAATTACGGCACTGTATGCCCCCTCCCCCCTAGGAAATCATGCAATTTTTGTTAGAAATATTTTTTCGTACAACGAATAACTTACTAGTTTCATGAAGTCGCCATGTTACGAAACTCACTCTGTATATTAATAATGATTAGAACTTTCATCGAAACAATTTTAATTATTCTATTAGCCAGACTTTTATAGAATTTTCTTATATAACCTTGGCCCAGGTGTTCCCATTAGCGCGAAATTGCTGCGTTTATTTCATTAACCCTATTATACAGTTTTCCGCCTTCGCATATAGTCCTGCCGAGTTTCGAGTCGCGTTTTCAGCAACATTTAGTTCGGGAAACTTTTCAAGCCAATTCAAACCTCAGACAATTTGGATAATTAATATAAAAGCCGGTATCGTTAATTGATTTTAATTTTTATATTTTACGATCTTCCAACTATTAGAATATCTTATTAAATTCTAGAAACTACTTCTCCCTAGAAAACTACGTTAAAAAACTACGTTACCCAGAAACTATGGTTTCGAAAAACTACTTTTAAGTAACTTATGTCTTTCTAGATATTAAAGCTAAAACGTTTATCTATCGATTCTAAATAATATTGAATCAGTAAAAAAAATTAATTAAAGAGTCTGCTGAGACGTGAGAACTTATCATAGATACAATTTCAACGCTGCGACTCGGTCAAAAATCGTTTCGATCGTTGAACAAATATAGACGTTCCAATTTGCTGCGTATTAGATGATATGTATACACTGCAGGACAAGTTTATCTTGTCAAACAGCGAGCATTGTTGCATAGCTCCAAACACGTCACAATTATCGTTTAATGTGTCAGTTTGTAACGATCGTGTACGCATTCACGCATGCGTAAGCATTAATCGTGAATAAATATTGGTCGCACGAAAATTATTAGGTCGTTTAGAAAGTTCTGCGAAATATTTAATTAAGCCTTTTTTATTCTAGTATTTGATTTACAATTTTTTTTTAAATTTAAAATATTTCCACCAGCTTATACAATCTCTTCTTACTTCTCTGGAAAAATCAGAATTCAAGGAATTTTTATTTGATCCACGAGTCAATTGTTCTTATTTATAATAGCTGCAGGATTGCTGTAAATTTTAAGTATAGTATATTTCATACTTATATAAGGAGAGGCCACAGGGTTTACGCTCACTTTTTGATGAGATTTGGTAAAGTGATAGAGATTGCAAAGCTGAATCCAATGATACTCAATTTTGAGGGCAGTGGGCTTATAGGTTCTGAGATAATTAATGTTAACCCTTATGGGACCAAAACTATTTCCAGTTTACAGACTGCCAAGTCCAGACTGTTTTTCAGACGAAGAGAAATTTTTTACTGAAATTTTTTTTATCAAATATAGAGAAGAGACATTCGTTTTTTAAATAAAACTTCATTGACATATTTTCATCGAAACAATCGCGCTTATTCTTCAAATGTTTCCTGCCAGATTTTACGGTTTTATTGATTTCTGCCGCGTCTATGACGGCATTGGACCGTTAACGGTGAAAATTGTTAATAAAAGGCAAGAAAGACGCGTTGGATTACAGCGCGATCGGTAGGCCGAATAGAGCCTCCCTCCTTCCCCTACTCCCTAATATTTCTATTACTACGCTGGTGTGGTATCCTTTCGCTCGCGTTATTGGGAACGGTTCGGATGATGCCCGAACTGTGCACCGATTCGCGCGCTATCAAGACCGGCATCCCTATGCGGAACGATTCGGCTCTGATCGAATGAGGAAGCGTACGCACGGTGTGAATTGGTGCACAATTTGGGCAATTAACGTTAAGGTTGTTAATAAAAGGAGAGAAAGATGCGCTGGATTATAGCGTGAGATTTCAGGTAGCCCAAGACGAACCTCCCACCTTCCCCCACTCCCTAATATTTCTAGTACCGCGCTAGTATGGTAACCTTTCACTCGCGATCCTGGAAACAGTTCGGCTCCGACCGATGATGCCCGAACCGTGCACCGATTCACACCGCGCGTACGCTCCCTCCCTCATTCGGTCGGAGCTGAGCCGTTCAGCGTAGGGATATCAGTTTTGAATGAGTATTGCGTATGAATCGGTGCACGGTTCGGCTCCGACCGATGATGCCCGAACCCGTGCTCCGATTTACAACGCGCGTACTTTAAAACTACAATAGTAAACTTCTCGATAAAAGTCATTTTAACACGTTGACTGCCGCGTCACCCGTATTCGGGTGACAGCAAAAGTTCTCATCAGGCCACGTCACCCGTAATTCGGGTGACGCTGGTTTGACTACTTACAAAGGATTTCTGAAAATATTTCGACGAATATTCTACAGGAGGTAATGAGACTATTGAATTCTTATAAAAATGGTTTATTAAAAAAATTATTCGCAGCGTATAACATTAAAACATTCTCTGCAAAGTTGAGGTTGATCAGGACAGCTTGGACAAAAAGTTGTTTGTTTTTTCAGATATGCTCGTGCCTCTGATCGGTCCATTTCGTATCTTTTATTTGAACTGTAGCTTCCTCAGTATCATCAACATTTCTTTCTTCTTCCATGACCAATTCTCGTAAAATCTCGTCAATAGTATCTTCATAACATTCATTATCACTAAGATTATATTTATCAGTATCTAAATCAGAATCTGACGATGTAATTTTATTTATGCTTCTCCTTCCGGGCAATCCGGTCTCTTTTCATTATTGAAAAAAAATAAGGGCGGAGATTTTAAGTTATACCATTCGGTACTCGGCAAAGATTCCAACTGTTCATGCAGGAACAGAAACAGATATGAATTAACAGCGCACGCTTCCTATAGCGGCACGGGTGGCCTGTAGGAGATTTTGTTGTAAATATGCGTGGCAGTCAACGTGTTAAACGGGTATTACACACACGCGTGTACACGTATGTTAGTATATCCGTGTATTAATCCGTGTACTTCTTAGTACACTGGTAAATAAGTGCACGTGTAATTAATGTATCCATGTTTTAATTCGTTCAGAAAGTATAGCAATAAGAGTTTCTTAATTTCAAGCAGACACATAAAAAAAATTAGTGCTACTGTTTGCTGAGATAAAATAGTAAATATGGTTGAAGAAATAAATCAAAAGAAACGATTGCGAGTTATTTGGAAATATTTTTGATCAATTAAGAATCTGTTCCTATACAGAAAACAACTAAAGTGTTTACTTCCTGAAGGAATCAAAACGCTGGTACATTAATTACACGTGTACCCGAGTATTTCGGAACCCGTGCACGCATGTACCTAGTATATTAGTAAGTACATGGGTTAATAAGCGGATATATTAACTGCACGTGTATACGTGTGTATGCAATACCCGATTAGAACGGTTCGTCTCCGACCGAATGAGGGAACGGTACGCACGGCGTGATTCGGTGCACGGTTCGGGCATCATCGGTCGCAGCCGAACCGTTCCGAGTAACGCGAGCGAAACACCGGCACAGTAGTAGAAATACTAGTGAATGGGGGAAGGCGGGAGATTCGTCCCGAGCCACCTGAACACTCGCGACGCAATCCAGCGCGTCTTCCTGGCTTTTTATTAACAACTTTAACATCAATTATCTCAAAAACTATAAGCTGTCTGCCACCAAAGCCGGGTATCATTGGATTCAGCTTTAGAAGCTCTATCGCTATATCAAATCAAATATATATATTTGAAAGAGTTGCGGCTAATACATATCATTTTATAAGAACGACGTACGTAAACTTCCTACAATTTGAATTATGTTATTAATATATCATAGAAGACGCCCCAGAATTTGTAGTACAACCGAGCAGGTAGTGATTCTACGTGAAATAATAAGAAAATAATTTGGTATAACATTTTTTTTATCCAGGCTTCGTTTTGGAGAAAAACGATTTTAAAGTTTGTTCACATTTGTGAAGAATTTAGTTGTCGTCTATTCTTATACATATCGAAGTTGCCTCTGTCCGAGATAGTGTTTACAAGCATTGACAGTGGTGGAAACATTCCGTTTACTAAATAGTTCGCAACAAATAATGTTTATAAACACAATCTCGAATGGAGGCAATTTCGAAGAATGTACTATTAGAAGCATACACGACAGCAAAGATGAACAAACATTAAAGTTGATTTTCTCAAAAACGGAGCTCCGGATAAAAAATGTTATACCAACTTTTTTCTTATTTTTTTCACGTAGAATCAGCCCCTACTCGATTATACTACGAATTCTGACCGAGCCTGTATTACGATACACATATATATATATATATATATATATATACTACTGTGATCAAAAAGTAAGGTGAAATTGTCATTTAAAACTCCCGGACATTAGGAAGGCAGGCAATTGTTTTTTTCCTAGGTTGGTAGGACTGTCTATAACAATTGCCAAGCGTCTGTTTGTTAAAAGGTTTAATTATCTCCGAGTTACACGTGTTTTAGTAAACGACCAAAAGTGAATTTTTCGATTTTTACAATGGGTGATTTTGTTGAGCTAGCAACTTGCATCAAATTTTGTTTGCGGAACGAATATTCTTGTGCGGACACGTTGAAAATGTTGCGGAAGGCCTTTGGTGATCAAACTATGGCACAAAAAAACATTTATAAGTGGTACAACGAGTTCAAAGCGGGCCGAGAACGCGTTGAAGACGAACCGCGCTCTGGACGACCATCAACGTCTACCGACGAGGGCCACGTCCAAAAAAATCGAAGATTTGGTGCTTGAAAATCGTCGACTGACAATGAGAGACCTCGCTGATAGTGTTGGAATATCATTTGGCTCAGTCCAAACCATTTTGAAGGATGTTTTGTGTCTCAAACGCGTCAAGTCTCGATTGGTGCCATGTCATACTGCATTGGTTCTTCGCGACTTTTTTGCCAAAAACTCGACTCATATCGTTCCGCAACCACCGTATTCGCCTGATTTGGCTCCGTGCGACTTCTGGTTATTCAGCAAACTCAAAAAGCCAATGCGGGGACGCCGTTTTGACACGATTGAGGAGATAAAAACCGAATCGAAGAAGGTCTTGAAGGCTATACCGGAAAAAGACTATTCCGACTGTTTCGAGGACTGGAAAAAGCGTCGGAAACAGTGCGTTTTATCGGACGGGGATTACTTTGAAGGGGATGAAATTGATTTGGAAGAATAAATAAAGAATTTACATTTTATAAACAAATTCACCTTACTTTTTGATCCCAGTAGTATATATATATTGTTGCGAATTACTGCACTTCTCCCGCGTCGCGGCATTTTATTTACAATAGAGTACATAAACTATAATATAACTAAATTCAATTATGTTAGAGATCTTTTAATTAGATGGTGTTGATCGCTCGACGGTCCGATCCCGACTCCTCGATTGTCCGTTGATAAAACATCTCCGTGGCAACCCCTCTCTTCTATTTTTCTTTAAGGAGTTGCTCACAACAGGGCAGTTTCACATTACAACGACTTGATTTGGACAAGTCGCCGTAACAATATATATATATATTCGAGGAATTCAAAATCTAAACCGCTATAATCGTATTTTTTATTTTAGAATTATTGAAATTATATATATATATATATATGCTCGCGTCACATCTCTCGAAAGTATTCTTATAACTTCAATAATTCTAAAATAAAAAATACGATTAGCGGTTTAGATTTTGAATTCCTCGAACTGTAAGCTGTTTTCTTTTCAATTTTGTCCACGCGTGTACGCAAATTAGCCACTGTGTGCCCTGCACATATATACGTTGCGGACGTAATTCGCCAGCCGCGTAAACACGAAGTATTTCGGTGTTTCGACTGTCAGGGCGTCATCGGCAAGCAAGAGATCTCATCAGCCTTGTGAACTTCACACCCCCGGTGGCTGTCACGTGCAGTATCGACCGGCCGAGTTGCCCTCATTAGTTCCAACTTCCATCAGAGACGAATTCCACGAACTTTTCCGGAAAGCGTTCCGGGACCGGAGTCCACGGATTTCAAAGGGCGACAGTGATTGTGCAACGTGATTCTAACGCGTTTATTCCCATACATGCGTGCGTGCACGCCGCGTTCGTATAACGAATGGAAAAACTCAGCGTCGGTGGAATCCCGCGGTCCCAGGAACAGCCAACGAGGAAAACGCCGTTAAGCTTTGACCGGTGAACCGCTGGCTGACGCGCCGCTACGACTGAAAATTCCTCGGGCTCGCCTAACGACACATACGTTCCGGCTGCTTGTGCGAACGTTCCCGTCCACTCCGTTCCACGTATAATCCTGTAATGAAGAAACGCAGGTAAAATACGTACAGGTGATCCCAAAAGCTGGGACCGTCCGAAACATTCGTAAAGTTCTTCAATACGGGGCCCAGTTATCAAATCGTTTCAACGTTGACAAATATCAGCCCTAAACATTCGCGTACAATCAAGAGAATTTACGCGAAGGGGTATTCTAGTGTAAATAGCGCGTTTTGTTCAACTTCCTTTTGAATTTTTTGCGAAGTAACTAGAACATGTTTTGCAGTCACATTTACAAAGTTTATTTATGCATGTTTCACTAATATTGGCTAGTATGAAATGTAGTTGAATTTCAAACAGATCGTCCTATGGTGACAATGATCGCAGCCATTTTTCCATCTGGCTTCTGTTTGCTGCTATTAACGGAGAGAGTTTTTATTTTACATGAAGATCAGTTGTCTAGTGATTGGATAAGTAGCACTAAAGACGCTTGCACACAAATTACACTGTCTGCTTAACACATTACTAAAGTATGCGAAAAATGAGGTTGATTGATTGAAAAGTGATGTGATAATTGTTTAACCCAAAAATGATTTTGACACTAAAAAAAATGCAAGACTGTTGTCGTCCGAAATGTCTGAAGGAAACTTGTACGAAATTTATCTAAGCCTCCCTTCTAGGACTGCACTAATCCAGTAACAGTTTGTAATTAACTTTACGTGTATACTTAATATAGTGCATTCGTATGATTTTGTTACATGCACTGTTGTATTATCAATGCATCAGCAACAAAATAATAACTTTTTCTTTTCTTTAATGATTGCAGCAAATTAATTAATATATTATATATATATATATATATATATATATATATATATATATATATATATATATATATATATATATATACATATATACATATATATTAATATATCGACACTCTCTTATATCCTGTCTTCCTAGTATTCTATATTCCAGTTATTCATTTTTGTCATAAATACATAAAATACCTAGTCTGTCACATTTAATAAGAAAGCGTAGAATAAATTGATTCGAAACAACTTCAAAAATGGGTCTCACTTCTATAAAAATCCTTTTAAAATCAGAAACGCGTTGTTCAATAAAACACTGTATCCAGTACAACGATTCTAAAACCCTAATTCCCGTCGTTTAATATCTCGAGAAGAAATCTCGAATTCGCAAAACAATAAAAACCTTATCGTTTGAGATTCGCGTCGACAGCATACGTTCCCGTGCCCGTATTTTTGTATCACCGTGTACCTGAAGAAACTGCGTCTCCAGTTTTCCGGCCACGTAGCGGCGCCTGTTCTCTTGCATGCGTGAACCTGATCATTCCGCGCTCTCCTTTCGCTCGTCCCTCAGCCACGACTTTATCTTACCTGGTCCGCCAACAGCTTCACGTGCTCGCGGGAGCTTTCTTGCAGGCCGTGACACCTACGGGACGCGGGGTTGGCACGCGTGTGTGTTCGTGCACCGGCGTACTCGTAAACAGAGCCTCGAGAGTTGCAACCACCTCCGGCGTGCTTGCAACCCTCACCGAGTCGGTTCGTCGACGTTTTCCCGGTCGCCCGGCTCGGCCCGGCCTGGCCCGGCCCGGCCCGGCCCGACCCGGTCCGTGTGGGAAGTTAAGGAAAAGGAGGAAAAAGAGACAAGGAAAAAGAGTTTCCTCTCCTACGAACGGTGCTGTTTTAGAGTCAGCGCGGTACCCGGCCTCAACAACCCGGGCTATATGTGTGGAAGATTACCTTATTTGTTACGTCCTTCTAACAAACCACGAACATCTAGCTGGGAACAGGGACGGAACGGCATTCGGCTGGAAGGGATACCCCTGGGAGAGTCTGGTGGTGGCGCGGAAGCGGGATGAAACCGCCGGACGACTTACGCGAATTTCGTTCCGGTAGAATTGCAGCTACACGAGGGCCGGCGTTGCTGCTACCTATCTTTTTGCCGACACTTCTCCGGGAGCAACAACACGTAAGGGACGAAAGATTGCGACTCGGCCTCGCCGGGAACAAAATGGATAAACGAGCCGCGCCGCGCCGCGCGACGCGTCAAAGTGAATCTTTCGTACCGTTGCCGGAACGGCGATCCTCCAGCAATCGATTTATCTCGCGGGATCCATCCGGAGAATGAAATTTCTGTCGTATCCTGTCAAATTCCCTTCCCAGCGACTTCTGCATACCGCTGGCTACGACGATGCTTGTGTCTCGAGTGGATTGGAAGAGTCAGCGCTGAACTTAACGCGTTGGGCCACCATTCGAAGACAATTAACCCTTTCGGTACGAGCGCCGGATATATCCGGCATCCATCTGATGACCAATATGGACGAGTGCCGAATACATCTGCCATCCATGTAAGCTATATTTTTGTAGGCCCTTTACAGAATGTTTACAGGAAACATTTCAAGAAAGATTTAGAAATGGATTAAGCACAGTCATTACTTAACGCTTAAGAAAATCTTCGTACAAAAGTGGACTGACCCTGCGTTATGTGCGCATTTTCGGCGCGGCACCCCGTACAGTGGGAGTGTCACGGCGGACAACGCGCTCGTACCGAAAGGGTTAAACGTGGTAAAATCGAAGGAACTTATTTACATAACACCTTGACATGCAAATAAACGGAATTTGATACGCCCGAAAACTACTGTTACATTTGACTCAACTGAACAGTTCTACGCAAGCTGAGAAAGAGAATGTTTTATTTTGAAGTTTGTATTACTTATTTGTGGATGCAACTTTGCTATTGGCACTGTCGTGGAGGTGGGGGGAGGGGCATCTTGAACATTGTAAACCAACTGGAATCGCCGCACGAGCGAAACAACTGAGTAATCTAATAATATACTGCAAGGCGTTGGACTCGTCAAAGTCTACAGTGGCACATGAAATGAGTGACGACCCTAACACGATATTGTATGTCAAGGGGTTAATGAGACGTAGAGCGACTTGTCTTGTATGTCGTTGATCTTGAGCAAGTTAAGTCGATTCATTAGCGTACAAATTAACTTTTAAGTTTGAACAAATAACGCGGTTCAGTAATTATGGGTAACATGGGGTGACCTGTCCAGTGAATGACATTTAAGCTGCGTGTTTGTTAAGATGATAATCCGCTCAATGATATCGTCGTGACTGACTTGTTTTACTACTACGGTCAGATATCTCTGAACACAATTCTAGCAGTTTTTAATAGTTGTAGTTTTTTCTGAAATTGCAAGATTTAGTGAAAGATATATCAAACGACCAATAGGTGAATAATTAGTAAAATTAATAAATTTCTACAAAATGACATCTGCATGAAGTTACTAGATATCTAATAGAACTACTGTATACGTTTGAATGCGAAACGGGTACGATAAACGATACTTTTTGATGTAATACGGAAAATGTTTATTCATTGAGTAAATCACCTTAGGAGTCAATCTATTAGCACCGATCAAATAGGTATCTTGTCCAGAGATACGCATTTTCTATCACGTTGAGGTAGGTTTATATCTTCCGTTGTCAAACAAAGTGTAAAATCTATCTCACGTTTTACACAAAAAATTTTTATGATAAGTAAAACAAATTCTATCGGGATCATGTGTATGTATGGTTTAGTTTGGTTTATAATGTAATGAGAAACTGTGTGACATTGTACTAATTTTTACAGAAACGTTCATTCTAATAGAAAATAATGTCGGAAGCTTTGGTTGACGTTAATTTCGTAGTAACCAAGACAGTATAATGTATCGTAAATACTAATATATCGCTTTCGATCGTGTAACCCCCATATTACATGCTCTATGATTCGCAATCGAGAGATAGCTTTCGTGCACATTATAGTCCGCTGGAAGAGATCCTGTAGCAGAGATTGCAGCCGTAACAATGCAATCGACTCTGGGCGATTGCACATAACGTAGGGATTTCGAAGACAATTTCAATAAGCAAATTTGAACGCTGCATCGTTCGCGTTCATTACGTTAATTCTAGTGTTGCATTAACCGAAATAGTAGGAAGTTTCGATTACGAGCAGCGATAGCAGTTGTAACGGAGACGACGTTCTAGGAAGGCAAAGATGCGTGTCTAAGACGTTATTGAAGTCAGTCCTGAAGGTTCGTGCACATGTTGATAATTAACTCCCCGAAGCATCGAGTAGAAACTCTGTTATGTGTTATACTGCATATTTGTCTTCATGCTCCGAGCGCAACTGCGATTAAGGCGAGTGAGAGGTAATGAGTGGTTTTGATCGTTCAATATAACTGAACTGCGGATCTTGACGCAAAATAAAGATTGTATAACTTAATTTTGAAAAACGTATGTTCGATAAAAGTATCGGTCCTTTTTTAATAATTGTAATAATTTGAAATTATTTTAACAACACCTTTAAATTTTTCTAATGTATTTACAGTGTTGTATTCGACCTATTCATTTTTGTCGTAAATACATTAAATCCGCAATTTCATTATTACATAATGCTGTATTATATTATACAATACATTATTACATAGTACACAATTCGAAATACCCCCGGTAAGAATGGAGGATGTCGAAAAATGATGTAGACTTCACGTTTAACCTTATAGGTACGGCTGAATTCTGCGCGAGGCTATTTCTCTGGACGGCAGAGTCTGATATGTACTGTACAGAGTCTGATACTGTATATTCTGTCTGTATATACAGGGTGTCCCAAAAATGTCTCGCAATCCGAAGGTGGCGGGTTCCTCAGGCCATTTGAAGCAACTTTTTCCTTTACAAAAATGTTCTCCGAGGCACCGTTAACGAGTTATTAACGAAAAACGGTGACCAATGAGAGGCGAGCTCAGTTGGCGCGAGGCGATCGAGCCAATGAGCGGAACTGGGCTTCGTGCGCTGGTAGGCTGGGCCGCCTCGCGTCAGCCGTACTCGATTCTTATTCGTCACTGTTTTTCGTTAATAACTCGTTAACGGTGCCTCGGAGAAAATTTTTGTAAAGGAAGAAGTTGCTTCAAATGATCCGAGGAACCCGCCATTTCCGGATTGCGAGACATTTTTGGGACACCTTGTAGACTGTTGTAAATCGATGCGAAGACAAAAGAAGTGTGAAACAATGCATATGAAGACGATTATTTGGTTCAAACGATGAGCGAGTGAGCTACTAGAGCAAGCCACTATAGTGGCGTGTCGTTCTGAAAGATGACATCCGCGAAAGCCACTATAGTGGCGCGTCGTGCCTAAAAGGTTAATTGGGCAAGAACAGCTGGATAAATGCGCTTTGTTATTTTCTGCAGCACTCGCGAACATATTTTCCTGCACTCGTGTGTTTACAATTGCTTTCCGACGACAAATACAGGTCGACTGAATAACAATTACCACTTTAAGTAGTCCTGAAACTATTGGAATAAAGAAGAGCGACGCAAATGAAAGTTGCAAGAAGTCGCGGGGATCATTGCACCACCTCCAGGGATCGTTCGTTGTAAACAGAGCTGCTTGAATTTTCTAAAACCAACAAAACGTTCCATAATATCGTAATAAAAAATATTTGTAAATACAATGTACATTTTCTTATCAAAATCTACCCATTTGTGTAGTCCGTTTTATAATGAATAAGAGGTACTTCATCTTAACTCTTTAGACTATAACGAGACAGACCCGCCATTTACATACACTCTATTAAATATTAGAGCCATTCATCTTTTCTAAATCAAAATAAAATTTAGTTCTTCTGTTACCAGGATCCAGGAATTAAAGCAACTCGAGACATACGAGAGACAAAAACTGTCTCGTTCTATTAACCCGAGAAAGATAACCTACGTCGCAGAGGCGCCTGCGAAATAAACAACTGACTGCACCGTTTTTCATAGAGGTCTAGTGATTTAAGTTTAAAATTCCTTAAAATATAAAAAAATATAATATAAATGCATTTTATTTTTACAATAATGCCAAACCTTTAAAATGACTAGATTAACTTAAATAAATATCCATTGTTAGTATAAAATTGACGCCTTAGAAAAGCATGCGCCTCCGAAGCGTATGGTTATCTTTTACGTACGTTGTCATATGGTTATCTTTCTAGGGTTAAGACAATTATTAGATCAGTATTGTAATCGACGCATCGGAAGGTTTTCGTCCAAAACTGCGAACTCATAATCGAACTGTAAACATTTATGGAAACGCAGATATTTGTGAATCTGAATTTTGATATTCCTGCTTAAAAGGTTCATTTCCATACAGTCCGTAATTTTCTGAAACAGAATCCGTAAAACCACTTGCTTTGATAGCTGTTACACGAAAATTCCTCTTGACGGAGCAATAAATCGTATAAATGTGCTCTTAAAAATCAATCGAGTGAAAGCTGAACCTTCGTTGCAATTAAACGGGATACTTGATAGTGAAAATATGGAAATGGATGAAGTTGCGTTCGAAATGTACACACAGATAGGTATCGTGTTCCCTTGACATTGTCGAGATACAGAATAATAAAACTGAACGGTCGCTGCGTGTCAGATGATAGCTACAGGTAGACACGCGTGCAGAACGGTACACATCCTATTGGGAGACACGTGGGGACGGGACTCATTTGGAAAACGCTGTGCGGTAATCTCTCTCGACATTTAATCACGTTAATGGGCAAAAAGTGTTATCAGAGGCATGCAAAACAGTCTGGTGTCTGAAACGCGGTTTCCGGTTTATCAGACGACGCGTCGCGTCGCGACGCCCGTCTGTCACGCGAGAAAATGCACAACGAAGTAGTCGCGTGCGTGTCGCCGCGAGTTTAAGGCGTACTCGGCTCATTAAGACGCCCGATGCCACCCTACACGCATTACATTAATTAAACTTGAATTAAGCTAATTGCATCTCTCCGTTCTTTGTCGCCCACCGTATTTCCGTCGTGACTATAATGATTTTGTTATCACGCCATAGTCCCCCCTCCCCCCACCGTTAATTATACCGACTCCCCCGCCCCTCCTTATTACTCGAGTATCCGTGATCTCTCGCGATAATTAGTTTCTTTCTTTCGAACAAAGCGGCTTAATCTACTAACTACCAGCTATTAAAACGTATTGCGTGTGTCTAATGGAACGTCATACTTCGGAAACTGTTCCGCAGCTGTCACAACTATTCGAATACTTGCCAGCGGGAAAATTATGAACAAGTTAACGTCGCATATGGTGTCAAGCGCATTACCGAGGCTCCCGGTGAATTTGCCGGTTTATAATTGTTATTAAATGTTTCATACCGATAATGGATACGCGGTCGTTATGGTGCGAATGTTGCACTGTTGTTTTCCTTTGCTGATTTTGATTCCATTCGTTTCTTTCGAAGTGTTCAATTGTTTAATGATTTTTATTGTTACCTTTTTTTTACAATTGTCCAAGTTTTTATACATTTTCGAGGGTGTTTTTTTTTAGAGGCTGTTTAGTATTTCAGTCGTTTATAATATAACAGCTACACTGAAAATTGACTCGATTATCAGAAATTGAGCAATTAAACGACGATTCATTACAGAGACTTTTTACAAATATACCACTTCATCAAATTGCTTGCTTGTTGTATAAAAGATGTCTCAAGATTGTGTCTTCGATATAAATAACTGATTGAATAGAGAACAAACAAATTCAAACGGGAAATGAAATGTTAAAATAATGCAACTAATACGGTTTTAAATGAATGACTGTTGGGACTGATCGTGTGAATATTTACTAAACTGTGACTTGATTCAATTATGAATTAGGATATTTAAGTCACAAAGAACGATCTAGCCTCGTTTAAAGTGTACGGCGTAGAACATTTGTAGCAACTGCATAATTTCATAACGATTTGAAGATGACGTAGCCCACGAGAGCCAAGCTCAAACTCAGATATCCAGAATAGCATAAGCATGTATCATACAGATATTCTGTGAATTTGATAATTTACATGAAAATTTAATGTAATTGCATAAAGCGATTAAAATACAGTCAAATCTTGTCTTAGATATTTTCACATTGGTCCTATTTATATATTATATTCAATTATACATGCTGGTTTTATAACCCTTTCTTCAACACCGCCTTTCCTTATTTTTGCTTTCCTTCTATCCATCATCTCGGTAGTTGAATGCTCTCTACTCAGGTACTTACTTCCTGTAACAAGAAAGACAATTGATTCCACACGCAGATACAAAATAGTCTGAGAGAAAATGTGGTAAATAGCTCAAAAATCACGCGACGTCGCCGCGCGCTGTAATCCGGTTTGGTCTGAAGACCCCGTGACGGGAATTGCCCCCCATACGATGCGAACGGATTAATTGCGATCTAGGATTTCTAGTCGATTCAACAAAATATTTCAAATGCAAGTATAGTGAGTTTAGCTTAGCCCACGTGCTCTGAATGCGACGAATGCGTAATAAGGAATGAGCCGGAATCGGGATTGTGGTTATCAAGAACAGATGTCGGGAAAAATCGTAGGTCGTGGATGAAGTACAGAATATCACCGGGTGCCTCAAAGTCCGTTTCATCAGGTACAGCTAAATTCAAAGGGAGTTGAGATCGTTTCACGGCGCATGGGGGATCTGCGGCACGGAAGAGAAAGAGGGTGGTAGAAGACAGCGCGAGACAGACATCTAGGGGCGGAAGGGGGCGGAAGCACATCTTCATTGCTCGGGCAAAGTCGACTTCTCAAACTGCTTGGAGAAAATCTTGGAAACAAATCACCCACATCAAGAGAAGCAAGTTTCAGACTGAACCGTAACTACTCCTCTCCCCAGCAAGTATAACGCTCTAATGTCCATTATTAAGTTAACCGATCCGCGTTATTGTTCACCCCTCGACTCTCCTAATACCCACTTATCCAGCTCGAAGGGGCGAGTCTTCGAGGTGCCTTCGCTTTCAGAAACTCTCAACGGCGAAGCTCGAGAGAGAGAGAGAGAGAGAGAGAGAGAGAGAGAGAGAGAGGGAGGGAGAGGGAGAGAGAGAGAGAGAAAGAGCTTACCGCATCGAGAGAATAGAAACTGGGACGCACAGGTGATCCCTGGCGGTTACCCCTGATTTTCAACGGGAACACGCGTCTGGTTCACAGGAGGACGTACATACTACGAAATTACTACCGTATCAGCGAAACTGTTCCGACGAGATCCGCTATAAAAACCGTGGCCCAACTTTGCCTGTTCTTTTCTAAGTCCGACTGCGAACATGTTCAGATCATTTTGCATCTTTGTCCGTTTATTGGACACGATGATCTGATACATGAGAGGAGAAAAATCGAGTGAAGTTTTTCTTGAATTTATTTTGTCGTCACGCTATTTTTAACCTTCGTTTTTTGGTGTGTGTCTGATTTCTATAACTTAAACTTAACTTATAACTTTCTAACTATCTAACTTCTTAACTTATAACTAAACTAGTTATAAGTTTCTTAACTTAGACTGATATCAAATTGACACAGTGGTAAAAAATTAATGAAAATTTGAACCGGATAAATAATAAACAGAATGAATGCCTTTTTTGAGAATGGAAAAACCTAAGGTGGGATGAAATAGTTTTAACGAAAACTATATATATATGTATATATATATATATATTCACACTGTGCCGAATTAATAAAACGATTTGTAGAAGAGGCTATTTACCAAACGTGTCGGGAAGAAAATACTATCTTATATCAGTTATCAAACGTTCTATTTAAAAAAATGGCACGATCGTAGTGTATCGGATGTGACTATTTAATCTTGTAGTTACTGTAATATGTAAAGTGCAACAATTTGGGTTCTGATTTCAAATACCCTCTGGTATTAACTCGCTCGTATAGTACTGTATTTGTGTACTGTATTTTATACTATATTTGCAGAATACAAACGATAGAGTAATGATAATAACAATAACTCCATCTAGAAAATTCTATGGTTAAAATTACTGAAGATTCGTAGCACACATTTATTTTTGCCGATGATATAGTTCTAGGTTTTAAGAGAATTGTTCTTTTATATTTGATTTTACTTGTTAACCATCTGTGCACTCGAGTGATGACTCTGAGGCACCAACAAAATTGTTACATTACGTTTCAAGATAATTTTTATATTATAAAAGTTTAGATGTAAAGAATTGTTAAAAGTCTAATTGTTGTATGAGTCACAAGACTAAATTTCATTTGCATAAAATGCACTTTGTCATATAAAATGGAAACACCATAAGTCAGAAAAATTAATTTAGATTTACAGTTAAAATGATTTCGAGTGCAAAGGGTTAAAATATTGAAACTTCTTCGGAAGTCTAGTTTGCTAAAATAATTTAACCTGAATTTAAACAGTACATACATTGGTCATTAATTTAAGTAATAAATGCATGTAACGAAAATTACTTTGCAATTGAAAGAATAAGAAGTGCAACTCTTTTGGGCATTCAATTTATTGTATTGTAATGAAATTGTACCTGTCATTGAATAAATGCACGCACATAATACACATGCTTCTAATTATTTTAAGAAACACACATGTTCTGCTGCATTGATTAACCTAATTGAAGCTGTATTAATAAATCTTACGGTGTAAGGATCTGCGAAGCCAAGTTATATTGAGCGACGGGAGCGCGATGAAGACGATGGGGATCGTGGTGAAACTATCTCGAACATCCCAAATTGTTCTACTAAGAAATTCCAAAGATTTTGACAAAGTATTAATTACCTAAAGTATTCCAGAATGTAGATTTTTAAAGGACGGATAACATTATTGAGTGTGTGTGTGTGTGTCTTTTGCAACGCCTAACCAGTGTTTTTGTGAATTTCTGTATATCTAAATTATAATAGGCTGCAGCAATTTATACTTTCATAGTGCACACGAATATTTAACCAATAATGAAACACAAATTTTAACAATATTTAACACAGTTACATTACCTATTTCCTGAAACCATTCTTAAAGGAATGAACATTTTTCTTGTTTCTGATTTTAATTTCTTTGAATCTGTTCATAAAATTTTACTTACAATCGTTTTACAGTATTTTAAATAGAATGTAAACGAATATTTGCCTAAGAAATAATGTTGAGAGTTAAAGTTTTATGAAAGTTAAGTTTAAAAAAAGAATGTATAGTTCCGCGCCTGATCATGACCTGCTGGTTTTACTTTTTGCAGTCTTCTATACTTATTTTACCGTGTTACGTAAGCCAATTATTATATTATAATTTTCTGCATTTATGAAAAAAATGAGTAGACGACTCTAACACTACTAATACATTATTTTCATTCTAGTACACCTATTAAAATAGAAACGAATTTTTATTGTATTGTACTTTAGCTTGATGCAGCTGAGACAAAAATAATAAATTTTACCAAATTTGTAACCTTTTAATTACAGAACACTACCATAGTGACATACTTTATATCATGTTGAAAATTGTGTATGCATGAATAGGTCATGGAAACGTTTTCCGTGTATGGAAACGAAATGTAAAGTATAAAAATCGAATTGTTTTCATTTTCATCTTTATACAATTTCACTTTTATTTCGGTGTTAGTGTGCAGAAAATTCTATTAAAAAGAATCAGACATCAATTTCGGTATCAATACCGTTCTTGCACAGTTTACGAAACAGTTCGCCGTAACTAACAGATTATACAGGGTGTCCCATAATTATGTTAACACCCGGAAAAAGGTGATTCCTGAGGTTATTTAAAGTAACTTTTTCCTTAGCGAAAATGCAATCCGCGGCTTTGTTTACGAGTTATTAACGAAAAACACTGACCAATGAGAGGCGAGCACGGCTGGCGCAAGGCGACCGAGCCAAGGAGCGGTCGAAGCCCAGTTCTGCTCGGTTGTCTCGTGCCAGCTGATCTCGCGTCTCATTGGTCAGTGTTTTTCATTAATAACTCGTAAACAAAGCGGCGGATTGCATTTTCGCCAAGAAAACAGTTACTTCAAATGATCTCAGGAATTACCATATTCTGGGAGTTAACATAATTATGGGACACCCTGTATATCCATAATAACTGAAAATAAATTTGTATAAATACGTAAATAAATTCTTCTAGCTTTCTCCTTCTGTTTACTTTCAATCAAGAAATAAATGAATGTCCACAATTTCTTATAGTGTTTCAAATATACGGTACGTGACAAAAGTAAACAAACTTTTCCGACTGCTTGTACATTGTATTACACAATAACAAAAAGATTTGCTTTTCATGCGTATATTAAAGAATCTTGGTAGATGCATTAACGCCTTGTTACTATCGACATTCCCTATCGACATACATTTTATTCATTTTAAACTGTCCACAGTAATCGAAAACAAATCCGAATACATTCGTATCTTCGATATATTTACACGTTCGTGCAAATAGAAAACAAACGGAGGTTTATCATATCTTACACCATTTGAAATATCCGAAATTCGACAGATGTGACCGACTTTTGTGACCGTCCACAATCAGCATTACCCAACACGAATAAGATTTACTTTCCGTACGTATGTCGCATAAGAAATTTCACGAAAAGCATAACGGTTTCGTCGGGACAAGAATCTTGTTCAGCGACGATTTCGCGCGGCATTGTGCGCGGACTGGTACAGTCGGTACGTCCGGTAATAAAGGAGCGTCGAAGAACTTGGTTTCGCAGTGAAACACACGACAAACTCGACGGATATCCGCGGGAATGCGGGACGCCGCCTCCGCCGCCGCCAGTGCCGGTTGCTTCTCCGCCCCCGCAAAGACGTATTCGGAAGACGCCGGTGTACTCGAGTCTCCGCATAACGAAGCAAATGGTGACGCATGCATACAAATGACCCAGATACAGAGCCGCCGCCAGTGAAAGATCCCCGGCGCGAATCGAATGCGCAGCACCGGGTTTTCAAAGACTCCCAGGGGTCGTGTAAACTCGGCCGCTGCGCTCGTGAAAGCACAAATGACCGGTAGGGCACAGGTTGACGAGAATCGATCGGGCGCACGCAGGATTCTCGCGATTCGGTCCCCCGGACGCATCGGCGTGGCCGATGCATCACCGAATCGATATTAAGAGACCTGTCGTCACGGCCGCTCCGATACAATTATTCTCGTTCGAGGGCGGCGCGGTTGCTCGCTCGAACACGCCCCGGGGCCACCGGAAGACACACACCTATACATATAGAAAGAGAATGCGCCCCGAGGAGGCCGACGAAGGTACAAGCATAACCGGGGTGTACAAGAGTCTCCTTCGCTCATTGAGAATTGGTTTATCGACTACTTACATCGCAATCGCTCCCTGGGAAAACGTTCTACGAGACCGTGGAAGCCCGACGCAATAAATATAACCATAAAACCCGGATCGTAAAATCCAGAGGGGTGGCGTACCCTATGACCGTATATACGTGTATGTGTACCGGCTGGAACACGCTGAAAGTGAGGGGCAGGACGGAGGGTGGCGATGGGAGGAGTGGGGTAGAGAGCAACCTATTGGCACGTACGATGAGAAGATATAGCGTGAATGGTGAGGACAGCCTAGCTAGCAACGTCTCTACATGTGTAGCGGATGGCTTTTAGGGCATCGCCAACTATTTTCAACTCTACACCGCGAATCACTGATCTGTGCAAACAGCTCTGCACTTTCTCTCTCGTACTGTCTCTCTCTCCTCCCCTCTCTCTGTCACTCTCTCCTTCTCCCTCCCTCTCCCTTTCCCCTCTCCCTCCCTCACCGACCCCCCTCTCTCCTCCGCCCTCTCTCACTCTCTTTCTCAATCTCCCTTTCTCTCTTTCTCAATCTGTCTCTCTTTCTTTCTCAATCTCTCTCTCTCTCTTTTGCTCTATCTCTCTCTTTTGCTCTATCTCTCTCTTTTGCTCTATCTCTCTCTTCTTTTTTCTCAAGCTCTCGCTCTCTCTCTTTTTCAATTTCTCTCTCTCCCTCTTTCTCTCTCTCTCTCTTTCTTTTTCGATTTTGCACCTGCACGATGCACCTGCGCGTACATCACCGATGTACGAAAATGAATTCGTGAACAGAGGTGACGTCGAAGAATTTCATTTATCTGCCAACGCCAGGGTCAGCGTTCGATTTATTAAGCACACGCATCGTGCTCCCGTACATGCTAAATATTAAAAGAAATTTCATCCGCGTGGCGCGATCGCTTTGAAAGAGCGGCGCTCACGCGGAGGCCGCGCCATAAAAGCTCGAGTTCATAGAAACGAACGTGAAACGGTTCGCTGTGCGTGGAAACGCTTATCGTTTGAAATTTCCATCCCTTTCGGTCTTACCATTGTTCTAACGGCACACCGCTCCGCCGTTTTGCTATATGCGCCTTGAAGAGCACGACGACTCGAGCGGAAATAGACGCACGCTCGTGATCATGAAAAGGCTGTTCGTCACAGCAAGCCGGTTTATCGCATTCTTTCATTGCTCGTTTGTGTCCTCAAATAATTGCCGGATACCGCGTCACAGTTACTTTGAGGAACATTTATTCAATGAGAAGAACCGTCGACCGGATAAAACGAACAGAATGACCTTCTTGGTAGACGGGGCACACTCCACTGGATTGTTAGACAGACGTCTCTACTGGCATCAGCATCTGATCATGTTTGTCACCGCTAAAAGAGTTTATTGTTCGGCCGTCTATACGTGGGATCTTAGCGTTGCAAGTTCAAGTGGAAAGGATTTTGTTGCGTTTATAAGGTATTGGTATTGTTAGCGGGAACGTATTGTTACTATAACGTGTGATTCATCGGTTAGCGACCATTTTGTATGCAATTTTGTACGACCATTTTGTATGCAATTTTGTACGACCATTTTGGTCATGTTTGTCGCCGCTGGTGACATGAGAGTTAAAAGCTCAAGGGTACAGATTCAGCTTTTTGTCTGGAATATTGGGACAGTTAACAAGACTGTACTGTTATGATGTAGGCTTTATCGGTTAGCAGCCATTTTATTCACGTACAGCGACTCGTACTACCTGCAAGGGTCAATTTGCTTAGCAGTTTCGCCCATAATGCGACGATAAAAGGCGCGACAAAGTGTCAAAGCAGATAGACAATGAAAGAATATTAAACAAATTAGTTTTTTGATCTTTTGAACACATGAACTGTAATGAGGGAAAAGTTGAATGCTTTCAACGTTACCGTGTTCATCATGTCCTTTTGTACTCAGCATTTGAGTTCAACGGGTTTTATACGAGATCAGTTAGTTATCTGTATCGTATAATAAATTTAGCCGGAAAGATATTAAAACTTCAAAACAAATTTTCACTTGTTCGGTAACCACGGGGAGGATTAACATACGGGAAATTTGTTTGAACCTTCGCAGAAAAAGTTTTTATTGCCTTCATAAATATGCATGCCATTTTTAGATGAAATAACAAATACACAGTGAATAGTTTTCCATTCTATAAACGAACGAATATATTTCAATATTTAGTTTTCTGGTCGCAAATTGTTTTATTCTATTTTTCTACGTATATGTTATCCACACGCGGAGGTGACATGCATTCATATTTTATAAAAATTCAACACATATTGTTTTATTGAGAAATTCGTCTGTGCTCTTGTTACCAACTAACAGCTGAGTTTTCAGAAATGCGCAAACTAGTGATATATTTCATTGAAACATTCGCCAACTGATTCATTCTCAATTCCTTGCACTATAAGAACGAGACGTGTGACCTACTAAATATAAATGTTGTCAATTTCTTCTAAATCGAAACAAAATTTGCTTCTTCTGATCATCACATCATTTCATTTGAACATCAGACTGTTGATCATTATGCAATATAAAATGTTTCTAAGACAATTGTAAGAAACGGAAATTAGATCAAAATTTATTGTTTATTGTAATAACTTTTATAAATTGAGAGTGGTATAAGAATACTATTTCTGTCTTTTACAATCGTTTTAGTGTGTATCTTTATTTTACATATGTAGAGATACGCAGTTTAGACTTTACAATTTCTCATTTCCGTTTCTCATTTTTGCCATGAACGTACAATATCCTCAATCTAGTTGTCACAGTTTACGAATGAAAGTAAATTGGGATATACACGAAACAAAAATTGTCTCGTTGCGTTAGGGAAACTAGGTCGAAGAAGTGCGGATGAACGTAGTTGCATGGGGTTATAGTGCATGAAGTTAATAAAGGCTCAGTCATAGTGCATGGGGTTAAAAAAGGCCTAGTCATAGTGCATGGGGTTAATAAAGAGCTAGTTATAGTGCATGGGGTTAATAAAGGCCTGTAGAATTCTTCGATAATTAACCCCTGGCGCATTTCTTTCTCTTAATTTTTCAACGTTGCTACTGTCGCATTTTCATCGTTGCGAATGTAGTGGCGGGGATAGCTAGCCCCGGCCCGGTAAGTAGTCCTCGGTAAGTAGTCCTCGTTATTTGAAAGACTTCCACTATTAGCCCATTCGACGGCATCCAAAGGGGTCGCATCATTAGCCAAAAAGTTTTCATCTTTATCACTCTTTAAAATGATCTTACCCTCTTCTGCCGTTCGCCGCCGCGCCGCCCCGTTGCACAACTTCCCCGTGAAGACTCTTATGCAGCAACGGTGGCCAAGAGATGATGGCGACCGATCGTTATGTGTGACTGTAAAGACACACTCGAGTGCCCTCTCGAAAGTTCGCGACGTAAGGTCGAGGAGGCTTCTTTCTCCGACGGAACTCCGAGTAAACAGGCATCGGGATCGTCCATGGCCGATCCATAGGATACCTATACCGGCTGTTTCAGCTCGACTCTCTTAAGTATCTCAGTTGCTCTTCGAAATATATAGGGTGTTCGCACTAACCCTAGCCAGCGTTTTTCCTACAAATAGTAAAAATTTGAAAAAAATTGTAGTGTCAGAAGTTGTACCATTTTTTACAAGCAATTAAACGGTGTCTGTGATGTTCGTCCATGTGCGTTATTTTTTTTTAGAGATGAAGGTACCATTAATTTTTTTTAATGGAATGCCATATATTTTTCATATCATACCAAAACATATGTCAAAACGAATTTCTTCGTATACGACATAATGACCTTGAAGAGATTGAGAAATTAATCGTTTTCGTAGTTTTGTCCAAAGTTTCTATGTTTTTTTCGAAAGAATTGAACGCAATATTATTAATGTAGTAATACTTGCTAAAATTTTTCTTAACTAACAAACCTATTAGAAAAGGGCTTTAAGACAACATCACGCCTTTAATGCACCCATGCTCACACAATATCTTGCACATACGTTACTTACGTTGCATTTCTATTATAAAATGCAAGAGCAAGTTTTGAAGTACAAAAATCTGATGAAAGTGTACTGTAGATTGTATTTGCCTTTATGCTATTAAACTTTAGTTTCATGAAATTTCTATTTTGTTCAGCTCAACCATCGACGTGTTGAAATTGGATTTAAACCGTGCGTTCAACTGCCAGTTGGATAGAAGTCTATTCCAAGCGATGTAACCAAATAATTTTTTTATTGATTCTGTAGAGTTTTTTTTACACCCGCTGCATTTGACGCGATCCTCTTTGAACTCAGTGAATCGAGTTTTCATTGGTACAAACTTCTCAGCCTGTAAAAGAACCGTAAAATGGACGCTAATTGCTAGGTCATACAATATTAACAAACACACTTTGCTCCATATATTGTCAAATATATATTTACCATGGAATATTTAAACCTCGAGGCTAAAAAAGTCAATATTATCGGAATTTTCTTTGAGCAGTAAGAAGGCTGACATCCTTGGGTTTAATCAATAAGGATTTTGAATTTACCTCGCATACCATGATTTATAACGTAGTTTATTATAGTTAAATAGGTGAACAGAGATAGTATTTTTATTATCACGTAATAATATCTCAACCTTCTCATCACCTAAAAAATAAATTATATCTTCTACATTCATATATGTTTTTTTAATATTTTCGTATTTCCAAGATTCACCCATGAAAATTCTTACATACATATGTACCTTCATCAGAATCTAGGTTATAAAATAGCCTTAACAACTTAGTGTTCGATCGAAGACATTTTTAAATTGATTTACATACAGAATGAGCATTTGACTAAACAAATAATTTGTGTAGATCGTTTTCATAAATAAAGCTCAGACCAATTTCTGGTAGCACCCCTAATTTGCATTCCTGTAATCATTGCGACGTGTACTTTCTATTAACCAAATCTATATAAACAGATCAGCGCGACTTTATCGTCAGTTAACCCCTTGCCGTGCTATGACCAGTATGACTCATGGTGACAATTTCTAGTAATAACCTGTTAACCCATTTGCATCCGTAAGCGAAGTAATCCGTGCGTGGTGATTGCCAACTATTACCAATTGCGGAATACATAGTCCGCATGATGTGCACTTGTCCATGACGTTGTTGTGATACAGATGGAGTAATGTGATAATTATAAAAATTGAGAACTAATTGGTGACAGTTGACAATCGTCACGAGCGGATTATTCTACTTGCGGATGTAAATGAGTTTTGGCAGCTGCTGAAATGACGGAGGTTTCGATGGAAAAGAGAGGGCAGAGCGTTTCGTCCGAAACCCCTAGAGGACTCATCAGTAAGGCTATTCTAACGGGTCCTTGCCTTAGACGTTGGGATGTCGGAAGGACGGACAGAGTTTATATACAGTGACTCGCATTAATATTCGGACACGATATTATTAGAAGAACTATTATTCCTTTTCATTGTTTATGATAGTATTGTTGCGAATTACTGCACTTCTACCGCGTCGCGGCATTTTATTTACAATAGAGAACACAAACTATAATACAACTAAATTCAATTATGTTAGAGATCTTTGAATTAGATGGTGTTGATCGCTCGACGGTCCGATCCCGACTCTCCGATTGTCCGTTGATAAAACACCTCCGTGGCAACCCCCCTCTTCTATTTTTCTTTAAGGAGTTGCTCACAACAGGGCAGTTTCACATTACAGCGACTTGATTTGGACAAGTCGCCGTAACAGTATTATTGAATCAATTGTTTTTTCGTATAATAAAGCACTTCTTATAGTAAGTAAAAACATAAATTTTGTTTATTTATTGCGCATGTTCTTTTGTATAATAAGCGATAAACAAGATTCTGACAAATTTTAACATCGCAAAAATATTCGGACACAACATCTTAGATGCCAGAGTAAGATACTGTACTACATTCATGACGTTGCTAACACACATTGTTTACAAGCACATCTAATTCGTTGTGAGAACTCGGTACCACAGAAAGTATTGATGATATCAGACGCTTTACTTGTGAAAATGGGACGAAAAGAAAGAAATACGTCTTTTGAAATCCGACAATTGGTCATTTATTACGAGGAAAAGGGAAAATCATACAGAGCCAAATTAGCTAATTATAGCCAAATTATTAAATATAAGCAAGAGTAGTGTGGCAGATATTATACGTTGATACATTCGTGAGGATTGAATCGATTTAATTCCTCAGAAAGGTGGTCCAAAATTATATTAAACTCTTACGACTAACGCAAGATAATAAGAAAAATAAAGAAAGATTCTGGACAAAATGCTACAAAATTAACAAAGGAGTTGTTTGTAGAATCTGGGATGAAGGTACACCCGGACACAGTGCGACGGATATTAAAAACTTACGATTACAACGAAAGAATTCCTCGTAGAAAGCTGTACGTAAATGAAGCAAATCGCAAGAAAAGATTGAGCTTTGCAAAAGAATATTTTTACAAAGGAATGATGTAATATTTTCGGACGAAAGCAAATTTAATCTTTACGGATCCGACAGTCAAAAAATGGTGTGGCGTAAAGTAAATACAGAATTAAACATTTCAAATTTAAAACCAACAGTGAAACACGGTGGTAGGAGTGTAATAGTGTGGGGTTATATCTCGTCTGTAGGTGTAGTTTTTATCGATGGTATTACGGACAAAATGAAGTATTTAGACATTTTTTAAAATAATTTAATTACAAGTGCAATAAATATGGGTATACGTAAAGTTTTAAGTTTTATCAGGATAATGATCCTAAACACAAGGCCAGAATTGTACAGGAATATTTATTATACAATTGTCCAAAAGTACTGCATTCTCCTCCTCAATTGCCAGATTTAAATCCGATTGAAAATTCATGGGATCAATTGGACCGTAAAATTCGTACAACACCTACAAGGACAGCAACAGAGATAAAACAACGTTTGTTAGACGAACGGAGACGGATTTCGACGGAGTATTTAAATAAAATCATCTGTAACATGCCCAAGCGATTACATGAAGTAATAAAACAAAAGGGTCAACCGACAAAATATTAATATTATGATAACATGATTAAAAAGATTTTCATTTCATATAAAATTAATGTAATTCATTCACTGTCCGAATATTTTTGCGACGTTAAATTTGGTCACAATCTTGTTTATCGCTTATTATACAAAAGAACATGCGCAATAAATAAACAAAATTTATGTTTTTACTTACTATAAGAGGTACTTTATTATATGAGAAAACAAATTATTCAATAACACTATCATAAACAATAAAAAGGAGCAATAATTCTTCTAATAATATCGTGTCCGAATATTAATGCGAGTCACTGTATATACAAATTGAGGCGGATTGGTTATTTGCGAGAAAGGACAATCCATCTGCTGGCGTGACTAAAGGTAGCCGCCACAAAGTTAAGAATAAATGCTTTTCTGTGCCATTAGATCGTAATAAAATTCCGTTATCTTGGCATCATTATTTAACCAGTTAGTTGTTACAATCTCTTTGAAAAGTGAGTAAGTTACTGTAATTATACTGTATATTTTTCATTTTCTTATGATAGAGAATATATATAACATAACCTTAACCGTCGTAACACAAAATTACGAGTATACAAAAACATCTAACTGGTTAATCAATTCAAGTAAGTGTAGACACATGATAAATATAAATTGTCTATTTATGGTATTTTATGGAAAATTGTCCATTTATGGTATTGCAAAGAGTTAAATAGCGGTTCTAGCGACAGGGGACAGAGACGCGAGCAAAAGACGAATAGAACGACGAGACAAAATGACACAAAGCACATGGGCAGTTAATAGAGGTCCTCCAGCAATTATTTGAACAATTCAATTTCCCTCGAGGCAATTCGATATGATCGCGACGACAACAACCGACCTCCGGTGTTCTGTGTATCGGCGTGTCTCGTGCCACGTCTTCCGTTCGGTTATCCGTCATCCCGTTATCGTCGGGGGCGTTCGAGGCCACATAAAATAGTCGTGAAAATTGTCCGTAGATTCCTTTTCTGATTTACTGGCCGTATCGATTCCCGATTCAATTCGAAAATCGTGTTACCACGAAAGCGATAACAGGTAACCGCGTTTCCAGCGCGCCGGCCCTCTCTCCTGGCCGACGCGATAAACGTGCCGGCAACGCCGGGGATAGCTACTGCTACCTCTAATCGAGTCTTTGCCTAAATGTATGCGGTAACCGAGTAACGCCAAACTTTAAATCGATATCTGGAATTCGTCTAGGCAAGAGAGGAAGCTGGTACAATGTGCCTGCCTCTCTTTCTCTCTCCTTCTCTCTCCCTCTATCCAGCTTTATCTCTCTCTCTCTCTCTCTCTCATTGTCTCTCTCTCTCTCTCTCTCTCTCTCTCTCTCTCTCTGTCTCTCTCACCGAGTTACCTACCACGAAGCGTACTGGAGGGTGCAAATGGTACATCCATTACTTCCCGCAGTCTAATGGCTGGAATTTATTAGGCGATAAGTTACTCGCGGCTACCTGCCTTACTTGCCGAGTTCTGGGACTCTATCCGAGCGGAAGTCGAGGGGACACATTTTCAGACTGTTTCTCCTTCCAAGATCCGTCATCTTTCTCTCTCGCTCCAGGCGTTCCTCTATCCGAGGCTGTCCTCGCACACCTTTTGAAGGGACGCGGCTCACCGCAATGACGCTGAGCGTGATTCCTCGGGATCACACTCTTTAACCCGGTACGAGGGGAGAGATTCACGGCCGTCGCGGCGAATTAGGCGGCCCGTAATTCACGGCGACGTATTTCGAACGACGTCGGGACACTCCCGCTTTTGTGCCTGGCGTGAAAGGGGTAACGTTCACGTCTTATTTTTACCGGGCCGTTAACGGCCGGGGAGTACCGTGTCCGATACAGCCGGTCGGAATTTTCACGCTGAAAATACAGGACGTGAAAACTAAATATAGAGGCCGATCTGTAAGAGATACACGCGAAACACCTTCTATCTTTATAAGACTATAGTGAACGTCGGCTACGAGTGCTCGGCCGTGTCGTATTTTAGGGGACAGTGAATGGGTCCTAAACGTTTATTGCACGTTCACGTAGTATGAATGTTCTTTATGGACACACGTAGGCAATCTGTTTTCTAATATTTTCCCCGTTTATATGGACCCTCGAATGGTTATTCCTGACTCTGTTGCAAAACCGTTGAAGTATTTAATGCGCGCGTAATGAGATTTTGAGATGACGTTTCGTCGAGTGCGAGCATAAGCTGTCAGTGTAATGTTTCAAATGTAGTTCCATAAAAGCAGTTCTATAATAAAATAAAAGATTAACATAAGAAATTATCATACAATAACAGATTTGAAATGTATCGTTTTGTCGTCTCCAATAGTTCCAGTATCAATAACATCGGTTAGCAGCAACAAAAATACTATAATATGATAGAATTATTATTATATTGTTGATCTCTATGTAGATCTCAAGTTTCATAAACTAGTTCACAAAGATCAAAATATAACAAACTTCGTTATAGCAAAATATTTTCACAACATGGATTGACTGATTTCGATGCTTAAAATAATCGAGCAAGATCGAGAAATCGCCTAACTATAAAAATTAAATAAACAACAGAATCGTGCAGATGACAATTTAGAATCACATCGAATTTACTACTGCGATAGAATTATATTGATCTACAATTTTAAATAGAATCACATGTTGCACGTGTGTTCGTCCGGTAAAAAGTTGCATGCTATCTGAAATGTCTTTTTTCCAGTTTATCTATTTTGTTACGCTGTGCGCCAGTATTTTTAATATTCCTTTATTCAATAGTTAGCTTTTTCATGGCCCCGTCACGCTACGTTGCAAAACTACAGAGTATCCTCTGCTATACAAATTCTCCCCGAACGATGTTTTGAACTCCGCAGTCATGCGTCAGTCCCAGCGCGACACATCGATTGTATTAGTTGCTCTCAGCATGTCCGTTGGGAGGATCGAACCGAGGAAAATAAATTCCGAACTACAAAATCAAAATCAATACTCGCAGCCAGGAGAATTATTTCTATTCACAACATTTTTCACAGAGGAACTTGTCTTTCTTGTTTCTTTTAGGAGGTAGTTGTATTTCTGTTCGTCCGCGACCTTTGTGTCCATCGAAAACAAAATATTAAATTATCAAATATAATTATTAAACTAGATTTGCGGAACCCGTCACAATGACGGGTCACTAATTTTTTAATTTACGATTATTCATATCGTAAAGGTACATTCGTGAGTTATTTATTCAATTTATATGTTACTTACGGCAAATGTTACAATAACACTTATAAACTAATATAAAACAGGTGTTTTTTGCGCTCCGTAAATGTAGTGTTAATACTCTGTTATTTCTTTTACATTGCATTTGTAAATTATAACACTTCATAGATGTATTGTACAGAATGTTTCTGTACTCTTTTTCATATAGAAAATGATTTATTTTATGTAGAACATAAAAATAATTCTGTTCTCTTAATAATCCAAATTCAATATACATAGCAAGTCTCCCAAGGTTAAATTGAGAGAGCCAATAATTGAGAGAGTCAAGGTCATATATCCTTGGTCATATATGTATATGATCCAAAATCAATGTATTTTTGCAGTACTGTTTTTTAATATAATTGCGCTTTTAGTGACAACGTAGCTGAGTATTTCGTTCTATTGTTATTCATTCGTAATCAAGAAGGTTATACATCTTCTAGGAGTTAAAAATTATACAATTTTTAAAAAAAATTATACAAAATATTAAAATTATATAAAATTATACAAAATTTAAAAAAAATTATACAATTTTTAACTCCTACTCCACACATCAGAGCAGTAACGTCAGCATACAAAAAACCACGTGACTGGTAATGGTGGCGAAGGAGTAGCGTTGCGAGTTGGTTTGGGAAGGGACTCGGCCTGTTTGCCCGGCCTGTCAAACTCAATTGCATCTACATATAAAAAGTGCACGCGTACCTAATGCATTTTCAAATTCGACTTTTTTTCGGCTCAGATTTATGTAAGGAATCCCTTGTCGGTTATGCCAGTTACGGTGTTTGCTGTAATGAATGAAGGTAATTTTAATATTCCATGAAGATCCGCAATCCGGTTATCAGTGATTGAGTAAGTGTCTCGACTGAAGTTCTCAAATTGATATTCCCACATCTTATTCGCGAATTTGCAAATAAAAGTGTACCGTGCACAATCGGTAAAGGCATCTAACTTTCTAAACAATCGCAGCAACATTTTCATTCTGAGGAATTAAAGCGTCTATATCGAACGCTGGCTTGTCGCGCGTCACGCTGAAGCGTCGCGCGGTTTTCGCGACAGGAGCGGCACGGAATAACGATGAATCACGGTCGAATTTATCGGACGTCGGGCCGCGTTTTCCAAGATTACCGGAAGCTACAGATGGATTGATAAAGCGGGGGGATTCTCACCAACAGGTTCTGAGCTCGGTCGAACGGCTCACTTGGTGCGGCCCGACAGAGAAGCATTGCGGGGGCGCGGAGCTAGTCGGCGGATCGCGCGCGTCCGTAATTTCGCCTCACGTGCTGGAATCTGCAGCTTCGATTTGTCATTCGGCGCGACTCGCGGCCCATTTGTCAACCGACGATTCGAGCGACGAGTAGTTGCGCAGCCGTTTTATGTAGCGCGATAACAGCGCGTCGGATCGCACCGCGCAAACGCGAGCCCGCCCGACATTACGGGCCGACTATACGATTTCGCCCGGTATAATTGGTCGGCGTCTATGCAAAATCGATATGCTTTCAATTTTGAGACCGGCCGGCAGATTTATAGTCCCGCCGTTCCCCTTGCAGCTCGTGTGTTTTGTTGCCGATAACGAATAACACTGTCCCGCGCAATTAGAATCGCGTCTCCTTGCGATTTAATTTCGATCCCGCGCCCGTACGAATGTTTTTGACAGGATAATCGGGGTTACCAGTGATGGCCTAATTGCGGCGGGCTCTTTATTGTCCGCGCGCTGCTCCTGGTACATTATTAATGCCGAAACTAACAGCGACTCGTTCGTGTTTCCGGTAGAAATGGTGAAAGTGAGGCAAATACATTTATTATATCATTCTGTATTTTTAATAATCAGGCTGTCATATTAGATGTTTTTTTTATGACATATTAACAGAAATTAATTATGTTACTATTCTACGTTCACCGCGACGGATTTTCTTGCTGGTGTAGAAATCCATTTTCTTTTTTTGAGTTTTATAAAAAAAATTCACGAAAATGTGAATTTGCATGAAAATCCGAAAATGTAATAACTTTTTATGTAAATACACTGTCTGCTTCGGTAGCTGAAATAATGTGGCGAGAGCCGTCATTTTTAAATTCTCTTAATCTTGCTATTATTTTATATTGTAGCTACACTATTTCGCTATAAATGTTTAAAATCCACAGTTTGAGATCCGATAACCGCGAGGATGCTCATCGACGATTTTTCATATTAACACATGGTGGATTGACGAAAGAGCAGAGATCAAAAACATAAGGGAAACTTTAATTTAAAAACTACTACATTTAATTGATCGGAATTCATTCGAAATTGGTTGTAGTGTAATCGATTAATAAAGGCAATTTGATAGCATTAAGACAATACTTTTGTATAGATGATGAAAATGGTAGAAAGATTTTATTTTCGGTTGAAGAATTGTATTTTTAGTTGGCCGAGGTAGTAACAGACAGGCTGAAGATTACCAGCTATTTCTCCACGTTGTTTACTGTCAGTGCATTCCGCACATTCCCTTTGTCAAGTGACTCCAACGCGTGACCTAACCTGTTGTGAGATATTTAGGTTCTCTGATGCTGTCGATATGTCTCGGTGGTTCCAAGTCACAAGCTGCTCGGCGAACATCTGGCAAGAATATTTGAAAATGTTGTTTAAATTAATCTTACTTCTCATCCGTGTGAACCGATTGCGATACTTGGTAATAAAAAATAAAAATTGAAAATAAAGGAACACGGTTTCGGTGTATCATGAAAATGTTACCGTGAATGACCGAAATTGGAAAATGTCGACTTTCACCGGTGAATGTCAACAGATACCAAATACGTCGGTGAAAGATCGAATATTTCATTACATTGTTGTACATTCGGACCCTCTCCGGTGTGCGTCGACAATCACAGATATGCTCTGGTGGAGGTCCAAAACCTGTCATTGCAAAAGGAAGTGTTCCACAAATAAATGCAGTTGTAAAAGCAAGGAACTCTTGTGCAATTCAAAGTGTCATAATAGTTTAAGTTGTTGCAATAAATAAGATTTGAATCACATAAGTAAGTAATTTTTTTATTACTATTATTTTCTTTTCTCATGTAGAATGTACCGTGTATTTTAAATTCTTGGTCATTCCTTTCAGAAAGAGAGGCGAAAAAGTTACGTCACCCTTGTGGCGTTTTATAGCGACTGAATTACGGAGAAGAAAATATAAATCTCCAACATGTTCAACATTCACCATTAGTGCATGGTGAATGTCAACATTTACCGGTGTAAGTCAGAAATAAGGGTATTTAGCAAATATTTCGGACATACACCAAGCGACTATGTGAATGTTGACATTCACCGGTGAAAGTCGACATTCTCCAGATTTCGGTGTACACTGTAACAAAAATACAATTCATTACATTGTTAACACTTAAATGTTCGCATATTATTTTCCGTAAGCTTACTTTAAGACCGCGGTAATTAGACTTACTCTAATTGCGGTATGCTGCGAACATCTTCTGGTCAAATTTTTACTCCAGAATTTCCTTCGAAAGCTTCTAAATTTATGGCTCTGTCCTTCTTTATCCAAACATTTTCATTTTCTGATTGTTCAGAATTGTTCGTCGATTGTTCGTCTCAGCAATGAAACACGAGAAATCTCGGAGCGGTCTTTTAAGTGTTAAAATGGTGTGAAATTGTAACAATAAAGAAGTACAGTAATTTCTCCCTAATTCGCGCTGTGATTGCGCACAAAATGGACAATTTGGGAAAAGAAGATACGATTATTCAAGCCTTGCGGCTCGTTTTTATTGTTGTTGACAATCGGTAACTATGAAGACACAAGGCTCGAATAATCGCATCTCCTCTTCCCAAAATGTGCATTTTTGTGCACAATCTGAATAGGAATTAGGGAGAAATTACTGCACCAGGTATGTGACCGTCGAATCGTGGAATGTGGCTTCCGCTCGGTTTTATAGTTTCCAATTGTCAACAACTATAAAAACGAGTCGTAAGACTCTAATAATCGTATCTCCTCTTCCCAAAATGTGAATTTTTGTGCACAATCTGAATAGGAATTAGGGAGAAATTACTGCACCAGGTATGTGACCGTCGAATCGTGGTATGTGACTTCCGCTCGATTTTATAGTTACCGATTGTCAACAACTATAAAAACGAGATGCAAGGCTCGAGTAATCGTATCTCCTCTTCCCAAAATGTGCATTTTTGTGCGCAATCTGAATAGGAATTAGGGAGAAATTACTGCACCAGCTATGTGACCGTCGAATCGTGGTATGTGACTTCCGCTCGATTTTATAGTTACCGATTGTCAACAACTATAAAAACGAGATGCAAGACTCTAATAATCGTATCTCCTCTTCCCAAAATATGCATTTTTGTGCGCAATCTGAATAGGAATTAGGGAGAAATTACTGCACCAGGTATGTGACCGTCGAATCGTGGAATGTGGCTTCCGCTCGATTTTATAGTTACCGATTGTCAACAACTATAAAAACGAGATGCAAGGCTCGAGTAATCGTATCTCCTCTTCCCAAATTGTCCATTTTCGAACGCAATCTCAGCGCGAATTAGGAAGAAATTACTGTAGTTTGATCGAGATTGTGGTTTCCAGTTGACAGTAGTAGTCGATGTGAAGAAGATCAGCAGATCGATGATAGTCGTTGAGGAAGATCGACGTCAGTTTTGAAAATATTCGGACGTTGTTTAAAATGATATAACTTCTTTCAAATCGGCGAGTCCCTCATATACTGAATATAGAACAACTGTCAAGGGTTTTACTCTGAAATGGACACCCGCCTTTACAGTTAAATTGTATTATGTCATGTATTATCACATTCATCTTGACGTGTCTGCTTTTTCTCGTCGACTTCGCAAATTTCTTTTCATATTGTTAAAATCACTGCACGATGGCGATTCCGGCAGATGGGCTCGGATAATCCATTCAACTAAGGAATGCTCAAGAGAAAAATACTTTGTGGCCGCAAGAGTTAAGCTGGCTTTAGCACTTTGGCCGAATGAGCCGATTATAAAATGACGATGCAATTTTTCCTACTCATTCTCTTCCACCAGTGGTTTCGCTCTCTGCTAATGAAGGCGTAGGCTAATCGTCTGTGTACTTCTTGAGTTACTATCCAAACCTAACTCCTAATAAGGATACAGGGGCCGTAGATGATTATACTGTATGCGCACCGCACCTCAACTGGATAGTTTAATTTCCGGAATTGTGAACAATGTACAGTGGATGCCCTAAAAAGGCCTAAAGCTTTATGGGCTTATAGTATTCACTTGGAAAAGTAAACAAACGTTCACGTTTGTAATGGTTTACGAAACCGACCTTCCTGTCAAAAAATATTTCATTACTTAATACCGCAAATGAATTCACCATTAGACGAAAAGACAACTTAACATCCGATTAATGCGAATCATTTATAATTATTCAATCGTCGATATTTTCCAATTACATCGATTACTCTGAAGCTGTTGAAAGTGTGTTAAATAAAAGAATGCAAGGTGTTTTCTCCGCATGGTGTGATTGAAGAAAACTGTAAATTTTTATGTGAAATATTCATTTTCTACAAAAATTGCAAAAAGGAAAAACAGAAGCCACGTGAAGAATTTTGATTTCCTTTTAACAATTTAAAAAAGTTTACAATTAAATGCGAACATATGTTTTCATTTCTTCTACATTTCCTGCTGTTTAGGATTTTACCAACTGCAGCGTTACTTTTCACAAGATTCATATACTTTTTTCGAAAAAGCGGTTTCCAACTCCAGTGTTCCTCCTTGTAAGACTAGAAATGTATGCGGCGACCGTACAAGATAGAAAAATGTAAATTAATATATAATTCGGAGTGTAAAATATTCTTTGCCGCGTTTGGGCACCGCTGGTCCCGTTACGCGGCAGCCGCCAGTTAAAACGCGAAGTTTGCTCGCTAACAAGAAGTTAGAACTCCCCTTTGGATGGAAAAACGCGGCAAAGGGAAAAGAAGCGGTCCACGTACCGGTTCGCAATTGCTTTCAGAGGCAGAAATAAAAGCTCGAGGACATAAATTGCCGGCTTAGATAGCGGAGGGACAATGAGGACAAAACAAGACCAGCCAGGACAACGAGGTATTAAGCGGTTGCGTTGCGTTAGCGCTTCGCCGGTGTTTAAAACACACACTCGGCCGGCCGTTTAATGACGTCGCCGGATGTTAATTATAGGCTGTACCGTGAATCGGTTATCCTACGCCGTTGAAAACACAGCCCGTGACCATTGACTGGCGCCGATGCACACCGGTTACACTCTCGCGAACGTACAATTTTCGGAACCGTCCAATCCCCCGCCTTCCCCAGCTGCACCCCATCCTGTCCACCGTTTTTCGCGGGCCGTCGGTGTTACAACCGCCTGCGCTTAGCCCTCACCCTATTCACGGATAGTTTATTGTAAACATTGTGGCTAACCGGCCCGTCGAAAGGGTTTTAAAAGTCCCGGAAATTTCGGACGCAGCTGATCCGGACGCTGATATTTACCGTTAGTCGCGAACGTATCTGCCCGCAGGGCCGCGCGAACGATTGTTTGCACGCTTCTATGTTGCCCCCGTTCGCAGATACGCTTGCATACAGCTTTGCGGCCGGCGCACGAATATGAGCGCCGGTGTAATTATGATTTTTGAACGATCGTAAGGTACGCGCCGCGCCGCAACCTGTCCCGGATCGATCCCCGCCGACCGAGATTGTCCATCCGGCTCACCGTTCCCGTTTTTATAGTTGCTCGATTGAACAGCTTCGGTTCCGGCTTTTCCTATTCCGCCGGCCAAATAACAGTGTCGGAATTTTCAGTGGAAAATAGATTTAACGACAGAAATACCGAGACCTGGATACGACTAATCTACGGTCACTCGCTACAATATTCGGACACCTATCAACACACTTTCGAATGGTTTTAATTTCGTTGAGATAACCATCAGTGGAACTAATGTAGTTAAATAGACATTTTAGACATTTCTGAAGACATTTTTGCAGAAGTTGCAAATGGTTGGAATAACAGATGGGTAAGGAAATGATGTCACGTAACTTCATTATCACAGCCTAGAACGAAAATTTAAACATATCGTTCTGTAGGTTTCTGCAACTTGTATGCATGCTGAAAATTTTATCAAAATCGGTTAACGTAGAGGTTACTACGAGTTAACAGTTGTTGATCCGAAGCTATGGTTTCACTGTTTTCAATTGTTCCCAGTTCGTAACTATGTTAACGATCAGCTGTCCAATAACAGGGAATTCTGTATATTGTTTGATATGAGCGTTTAAAAGTTCGAACTTCGCACGATCTTTTTTACATTGTGTATTTGAATAGAGAAATACTGTCAATTTTGTTCATAGTCACATTTCTATAATTTCAGTAGCTGTAAAATAAAATATCGGAGACTAGCTATTTGGACTGACTTTGTAGTTCTATCGCTAAATGGTATTTCAGTGGTTAATGGTTCTTAGGAAGACTGACACTTCCTTGGCAAAACTTTGAAAATCATTTCTATTCTGTCTTTCGATTCCTAGCATCATCAGCAAGCACATAAACCTCTTCTGCTGTTCTATACCTTTCATTTTATTATTTTACCTTTGCGAAAAACAAAAGTCACAATGAAAATACGGCTTCTCGTTGTTTACGTGTCAAATTTAATGTCATCTTTGAAGCCATACATTTTACGAGTTACGAAATCTTGCGTTAAAAATATTAGAAAGGATCGATTACAGATAGAAGCGTGACACAACTAACGTGTGATGCTTTATAAAAATAACAAAAATTGAGTTCTACTTGAATTAAGAAAATTCGATTGTTTCCTATGAAAGAATCTGTATAATCTCAACAAACTTAAAGTAAAAGATGTGAGCTTTTATATAGCGTAAATTTGAGCCACTTTAGATGATTTTTAGACAAGAATAAACGTAAATAATAATGATTAATACGAGGCATAAAATATTTATAAATAATTGCGACACACTTTGGAAACTACCAAAGCTTATGCATTAAAGTTACACTAAAACTACTAACAAATTTATTATCTCGTTATGAAAGGATATGCATTGTCCTTGGTTGTTAATATTACATTCGGATACCGTCCCTTCTGGTAGCAATGTAAGGATATCTAAATATTCTACATACTGTTTTCATTTTTGGTATTCCGGGTTCTACTGCAGAGTTTCTGCTTCGTATTCAACGCATGATTCGAACCTAATTTTGGGTGTATCAAGTCAAAAACGGCATGGACCTAGAGAGATTTTGTTTCGGCGCAGTTTCGGCTCAAAGCTGTAATTTCGTTTTGCCACAACTTACCGTGTGTTCGTGCGGGGACATAGAGAACCTGAACCGGCGGACGCTCATTATGTACTGGCTCAATTGATCCTCTATTAATCGCTTTGGTGCACGCGCGACGGGAATGGTCGGGGAGGAGCAGTGGCTGGAAAAGATACGACAGTTCCATTGACCGTTTCAATTTGTGTGAAATGATTACTTGGAACGGATTGTCGGGGAATACGGCATTGCAATAAATTCTGATATTCCGATGGAAATTACAAAGGACGGGTCCGCGTAACAATTCCGTCGGAGTCTGCCGGCAAAAGTGTATGTAATTTTATCGGTTGAAGGTTTTAAATGTAATTCATTTAAAATGGAATCGAATTCTGTCGACCGAAAATTGCGATTGTCCAGTCACGACTATTCGCGTTTGAAATATCCACTTTATTTGCAAAGTATCACGGAGCGTGATGCGGGACCGCGTTTGTTTAAAAATGCCGGATGAAAGCGTTCTGAATGATTACAGTTGCAATGCATATATCAACGCGGGGGACGCGAAACCGGCCGCTCGTTGGCGCGGCCGAGGGAAAACTTTTTACTGAAACATTTTTCCGGAAAATACAACGTATGTTATATCTTAGCTGAACACGTATCAATTATGATATTGTTGGAAGAGATTGCAGCTTAACGTCGGCGTCGATGTTACGCCGGATAGAACAAACAATTTGTTGCGAGCTGTTTCCTCTGAGTCTATGCCGGACATTGCATTTCACTTTTTATAATATCACCTGCTCTTGAAAAATAGTTCCGCGAAAGATCCATGCAATTTCATTTTGAACTTCGATTCTATATGATCAATTCGTTAAGAATATACAGGGCATCCTAAAAATGTCTCGTATTCCGGAAATAGGAGGTTCCTGACGTTATTTGAAGTAACTTTTTCCTTAGCGAAAATGAAATCCGCGATTTTGTTTACGAGTTATTAACGAAAAACAGTGACCAATAAGAGGCGAGCTCAGCTGGCGCGAGGCGGCCCAACCAACGAGCGCACGAACCTCAGTTCCACTTATTGGCGCGGCCGCCTCGCGCCAGCTGAGCTCGCCTCTCATTGGTCAGTGTTTTTCGTTAATAACTCGTAAACAAAATCGCTGATTGCATTTTCGCTAAGGAAAAAGTTACTTCAAATGACCTCAGGAACCCTCCATGTCTGGATTGCGAGATATTTTTGGTACATCCTGTACATTTAAAGTTGTAACACAATCATACAAAATTTGGTGATAGTGTGTTACTATCTAATTGCGTGAAAAACTGTTTTGTATGATTTCGAAATAAACAGTTACATTACATTTTTGGAATAAGCGACGTTTCATCTTGGATTCACAAGCGGTGAACATCGACATACATATCTACCTGTATGCCCCAATGAAATTAGTTTCCATGAAATGTGTATTGGTACGTGTATGTGTGTTTGTATTATATCCACAGTCGAGAAGTTCATTAAACATTAAGGAGGTAGTTCCTTGGAGGTGGTAGGTACAAGATGATTAATTCCGCACTATATAGCCAGGTCTTAATACTGCAGATCTGAGACTTAGTTTAGAGTGGTTGATGGAAATTAGATAATTATTCGCTAGCGTCAATTAGGCAGGAATTACTTGTATCGGTAAGATGCATGCCATGTATTATAGCCTCGAATGAATCTTTAAACACGCTCGATTTCTGTTGAATATAATAAGAAGCAGTTTGCGTGTTTACTGAATTTCTGTTTAGCCAATCAATTTATTCGTCCCTTTTTGCACGGTGCGTATTTATTAAATTCACTACGTCCGATAAATAATGATCGATGAATAATTTGCGAACGCCGATCTGCCACGAATTATAATATTTTGCCTATAAGGTAATTAGTACAGGTAGGATTAAAAACAGAATTAATGTGGTAATGTTTTATCGCGTTCATATAATTTGTAGTACACACGAATGTGAAAATTTAATTTGGTTAGTTTAATTTATTTAGTTGAGACGGGAGAAAGCTTTTCCCACAAAAGTGTTCGTACACCTTTTTGACAAAACTGCAATTTTCACGATCTTTAATTGTTTGTAACTCATACCAACTTTAATCGATTTCGACGACATTTTCAGCACGTACATCAGTTATCGAGATCTACAAAACAGTTTCTTCAAATCTTCGTTATAGGCTCAGATAAAAAGGTTAAAAAACGTGAATTTTTATTCTTCTTTTTTTGTAAACCCTAGTAATAGGAAAAAATTAAAATATTTTAATCTGAAAAGAAATCAAATCATTTAGTTTAGTTCTTTAATAAGTTATTGCGTTTTAAACGGTGTACAAACATTTTTGTGAGCCTTCTATGACCGACGCGGCAATCACGTGTTAAAATAAGAGCGAACTGTCAACTCTACCATCACATCATTTTGAAATGACACTTGACGGTGAAATCCATTCATAAGTGACATCTTATCACGTCACCTGGGGCTCTCGTTTCCGTAACGATTGAGAATCGTTCTCGGTATGCCGGAGTAATTCGAATGCGCGATAAACTGACTGGCAATAGAATTTGTTAGAGTAAGCTCGAGAAGAAACGAACCGGTGAGTGCCGTGATCATCGCGTGCCGAAGTCAATCGCTCGAAGTTCCAGTGTTTGAACTTCCGTGATGAAGCCGAGCCTTTCGAGCAGGTATCGCACAGCGCGGCACGTACCCGCGGAAAATTATAATAAATCACTATTCACCGGAAACACTTTCGTCACCGGTCTCGCGTACCACGGAGCAATCGATCGACGATCGATCGATCAGCGATCCCTTAACTGTCAATGCCTTATTCCATTCCAGTCGACGCGATAAAGAGAATGTCCGCTCGGTTGGAGAAACTTAGCCACCTACTGACGGATAGTTCGTTCAATTATTAAAATAAAGTCTCACCGCCAGGAATCCCCGACGACGACGGTGAAAACGGAGTCTGGTATTTGCGAGAATGTCATTCAAGCGAAGTTGAGGGGCGAATTGCTCGATCCCGTTAAAAAGTTTCGAACCTGTCGGCTCCGCGTAGTAGGCGGCATTTCCGACGACGAGAAAAAAAAACGGATGAATTCTATTCCGAAGTATAATTTAACAGACGTACGGTCATCGATACGGAACATGGATTAATAACTGAACGTGTGAAGTGTAATTGATAGGCAATGAAAAAAGGTTTTCCTCGGTTAAATGGAGCTGACGTCTTACTAGAGTATAATATTGTACTAATATATAATTACTAATAGAGTGTAATATTGTACAGTCAATAACATAAGTTCATTAACAATGTAAAACATCATTCGTTTACGTAACTAAATAAACAGTTTTGTTGAGAAGAATATAATATTTTATAATTACTTTCTCTTACGTAGAAATATTTTATATTCATAATGATTTGTGTAATGATCAGCTGAATGTGCAATGTAAAAGGCTATTAGTAATTATATATATTTGTACCAACGCGTCTTTCTGGCCTTTTATTGACAATTTTAATATTAACTATCTCAAAAACTATGTGCCATCTGCCCTCAAAATCGGATATCATTGGATTCAGATTTGCAAGCTGTCAAGGTTATCGTGTGAATGAGTGTCAAATTGAGTGTCAAATCTCATAAAAAAGTGAGCGTCAACCTCGGGGACCTGTCCTTGTTAGTTCGTCCAGAAATATTTATAAATTACTTTTTTTATGTACAAGTATCTTATTACACATTTAATCGTGTGCCTCTGGACTTTTTTTTAGCAAGAATGAAGATTAACTAGGTTAATAAAGATTGTACATGACATATGAACCGTTTATTTTGAAAGTGGCATAAGTCATATTTTTTTTTTTTTGTAAATGAAAAGATACCGTTCAATTGTAATTAGTGTTACCATTAACTCGATTTTTTTGAAAAAGTGACTTATGCCACTTTCAAAATAAACGGCTCATATATATATATGTATAGTTTGTCAAAAACTGAGTATAAATGTAGGCACCGAAAGAGCACCGATGATTCCTGTTTCAGTTCTCCTCGAACTGTGGAAATCATAGCACGAGCAGTCTTTTATAGGTATCATTTTGACAAATCGCAGCCCAGTTATCCGACGCCCTATATGAAAGGATTGCAATTCGTCATCTTGCCCTAGTTTCATTTACGTGTTTGCCATGCACGGTGTGAAACCCGGCTTGGATTCACTTCACTCGCGTGGATTGTAACGCGACGATGAAGGATTCAAATGAGAGGAAAAAATGGAGACTCGGTTTCACGCTTCGCTCCGGTAAAGGAATTAAGAAAGTTATTGTGGCGTAAATTTAAACGTGAAGCCTCGGTGGTTTTCTTTATACATATATATTTTTGTTCAAACCTCAAGCTGAAACGATCGTGAGAAATGAAGAGATCATTATTCACACTCCGCTCTCTCTTTTCCCTCGAATTCAACGTTTTATGTTTTAGAACGGTCCCTATATTTTCCGGCGCGGCCGCGCTAAACTCCGGAAACCGTGTTCCTCATTCCGCGGGAACGATTAACCAGGAACCAAGGTGTCTGACGAGAAGACGGTCAAACGTATTCCGCGAGTTTCTCCTGCTTATTCAACCCCTTTTCGAATGGGGAATCTTCAAACAATCTGATAAGAGATCTCGGAAAGATGCTCGCGTCTTCTATCTGCAAATATCAAGTATCCTCATTAACGTTTGCACGGTCAGCGGAATAAAGCGTGTGTGAGCAGTTGCAGATTGCCTTTCTAGCGTTTCTGCTATGAATCCAATTGCCGATTTTAATAAATAGACAGCTGATCTTTACGCAAATTCTCGTTTTTATACATTCTTTGAAATTAGAGTCAAGGAGCAGCCTGTTTTGTCAACTAAAAGATTAATCATTGAAAAAAGATAATAAAATTGCTGGTAGACCTTGTTAATTTATACGTCTTCTTGCATTTGGAAAGCCTACACATGCCATAAATGCATAAAGCTTCGCGTTGAGTGTGACACTAATTTTTCATTAGTTGTCAACATTCATTTTTATTGTAATATACCTACTCGAATGAACGGAATTTTATCAGGATGTATAAAATACGGAACAGTTAAAATACCATTAACCATGATAAGTTTTAACTGTCTAGTACCAGTTTCATTAATCAAATTAGTTATATTTTCAAAAATTAATGTGCGTCTCCTGTTACGTACTTCAGTTTTTTATTAGCAAGAGACAGTTCTCCTTCCTTTTCTGCGAAGTCTATAGATTTCATTCGAATATTGGCGTCCAATGAAATGTTTCTGTTAAACACGTTCATTCAATCAATTATATGAGTACATCGAAGCATAATATATGACATTGTGGTATCAGTTTATATGTTATGTTTAATGTACAACTTCTAGCACTGCAGAAAGATGATACCTGAATTCCACGTTATTGTATTGTAGGAACGGTATTCATTAAACATGCGGATCGCTTTCCTGTTCTCTTTACGCTGCAAAATCGATGCTCAATTTCATGCGAAAAGGTCAGTCTGTTGACCGAATTTTTTCATACGAATTTAATGATCGTGTGCATGTTCACGTAGTCATTCCCATTTAATTTCTATCTCGGGTCACACAATGTGATCATTTCTGTGAAGAATAGATGGAACGAAAACTTGTTTATCTGTTATTTATATAAAACATTGGTTTCATGATTTAGCTTCTATTAATGCATGTATATTAAAAGAAACCTAATTAAAATTACTGTAATGTTCTTGTAATACTTAATTCTCTATTCGATAACCCACTATATAAAAAAGGAATTTATTAATATACGGTCTCTAATTTCTGAGATATTTCTAAAAATGTGTTTTAATGCATAGAATAGTGCTGTTTCCACTGTTTCAATGTTTTTTCACTGTCAGCTCTTCCAAAAACATTTCTCCATCATTAATCGACTTATGCAATTTGAGTATCTAAAAGAACATCGATTATTTAAAACCCCGACGTCAGAATTCTTTATTATTCAAATACGTTTCACACGAAATTAGCTCAATCTAAGGCAAGCCACATGCAAAACGATTCATTGTATAAATCAATAAAGATTAAGTTCGTAATTTACATTATTTTCGAGGTTCTACTGTATTCTTATGTTAGTGTGTCAGTAATTTTCTGATCCCCTACATGTTAACTCTAACACTATTGTTAAGAGTCGAAATTAGATTTCAAACAGATAATAACAGATTGAAAATGCAAAAAACGTATAAATTGACAAGGTCTTAATGCGGTTTGTAGTTGACGAAAGAAAGTATTCTTCAATTTTCATTTTCGTAAAATGAGAACTTGCATAAAGATCCATAGTCTAATCATAACTTATGACTATATGCAGTAGATACAAGAGTCTTCCAATGTGGCAGATATAAAAGCAAAACAAGATAGAAATATTGATAGTCTATTTACTATTACAAAAATCGATTTTCCCCCAGGCCTTATTTTCGAGCATCGTTAACCTTATATTTATCGAATAATAAATATTAAATTTGTTTACTCTTTTATTTTGTTTTTATCCGTTTAAAAATCCGGTTCCACGATCCAATACCCAATAATATCCACGGAGCACAGAACTTTGTTTCGCTAAATTGTTTTAATATTTCGCGATATAGATGTATTTATACATTATTTTAGCAACGTAGACAGATAAGAGAAAAAATGACGACCATGACAACGAACGAAACAGCAAAAGTTGTTAATATAAGATTAAACAGTATGTCGCAGTAAATTCTGATGAATGAGCGATATTCCACGTTTACGGTTATAGTGGACGACCGTTGACCTATAAAAGGCGGTTCAGAGTACGAGGCACTAAACAAAAGGAAGTCGGTGTACTAAGACCACAAATTGCACCGATGGAACCCCAGGGCAGATCTTGGGCGAGGACGTTCGAACGCGAAAGGAAACCGACCCCATGAATACATTCCCCGAAGCGTCGATCCGATGTTCCGGTGACGGCCTCGAAATAATAATATCGCCGGATCCGCTAGTGGGTGAATTAGACCGGTCATGCGAAACGCCGGAGAACCACTGGGTTCCCGTGTAGCTGCTTGAATGCGCAAATGATTGGTGAGATCGGGGCAGCAAGTAGGCGCCTGGCGTCTTTGCCCCCGGTTGGCCGGTTCGTTGCTCCGACAATGGCCCGGTGAGCTCCGCGAGCCTGAACAGTGAACTCTCACCCCTACGAAGATGGTATAGCCACCTGCTACGTACACACGTACATAGAGAGAAGCTCGCAGACATAGACACATGGAGAGACGCGTCTACATCCATAGACAGGCCACCACGGGCTTCTCATAGTTATTCCCCTCGGAATACGATCTTTCTAACAGTGTGCACTCGAGGGTGCGTACAATTCCAGCTGATTTTCCGGATTTGTCAGTTCATGTTTTATTCAGCCGTGCGTGAAAATAAACAAACTCGCTCGCCGTACTCTGTTTCAACTTTGAAACTTCTAAGTAACACACGTTGTTCCTCTTGACAGGCGACACGCATTTATTATTTTAGCAACACCAAAACGCTTGCATGCCGAGCTCACGTTCGGTCGTTGCGTTTGAAATATCGTTCATGAAAATAGAACTTGAAATTATTACGGCTGTCGGGACGCTCTGCACGGAAAGTCGTGTATGATGAAAATTATGGTTAGCGTTTCGTTGCTGCGCCGTTTTGTTATCTATCGGTCTTTAATTTTGGCAGTTTTTATTCTACGCTTTGCGTAGAACCGTTGGTTTCTTGTGACACGAATTTTTGTTAACGTTTGGTTTTTCAATCCCTTTTTCCCTATATTTTTGTAAACCGATGTGTCGCATAGCGTTCTCTCTGTCGATGCAATGCGCAATGCGCAAATTAATTTTCTCGAAAACGTGTTTCTTATATCGTCACGAACGAGACATTAATTACAGAATTTTGAAAAATGTCATTGTATATAGTTCATACGTAGTGAAAACAATGGCGCCACCCAATTTCTCCTGAATTTTTCTAGCTTTAAATGTGACAAGTTAGCTTAGAAAAATGAGGAGAACTTCAAATAGACTTAAGAATTTCATAAAAGCAATTCTTAGATGAAACTCTGAATTGAAAAAGTTGTTCAAGTGCTTTGTTTCCCTATAGTTTTTATATGAAGCGTTTTTTATAAAAGCGTTTTTTATAAAAAGCATGTTTATTATGATATTTTTCATCTGAGAAAGATATACTTTCGCAACAATGGTATCCTCTCTTTTGTAAATACTTAATTAAAATTCTTAAAACATATACAACAGAAACTGTTTTAGTAGAATTGTAGTTACTCTGTATAAGGGGAACGGACAGCTGTCTCGTCTTTCCAGAAATGTTTCACTGTACCAGTCTGTCTTGCCACTCTAGCCCTTAAACCCAAAATGTCAGCACTCCAGTGCCTGAAGCATTGTCTCTAGATAAAACTCTACAGATTTGGTAAACAGATGTTTGAAGGCGCGAAGTACACTGGCAGATGGTGGAAATTATTCTGTCTGATGATGGAACACATTACGCTTCCAGGTGTAGCAATGGGCGTTGGCACGTGCCACGATGTCCTATTTTAGACAGACATAATTCTAGACTATACCATGGTTTTGTGGCTTTTATTTTCTTTCTACAGGTATGGAGTAATAGATTATTTGTCTGAAAAATGCTTAGTGATTAACGCAAGCTGACGATTTTGTGTTATTTACCACATAATCGGATCAGACTTGATTTCCAAATAAATGATTCTATGTTAATTAAATCCGGCTTTGTTTCAAGTGAATAATAAATTCAAATTCATTAAAACACACACACAAACTTCATTTCAAGTAAATAATTTTAGATCAATTAAGTTAGATTGTACTTAGAGTGCATCATTTTTAATCGATTAAATCAGACATTATTTCCAAGAAGAAACAAAATTTAAATCAATTGGAAATTATGAACAAATTTTTCTAGTCTTGAAAATGATGAACAAATTTTGATATAGAGCTTGTTCTAATAATGTGATTAATTTTAGAATTATAAAAACATGGTTTCTGACGAGTATAGAAAGAAATAGATTTTTTATTTAAAACCTGTTTCCTGTTTATAGTGACAAATTCAAGGCGAAGTTATTTCGATCACGATGCGCCCTAATATTTAGTCGAAAAAACCTTAGAGAAATACTCATACACTGCATCTATCTATCATCTGTTATTAAAAATCAAGTGCACCTGTGACCATAAGTCATACGAGTCGATAAGTCTCCAGTATGAACTGATAGACCTCGCTGGGGCTTCCTAATTGTCCAAGAGCTCCTCGACACAGAAATTCAAGAAACAGAAACAAGATTGTAGCTATTCGCAATCACGCATTTTTAGCATACATTTCTGCGTGGCAGGTTGCATAAATAGCGCGAAGCGAAGCCCGTCGTCGAACATCCACAATCGCGTGATTGTTAATCAATGCGATACTTCAATCGAGTTCATTTGCATGATCGATGTAGCATCGATATTCGGTACTTAAGCATTCTTGAATTATAAATACGCCGCTCGATCAATGAGGGGTATGGAGGGGGGGAGGGGCAGCAGGAGAGAGCAACATCAAAGCTGAAGGATGGGTTTAATTTAAATATCGATGACATCCGTTCGATTTGGACCGTACGAGTAGCCACTCCGAAGTAATTAAAGTCGGCAATTGTTGTGAAGACCATTGAAACGACTGATGCATCGGCGCGGCTCGGCGTGGCGCGGTATCCGAGTAATAAATTCCTGTCTCGAGATGTCTACAGACATTGTTCCTCTCTAAATATCAAAATCCAATATTGGCGAGCTGCCTTCGGCCGGACCGGCGCTACACGTGCATCCGTCGCGTCTCTTTTTGTGTTCGAACGAGACGTCCCGGTCCTTCTGGCTGAAAGGCTGATAACGAAAATTCATTTACGGGCACCATGTAATACACAAAGGCGGAAGTGCACACAGCGTACGGCAAGCGGCCGTAAGAATCGCGCAAGGTGAAACGCTTTGTGATCTCATCCCGTCGCGCTCGTAATGTCAATAACTGCAGTTTTACCAATCCGCGTATCGAACATTTTTGCTTCTTTTTGTTTTCAGCCCGTGCCTCTCCTCTTTCTTCTTTTTTTTTGTGTGTGGCAAATAAAATAGGAAGCTCCGCTGGTTTAAAAACTTCCGGCTCGATAACAGAAACGAATATGTTCCCCTCGCGGCCGGAATCGTGCGGGCCGGGACCTTTTTATCGGAAGCAGCGGTATTGTTGCGCTGTGAAATTGATATTACACAGTGCGGAACACGATGTGACAAGCCGCGCCGTGCTCATCTCTTTTGTTCCGCGGTGGTTAACAGGAAAACAATCGTTCTCGTGTAATTGTCCCGGTTAACGATAATATTTCTGGCAAAAATGCGGAAGCGCAATTAGCGGCTGTTCGCAGGATCAATTGAATCGATCCTTGGTGCTGAAAAATAACTTTCTTCTTGATCTGTGATACATACATATGTGTGGGTTAGAGCCATGACGGCGTGAGTCACATTTTCTAATAAACTAATAGAAGCATAGTGTGAGAATTCGTATCGTGCGTCTCGAAGTCAGAGTTTATTGCTACGCCCAATAAATTATAGTTTTTAATTGTAATATTTAAAATCTTGTGCAGACTTGTTTAAACAAACTGCTTTTATCAAATTATTATATGGAACATGAAATGGTCTAAATGTAACCATCTATTTTTTTTTTTTTTAATGAATCGTTTACTTGACGCATTTAATGTAGAATAGTATTAGAATATCTGTTTATAAATCAGAATTAACGAGATATTTTAAATGTCTCGTGATTTCTCTGCAAAGGGACTTGAAAACTGAAGGACATTGGTAAAGAAAATACTGGATCCAGTGAGATTACAAAGAACAAGTTTCGAAAAGAATGGATCAAATGACAACTCTCAAGTTGTACTTCAAAGGACGGTTTCGTGTAATCCTGAAGGAATTACTTGCCTGTGTGTTTAAAGTTTGAAAGAAATCTACTACAGCACTTCGATTGGTTGTACCTGCACATAAGGTATATCATAAGTTGGTTGAATTTTTATAGGATAGTTTCAAATCCTTTATAAGTAATCGAAAAACACATATGATTTCAATATATAATTGTCGAACAAATACCCGTAAGTACAGCACAAAATCAAAACAATTCATTTAATGTCACAGGATCCAGAAAGTCAAGATTTATCATATTAATTACTCTTGTAAGTTTCAATTCCCGCAGAGATATTTATGTGTTCCGTCTCTCGTAACTTACCCTGTATGTAGTTAGGCTTAATCCGTTTAAGAACGATAGTTTAGAGCAAAGTTTCCACCTACTATCATCATTTAAACACGGAAAATTTAAAACATGAGTTAGTAAACCGACTAAATCTAACAAGGAGAGGTCCCCAGGGTTGACGCTCACTTTTCGATGAGATTTGGTACAGTGATAGAGGTTGCAAAGCTGAATCCAATGATATACAGTTTTGAGGGCAGAGGGCTTATAGGTTTTAAGATAATTAGTGTTAAAGTTGTTAATAAAAGGCAAGAACATTCTCTAATACAGTAATGTCTCCCTTACTGACGCTCAGATTGTCCACTAAAATTTAGGAAGGGATAATTTGAGAAGAGGAGATACGATTATAGTAGCCTTGCGGCTCGTTTTTATAATTGTGGACAATTTATGACTATACAAATAAACCGCAAGGCTCGAATAATCGTATCTCCTCTTCCCAAATTGTCCATTTTTGTGGTCAACCTCGGCGTCAATTAGAGAGACATTACTGTATTTCAAGTACTGCGCTAGAGTGTGGTATCCTTTCGCTCGCGTTACTCGGAACGGCTCGGCTCCGACCGATGATGCCCGAACCGTGCACCGATTCACACCATGCTTACGCTCCCCCGTCCGGTCGGAGCCGAATCGTTCCGCGTAGACATGCGGTTTTGAAGCATGTATACATGTAGTTAATATATCCGCGTATTAACACGTATACGTACTTATTAATACACGGACACACGTGTAATTAATGTATCCGTGTTTAGTTCGTTTAGAAAGTGAACACCTAAGTTTTTAAAAAAATGAAAACAGATTATTAATTGATTAAAAATATTTTTATATAACTCGCAATCGTTTCTTTTGATTTATTTCCTCATCCATATTTACTTTTTTGTCTCAGCAAATAGTAGCATTCATTTCTGTTACGTGTCATTTGTTACGTGTCAAAATTAGGAAACTCTTACTGCTATATTTTCTGAACAAATTAAAACATGGATACATTAATTACACGAGCGGATCGGCCCGACCGAATGGGGGAGCGTACGCGCGGTGTGAATCGGCGCACGGTTCGGGCATCCTCGGTCGGAGCCGAGCCGTTCCGGGTAACGCGAGCGTAAGGTACCAGCTAACCATACCAGCGCAGTACTGGAAATATTAGAGAGTGGGGGAAGGCGAGAGGTTCGACCCGGGCTACCTGTTTCGCCGCACCGTAATCCAACGCGACTTTCTGGCCTTCTATTAACAAATTTGACACTGATTATCTCAAAAACTATAAGCCGTCTGCCCCTAAAACCGGGCATCATTCGATTCAGCTTTGCAAGCTCTGTCACTGTACCAAATCTCTTCAAAAAGTGAGTGTCAACCTTACGGATCTCTCCTTGCAAGTGTGAAGGCAGTATGAAGTTTGAGATTATAAATAATGTTCCTTATTTATATCATGTAGGGGCTCAAGGTTAACGACCGGAGAATCCGCGAGCGCGTTTGGATTTCGGAGCGACCTCCGAAATCATAGCAGTTAATCGGTGCTCGCGGACTCCCGTGCGTTAACCCCACGCGACAAACGTGTGCGTGCGTGCGACTGTGTGTGTTTACGTCGCGATGTCTGGATCGCGACGACGACGCTAGTACGTTTGGCGGGCGTTAGGCGCTGGTTGAATGAAGCGAACAAATTTGGAAGAAGATTCGTCACGCGTTCGGCCAGCGCATCGATAAAAGGACGCGCTCGCAGGGCACGCGGCAGAACGCGACGAACGTCGATACGATTACGATTACGACAATGAACGCGGCTTACGAACACAGTTTACAGCTTCGGCTTGCGATTACGGGAATTATTGTATATGGCTTTACTCTCTTTTTGTACTGTATTTAGTGTGCGAAACAATAAATAGAATAGTTTCCAAAACCTGTCTATAACAGCGTGTGCAACGGAAATGACAATACACGAGACAGTGACGAAATGGACGTATACAACTTGCAATACTTGACTGCAATCATATTGAAAATGAAGGATTTTATTCTCCAAATATTTTTTCGGTAGCATGCTTTTCGTTCAGCTATAAACTCGTGAAGAACACATCTTCTTTTCGAAATGCAAACAAATTTTGCACATTCGAGTAGGTTAACTAATACTAAACTAGGTTAACTACTAGGTAACTACTAGGTAAACTAGGTTAACTATACTAAAAGATTAGTTCTCTTGCATCATTTAACTCTCTCAACTGTAATTAATTTGCAAGCTATATTGTTCCGTAATACAATAAAATGTTTCTCAAAATGAAACTCAAATTTCCGTTGCTCAAACAATTGGTTGATGGAATGCACTTTATTATAGATTTACAATATAAAGCTAGTTTCGTCACCCTGATAGGTGGGAATAATTAAAGGATGGAAACAAACAATTCGCACAGCCTGTATATACGAAAGTGTTAAATCCCTTCGGCGATGGGTCTGAATTTTGAAGTCGCAGAAACTTGCACAATAGCAAGGCACGCGAAAAACGTAGCGATCATAACTCACTTTTTCCTGGCCGTCTTTGGTGCCCGACCCTCAAGAATTACATCTCGTGCGTAGGTATCGGAGTCGGTGGGAAGAACAACGGGGTTGAACTGCCAGAAACGGAATAACCGTGTGCTTATCTACGAGGGAGGAAGACGAATGATAATAAAAGGGTGGAGTCGTGCCGGAGTGAACGGAGACGGAAAAGAGAAGAGGAGCGAAGAGGAGAGGGGCAGCCCGAGAACCCGGACAGGAAAATAGTAGTCCGTAATTTTCGAAGGAGGAAGACCGGTCAAAGGGTTCCCTACCTGTGTTTTCCGTAGCCTACGAAAAGCTCGGCGATAGGACCGTGAATCGACCGAGTTGGACTTGATGATACACGACTTGCTGCGACAGACTTTCAGCGTTCCTTCTCCTCTTCCTCTGCGAGCTGAATCGAGACCAGAATTCGAAGATCGCCCGAATTTTATCCTCCTTTATCCACTGTGCGTCCCTTTCCACCGCGCTGTCGACTCGCTTTGTCTCCCCGGTACTCTACCAACGATGATACGCTTTTCGTTGCAGTTGTCCAAATATATTTGCAGGCTGATTCGATGGAACAACCGTCTCAAATTATTCGTACAACAATTCCTTTTTTAGTGCGACGCTTTTCAATGAAATGTTCCACAATGAAACGTTTCTCGGTGAAACTTGCCAACTTGTTTAATCGGACGATGATTTGTTCTGTAATATGCGAAAGTAATCTTTCAAAAGTTTCGTTAACCCTTTGCTATATTTTTAAGACTCTGACTCACGATGGAGATTTCTAATAGTAGTCTGCCAAGTATAAACGTCAATATGTTCTATTATGTCGAAATAAAATTGTATTCTCTCGTCGCACAATAAATATAATATTTAATAAATACAATATTGTAGGCACATACAATATTAATATATAAATTTTCATTTTTTTCTAAGTACGGTCGAAGATTAATTCTGTTCAGTTCATGAATTGGGAAATGTTCGAAAAGTACGGTAATTTATGATTTGTGTCTTTATTTTTATAAATAAGTTGTTATAAATAAATGAACGTATATGTGACGAATGTTCATTTTATTTCAATAACTGCCAACTGTCTTATACTATACCAAGTGAGTATATTATAAGCTAGTCAGTTGATGAATTCCTAAGACAGGTGTGAAGTCTACGAAATCACTGTTTAAGTAATTATATGAATTGTAATTTTATATTATGAGTATAATGTCTATAAATTCACACTTCTAGTGTGATTCTAAAATACTGATAATAAAAAAAGAGGCAGACCAGCTATTATTGCTCGCAAATCTTTAGATTGTCATATCTTCTATTTCGATTGTTTGTTCTATAACAAATCAAGTAATAAATTAATAATTGTCTCGACTTTAAAATATGTTGCTAATACAAAATACAATTTTGCATAACTTTCTCCTATACATATACCCGTCGCGCCACTTTAGTTTGCAAGATACTTGCAAAAATATATATACAGTAATCATTTACAAAAGAATCCTTTTGTAAACGCGTAAAATTTTCAATCAAGTTGTAAGTATAGGTTGGATCAAAGTTAGGTTTCAGTATTTTACTTACTCTTTCACTCTGACACATTTGTGTCCACGTTTCATAAATTCTTATAATAATAATTATAAGCTGCTGTCGCAAAGAATTGGATTACGGAGAATTGTGACTTATATTAAGATTGTATTGTTTATTCTCTACATAACTGAAATAGAATCACATCGAGATTTTCCGAATTCGAATATTGGCAGTGCCGGGGAAAGTCAGTTTTCTACCCCCGAAACGGCACCAATTCTTCCCGGACGACTCCGCTCTATTACTTCGACACCATTTCCGTGTAAAGGCAATTTCGTTGGCAATTTAGCAGCGTTTAACGTAAATTAATCTCTTTATACAGCTATATTTGTTCAGCGTCTCCGGGTCTCGCCTTTCGCCGGAGTTCCTGAACAGAAGGAGGCGGCTGAAGGTTTATGACGGTCGTCGTGATTAAATGCGACTCGGCTCTCCTACTCACGGTCGCCTTCCGCTCAGCTCCGTTCGGTCACTTTCGACTTCGAATACATTAGGAACTTGGCGTCGCTCGGGTATAGACGGGTAATGGCTCGTACATCGTTTTCAACTGCTTCTATGAGCCGGTACGTCGCAAAAGGAAGCGTTCCCCGGGTCGCTTCGCGAGGAGATTGATGGCTCGAAGGAGCACGAGTGGGGCCGCCCGATGGAAAAAGACAATCCTACGTTCGAGGAAACGGGAGGGAAAATAGGATGCCTGGTTCAGAGGGAATGAGAAACGAAGCTCGATCACGTCGCCGATGAAGCGGCGAACCGACGTCGCGTTGTTCCCATTGATCGAATTTACGAGACCGTGGCACACACGATTCCGTCTTTCTCCCGCTCTTTCCCTTTCTGTTCCCCTTCGGCTCAGCCATCATACCCGCGGGGATTTGGCACTTTGACGAGTTCGCATCGAACGTAACGTCTGCTCCTCTTCCTACATTCTATTCCTTTCTTCCTTCCGCGGGCACACAAATACGCGTGGATGCAGCAAATTTCGAACCTTGGGGACGTTCCTTGAGGAGTATATAGAATGATTTTAGACACCGGCCAGAAACCTGCCAGTATTTACCGGTAAAGTAAATAGCACCGCCGCGAATAAAAACGGCAACGCCAAAGGGACCTAAACCGAGGGACTAGGAAATCAATAGGAACGAATTCGTATGTCTGGCGAAACATTAAAATTATAGTTCGGATACCGTAAAACGGGAATTCTACTTCGTTTCTATCTGGTGGAGATATTCCCTCGAATTTTCAGTCGAACAGAAGCTATATTACCATTTCTCTTCTTACCAATATGATTACTCTGTTTCATACACTTCATATAAAAATGATGTGTTGCGTTAATTAGAGTACTTGACATTAACCGAGGACTTTTTTAATGAGAGAATTAATCTTCTTCTTCTTCAGAAAATCCGATTGCAGTGAGACACTTGGAGACATAGCGCATTAGATTAGTCTCTGTAATATTTAATTCGTTCCTTTTACAATTACATTTTAATTTGTAAGCGTTTAACCTGTTAACCGGGGAATTAACTTTTGTTCGACTCGTTTCACAATAGGGATCTTTCCTTCGAAAGGAGAAGCTGTACTATGAGGCTTAAATTAATTTAAAAAATTGCTTTTCACTTGTTCATTATTTATTTTTCATTTGTTATATATTTGTCGCAATATTTCGTCATACCTGGTTAAAAGATTAAATAGAAGAATGAATATAAAGAAAAAATATAAGAATGAATTACGACATCTTCCAAGGTGTTTGGTTAATAAAAGGAATATAGTCTTCATTGTAAAAATCAACGGAAGCAATGGAAAACAAAAAATTTTGGTTTATAGCTCAGTAACGATCATAAAAAATGAAAAAGAAATAACCGTTCATTGAAAGAGCGACAAGAGTTAGAATGAAGAGGACAGAAGCTAAGGCTAAATAAATCATACGCTCGTTTACGTTTAATTTAACGCATATGTGATAATTTTTGTACTCCTCCTTGGACGAGTGGTTATTACATTTTTAATTCCCTGCAACGTGAAATATGCTTTAATAGCATGTTTTGCTCATTCCTGAGCAAAACTAAAAATTTGCCCATTTCTGTAATTTCCTCTAAATGTAAATATTGCACGTTTCATTCGCAAAGAGTAATACACATTTTATCATAGAAATGATTTTTTCTTAACCCATGAAACTACGATTATTTTTACACAAGCGTTATTAATTAACATTTCTTTGTCGATAATAAATTCCAACACAAAAAAGAAAATTCGTATTGCAAACATCGACAATGATAGAACTGAATATGATTTCGATTTAAATGGAATGAATAAGATTCAGATCAGAGTTTTATTTCAAATAAGAACAAGAAGTAACTATATGAAATAATTGATTTCGGACAGTAATTTTCAATGCCGTTATTTAAAATAAAAATAATATCGTTCCAATTGATATTATAGTAGTTTCAAATAATAAATTATTTGATTCCTCGAAACGTTATGCAACGATAAGATTTTATCTTATGAAATCATTACAACAATTTACATTCAGTAAAACTCCTTCTTCCAAAACTTGATCCTTAAAGGATTTTTCAGAGTTCATATTGTCGTGAATAATATTAATCGCTTTATCGATGAAAAATTATTATTAAACAATTATATTACGTATTCAGATATCACTCTTTTTATCTTGCAGAAATGTTAATAATCACCGGCACAATTTCGGAGAAGAATTTCACAGTTACCTCAAATAATTATTTCAAATATGTATGAAATTAATAACATGTTATTTATGATAATATTTCAAATAATGTTAATTTCAAAAGTAATCACGTGCATGTAATAAGTATGAAATTAATAATATGTTATTTAAAATAATATTTCAAATGATGTTATTTCGAAAGTAATCACAGGCACGGAATAAGTATGAAATTAATGACATATTATTTGAAATAATATTTTAATTCAAATTCAATACATCATGTCCAAAGTATTCGTAAAAAGACTGGCACTATACATATTATAGTACAAGGGGTTATGTCACATGGAATGGAAAAGCGTTTAGTTCCCCAGAATGCTTGATGCCTGGTCGTACAGCCAGCTATACGTCTCACTATGCGCATTTCTTTCATTTCGACCCCACTTTCTTTGCCGAGTGAATTCGGTGCGACCGAATTCCTGGAGCCACGTGAGGTGAGGCCAGCCCGCAGCATGGGGATGGAAATCGTTTCGCATTGTCTACAAGTTGGTCCCCTTCTTTTATCGTTATCCGCCCGTGGCACCGAAACGTTGCCGTTCTCGAACCTCGGAGAGAGCGACCCGGTTTTCAATCGGTGCCGACCGACGATCTAATTGCGACGATCCTCTCGGTGGACCATATGGCAGACCATCGGGTAAAACGTACTTGTACCTAGACAAACGTCAAACCCCCGATTTCACACTGTTCGCGAACAAAATAATTCCGTATTGATCACTGCAAAATTGTTTCGTCGTGTTACACTTGTTATCGATCGCGGGAGTGATTGTTAAACTACGATTTATTTGTTGATATTGCATACAGGAAATATTCATTCCTCCACATTTGTATACACGATAACAAATACAATGAACACGAAAATCCTTGATCAGTGAATTTGCGAGAAGATTTTGTTTATTTGGTAATATCTTGGAAACTTTATATGCATAATGTTGGTGGATGATTGGACACACTAAGAAAGTATTGAATTAATACTTATACTACTTAATACTAATTTCTATAAATATTAATGTTACCTGTAAAATATAAAATGTCTAAAGTGGACCAACAACAATTTTTGGAAGAAATGTAGGAAGAAAATAAATTAATTGATTTTGCCAGCAGTATGAAAAGTGATGAACACATTTGCATGTGAGACATATTAATTAATCATTGCCATATTTCTGTAATAACGGTTTCCAACTCCATAAAATTAGCTAAATTAATTGTACTGAAAAGGGAGATGGTATAGCTTTTTTAAAACTGGACTCAATGACTTGAATTGTTTTAGATGACAGAGGGAATAGTCTATTAGACCAGGGTTTGGGATTAAGTGCACGCAACACGGCGATGTCGTGGGTTACGCCTCCTGACTTCCATCGCGTGTCTCGCTCACTCGTGGTCGCTTGAATGCTACACGTGCACAGATAAAGCAATAGGCACACGCATCTCCGAGCCGAAAGAGGCGACGCTAGTCAGGGGGCGTAGCCCTCGACATCGCCGTGTTTCGTGAACTTAATTCCGAGCCCTGTACTAGACAATGACTAGAATGTTTTCTTTTTATTTTTGCTATTACTTGAAATGACAAAACAAATAGAATAGTCACGGTTTTTAATTTCTTTATCTAAACCTATAACGAAAATTTAAAAAATGCGTTTTGTAGATCTTGATAACATATTCGCAAGCTGAATATTTCATTGAAATCGGTTGACCTTGACATGAGCTGTAAGCAATTAAAGATCGCGAAAATCGCAGTTTTTCTCAAATTTCGACCAAAAATAGATAATTTTTATATTTTCGGTCGCTGTAGCTTGACTATATGTCGACCGATTTCGATGAAATTTTCAGCATGCATATAAGTTACCGAGATCTATAAAACGTATTTTTTTAAATATCCGTTATAGGCTCAGATAAAAAGTTGAAAAACGCTACTTTTTAATTCCTTTGTCATGCCAACAAAGTGCAATTTCTGCAAATAATTTTTAGCCATTGTCTAGTAAATTAATCCTTTTAACATCTCAACAAATTTAGACCCTTTGTTCCAATTATAAAAAAGTTATTCCGTTTTAAAAGGTGTGCGAATACTTTCTACACTCACAGCATTTTAAAAGAGAATTTGTGCAATTTCTATTTTTAAATGTGTTTGATGAGTTCTCCATTTTACTTTCGAGTGAATTCTAACGCTACTGCTGGATCATAAGACGAACAGAAATTTGAAGGAATTTCCAATGATGCTAATAGCGCATTTCTGTTCGATTCCCTCAGTAATCAGCGGCATTAGTCAGATTTCAATGCCGCGAACAATTGGCATTTCAAGTTATCGATGATTGAAACGCGAGAAGTGCGTGAAACGATAATTCCCGATTTCCGTTGATGCGCTGTAAGTATTGTGTTTTGTTGCTAATTATTTCCGTCCATTGTTTAAATAATTCATTTAATTTGAATGTGAATTTATACTATATGCGCATTTGTAACCAGTTAAATGAAGGAAGATAATGAATTGCGAACGTAATGGAGCCATTGAAATCCGCAAAATCAAATCTTTACATATGAAACACTGTAACCGGTTTTATATTAATTTGCGCGATAGATAAATTTTACATTCGAAAATGTTTGAACGATAAATAAATGGCTTCGAAAGATATGAACGGAGCATAAAAATTTAATCGTTTTCATGTTATCGCGCCAATAATATGGGACGGTGAGCTAAAGATGAAAATTTGGTTAGTACTAAAAACGCCGGAAACTGTTCGGCTTTTCATCATTCCGACGGCGCCGGACTTATATTTTCCATTATATTTTGCGAAACGCTGCAGCGAATTGAATGCCGTAAAATCGTTCCCGCAATAGAAATATTCTCGAAACTGGTTATTTTTTCAAAATTAATGCCGGAATTCGCAGGCATTTGCGGCTGTTTAAACAAGCATTAAACGTATTCATTTTACGTGCGCGGTTGTACCTGTGGTTGAACGTGCACCGAAATTTCGTTGAATTAAACCGAGTCGCAATGAGAAGATAACGGTGAAACTTAAAATTTGATTTACTCCCCCGATCCGCGCAACAACAGCTTTAACATGATACGATATTTTCGATCAAAAATTTTCGAATCCCTCTTCTTACCCACGTATGGCTGGAAGAAGAATCCTGTTAGGAGATATCCCGGAACGGATTCGAAAGGGACTCGAGGCGAATTATACGAGTGACACGGTCGGATTATAGTATCTCATTTGTAAATATTTGCCTCGTCAAAGTAAACTGCATTTTCCCGAAGAATTTTCCCAAACCGGCAAACCTTCGTTCTAAATTCCCCATGAATTTCACGCAATATCGTTTGGCGGATTTTAAAACGTTTGCTCGCTCCACTTTCCAGTTGCCGGGGTGAAATGAAAATTTTAACAGCGGCTGTTCATAAAATTACGTAAACCGTTCGATAGTTACAGAATATTTCGGGCCGCGGCCGCGGTGGCGGCGGGCTTTCTGTGCGACTCGGTGTTGACTCACCTCTACAACTGCAAATCACTTTTCATATAAACGAGAATATCCAGCTTTCTCTGACGCGACATCAATGTCCCTTCCAACTTTTTCAATGATCCGTTCGGTGACCCAGATTCGCGGCTCGAATTCGTGACGAAAATTATAAGAAGCGCGGACCGGCTGCACGCATCTCCTGCACGCGTTGCTTCTCGTTACATGCAGTCAACAAAATCTGCGAGTGCATTCTACGCACGTACCGTCTGGTCCCCGAACGCAAACAAACGTTTCATTCACGATGTTTCATAATGTCTTCATTTGTATTTAATTCTGCTTATTTCATGAATAGACTGTAGATTTTTATGTAACGCACAAAATTTTCTGAGGCAATATCCGCAAGCAGAAATTAAATAAGAATTTTATATTTTCTTTCGACAAGCTTAGCAAGCGCAATATAGCGTAACAGTAATCTGAAATTCGTCTAGTGTCCACAGTTTTGTATTTCAAATATTCAGTTTTGCTATATTTTTTACATGTAGCTTAATGTCCGCAATCTAGTAATGATCGTTATCAGAAGAAACGATGCACAAACGATTCTAGGCTAATTACTTCACTAAATTATGCTTCATACGTTAAATCAATGAATTGTCTTTCATTTATAATTCATTAAAAACAGAGAATGGATGAAGTTTCATCTCGAGGAACGAGTATGAATTAAACATTTTTTGTTTTCGATATAAATGTTACAGTTCGTTCCTGTTAATTAATTCCTACAGTTAATTTCAGTCCAGTTATTCTGTTAGTTAGTTGTAAAGAAAAATTAATTGTCATTCATTTAATATAAATATATAATAAAATACACTCCTAAGTATAACTATTTACATTTATAGAAATGAACTACATAAATCTGCAAATATGTTAGGATTGTAGATTATAGATTATGGATTTTATACACTTATGACAAAAATAAGTACGAGAAACGCAAAACAGTGGACACAGTAGCATTTTTAAATAATTATTTCTAACCTATTATCTTCAACCTGTTACTTTTAACTTATTAGTTTTCACTCGTTAAAAAAACAGAATGGATTTTTATCTTACTCCAGTTTGTTGCACGCGAGAAACAGAACTTTGGATGACTCACTGCAAATGCACACAACAATGATCAACAACTTGCAGCACCTCTAACAGAGAACCATTTCCAATGAGTAAACAATCAGTTTTTTAATAAAAATACGTACTGAGCTTAACCAAATTTCTTTAGCGAACGCAGCAACATCATAAAACACGCTTCGAGCCATCAAACTTGTAACGCGATGTGTTCGGGGTACAACGGAAGGACACAGAGTGAAATTGCACTAGATTTTATTCGTAGATGTATATAAAATGACGCGCGGTGCTGATGGATACTAGATGGAGCGCGGCGGAATCGTTAGACGTGTAGAGGCTCGGCGTAATGCTTAGACGAGAAGACGTTCAGTTTCTTGCCGCTGTTATTTATATTATGTCCCCCAAAAAGGCCACGCCTTTTTGGGAGACTCGCTGTCTTCTTTTCCCCCGCTTAGTTTGGCGGGGGAGGCAGCCATCGTCGTACCCTCGCTGTAGGGGCGCGCTGGCCGTTCGGCCGGGTAGCGGTACGCGGCCGGCGACTTTCTCCGCGACTAGGCCTGCAGTGCATGTGGCAGTGATAAAAAACAAAGAGACAAAAGAATTTCCGGGTCTTGCAAACGTCAAGGACGTTTTCTCTCAGTCGAACCCTTGACATCTGCAAGCGGACAGTTTTATGGTTATTACGGTCGCCGACCGTGTGCCGCTACAAACTTAATTCAACCAAGATAAGACTGTATCAGAAACAAGAACAAGATAAAACCATCTAAAGCAGCTCTCCGCCTTTCTCTCGGTCAGCGACATAATTCATGGATGAGGGTTTACGAAATAAATATTCTGTAGAGTTCAATCGCACAGGAAAAGTTAGCTCGGCTATATCACGAAGCATTACCATAATTGCCCTCCGCTCTCAAGGGCGACGTCCATAATTCACCATTCGTCATAGGGCCAGCCAGAACAAGGGACGTAGATCACTGGGTCCGTAAACTCGAAGGGCTGATTCGACGCGAAGTCTACGCGGGCAAGGTAGCCTACGGACCTCTTATATTTAATTTGGTCTTATCGTACCGCAAAGAGGAACTGCTTGTTCCGGCGCGGCGGCGGCGCGGCGGGCCAACGTTTCGTTGCTCGGGATTACATGGATAATTGGGGTCTCCATCAAGTCATTCTTGCCTGAAGTCCCGCCCTTTCGACTCGACAGTGCTAACTGTGGATTTTTCGCTTCGCGGCGAAAGTCGCCGGAGTGTTGGTGAACTCGTCGCAGCCCCTTTGACCCGGATTAAGTTGGGAAGGTAATTCATCTGTCTCTCTGTGCGCGCCGGGTCCTAGCGTTGAAACGCTGAAAGAATGGAGGAGAACGGTCAAGTAGAGACGGCCTTTCCGGCAAAGGTCAAGTGTCTCGAAACTTTTTAACGGGAAAGGTATGAAGTGTCTCTCCCGGTATTGCATCCCTTCCAATGTTGTTCGCATTAGATTGCCGATAAATTTCCTGACCAAAGTACGTCCGGCCGATATATCAAACTTGCGAACTTGTAACGCGTTACAGGGATCGGGGCACAGGCTTTGTTTTCTATCAGGCGAAGCTCGCGTCTAGTCCGGTAAATAATTTAGCCCGCGTTAATCGCAGTTTAGGTGATATTAGTTTAACGATAAATTTGAAGCTGTTACTTTCCGGCGAAACTTAATCGTATATGTTTAATATTAACACTAGATTTACAGACGTTTCCTGTATACCTATAATCGTGGACAAACATGTGTGGATACCTTTTAACTTTTGACCCGATGGTGATCGCTGCAGTCCCACGCAACTTTAAACAAATCGTCATTGATATACGTTAATGTAATGATTTAAAAATTTCTGCAATTCTTTATTATTATTATGCAATGTTTATTGAAACAATAATTGGCAGTAATTGACAGTCCGGTTGAGGGTTAAAACAGAGAACTTTTGCATAAATTGTATCAGTCAAATCGAATTGTAACAATCAAATTTGAAATTCTTGCTTTCCAACTTTTTACATCGAAAATTTAAACAATGTATTTTTTAGGTTCCGATAACTCACATACACGTCTACTTAAAATTTTGTCAAAATTAGTTAACGTAGCTATCAGCTACAAACGGTCAAAGATAGTGAAAATTGCAGTTCGTCACGATTTTCGATCAAAAACTGAGAAACCGAGAGATTTCGTCGAAATCTTGATGTCGATAAAGCAGTTAGTATGCATATAAGTCACAGAAACCAAATAACCATAACCTTGACATAACCACATTGTATAAATTTTCGCTATAGGCTCGGATAAAAAGTTGAGAAGACATCATTTTTTTTATTTGGTAACGAACCATTTGAAACAAGAATGTTTCATCAACGCGTTTTATGAATCGTATTGAAATTAATGGGAATTTTATGGATAACGTTTCGAATTTTTTACTGTTTTGATATGAAACGATTTTATACGTAAAATCGTACACGGGTTGATAGTTTGTGAAATAAATCTCCAATTTTAAATCTACGTCGTTGGAAAATAGAATTGAACCTTCCTTTATAGCGATATTTTCATACGAAGCACAGTGATTATTATACTATACTAAAAGATAGAGAGAATCCTGACCTCATACAACCAGTATGGTTCATGTATATTATGAATTTATGAATTCTGTGAAAAGAATGTACCACTTTTAGTTAAAAAGAATGGAAATTTCAATTAATTACGTACTTAATATTTAAGAATGTATTATATTCGTTATTTATTTAAATATTTATTTATATATCTAGTGGCGTTCATCTTTTGTTATTAAAAATGAGAAATATGTCATTGCTGCATATTACATGATTATTACAATGAATTTAAAATTATATTTTAAGGTTTCTTGTTTTTTTCCGTCTATTACCTTGCTCTATATTTGAATTAATGCAAATTTAATGACGTACGTTTAAAAGTCTGTTTGTTTTATTGCAAAACGCGACTGAAAGTATGAACAGTATTATACAGGGTGAATAGTTTAAGATTTTTTTCAGACTCCAGAAATGTCTCTGTTGTTTTTGATGATGCCAGAAAATGCGTAATGAAATTGATATTTAACTCAAAGAGACAATTATTTTGATAGAAAAGACTTTTCTTTAAGATTGTTGCCGTTCCAAGCCAAACATTATTTTTATTACAAATTTTCCCGCATCACTAATCCTTCTCAATGTTGTACCTTAATAATACATTTTAATATTCCCTATACAATAATAAATAATAATTAAAATTTTTTTAATCATAATAATATTATAATAATGTTACATTAATATTATATTAATGTATATATTAATATTATAAAATGAAGTTTGTTTGTATTATTATATGTATATATGAATGCTATTTAAATTATGTGACTTGTACTTACGTTACATTCATATTATAAATCATATAAAGATCATGATAGATTAAAAATTTAATTTTATTTAAAAATTTAAAAATACCACAAATTAACAGGTTAAAAATAAATTGTAATTTGTTAATTTGCAGATGCGGAGTGCAATAGTACGATATTAACAATAAATCTATACAGATTGCAGCAATATGCGAAATAACATCTATTTCCAAGAATAAACCGAAAGAACAAATATATATATACCAAATAATTTTGCAAAGCAGTCCGAAAGTTCATTGGTAACAAAAGACTTGAATTCTGTAAAACGAGCAGAAAGTTAAAGCAATTACTAGACGAAGTAAATAGCAAACAGCCGTGAGATTGTTCCCTATCAGACTAGACGAAAATTCGTGCTTCTTCATTACAACTTTCCGTTCCCGTAAAGCCCCGGAACAAAGCCGGTTCCCCATTAGAACAAAGACACTCGGATCTCCTCTGTTGCCCAGCTACGTTCATCGAAAGTCCCGCGAGCGAGGCGCTCAAAATTTAACGTATTCAGGGACTCGAGGACTTTACTGCCTACCGTAATAGCGGGACTTCTTTCCCCATTGATTCGTCAAGGATTAAGAAAGTTGATCGAGCGAACCGTCGGGAAGAGAGAGAGAGAGAGAGAGAGACTCTTAGCCGGTGTCTGTTATAGGCGGGGGTGGAGCGAAAGAGCCGGAAGTTAATTCGTCGATGGATGGCTTCGAAATGGTTATATAGCTAATAACAGCGGAGCAGACGCGGAAAAGCGGAAGCCGAAGAGTCTGCTGGAAGATGGAAGGTCGACGAGGTAGGGCGACCATGGCTGAAGGGCGTCGCGGATCAAGTATTATAGGTTGGTATGCAAACGACGCCTATATTCGTCCGACTTTACGACCGCTCGTAAATACCGCGCGGCAGCTCCGGTTTGATGGAAAATTCTTCCCGATATAAGGCGAAGGTTCGTCGCGCTTCCGCTAATGTTACTCAATCGCGGTCTCGCCACCTGGCTCGGGAAGGTGGATTCACGTATCGTGGATCGCGAATGCGATCACGGATCCGAGTCCTGACGAACTATTGTCAGCGAAGAGAACGAAGTCGCAAGCTTCGCGGAAGATCGGGATTCAGTTCGGTAGAAATCTAATTTCTCCGTTGAACTTCTTGTCCAAGGAATCACCGTTGAGCGTGAACGAGCTTTGCGGCGCGGGCTACCTTGAAATTACTGTATCCTGACCCCTAAGATTGCCCGCCTTCTCCCCCGTTGAAAGACGGAAAAATGAGGATCGGCCGCCGCGCGAAGGCGGAGTTATCGAATATCAAAGTTTCGAAATTCCGCGTTGCCAGGAAAGTTCACTTGAAAACATAACTTATAAGTAAGTTCGGCGCTGGTTTGGGAGGAAACGCTAAGGAGAGCGCATCAGGATACAGGGGGTTGGGTCAGCCGAATAAGGGTGAAAAAGCAGAAGGGCGGAAGCTGGGCGGGAACGTCGACGGCAGGGGGACGAAGAGGTCGGGATCATTCGTCTCCGCGAGACGGAAGTTAGGCCGGTCCGGGGACAAAGTTTGGTCAGAGTCCAAGTCGCTAAAAGGAAGAAAATTTCGGAAAATACGGTGGAGACGCGCATGCACCGCGCTCGCCGGGGCCATTGAAGAAATTTAACAGGAACACTGCGTGGCGCGACCGAACCGGCCAACTCGCGAAACACTTTTAAACTAACTAACGGGCCACGTCTGCTCGGCAATGTCCGCAGGAAGGAGACACACCGAGCGAGATAGAAACGGCTGAATTCCGGACCTCGGCAAGAAGGACTCCCGCGCCGCATTGCCGGGCGCCATCGCGGCATGCTTTTTCGACGACTCGAGGACATGTTACAAAGATGCTGCTCGGCCAGTCATCTGTCCTGTCTGAAGCACGTCTGCCAGTTATAAACGAGGAATACTGTCCGCCGACCTTGTTGTATGCGACGAGTCACGCGGAACGGAACACCTGAGTGTCTCTTGGATTTGAAAGTGGAGGAAAATGACCACGATAAAAGCTCTGCCTTCGCAGACACTGGATAGATGATGTCAACCAATTTTTTGTTTCATATGCTTTTCAAGATTACCAACGTTTACTTACGTAGTTTTAAATGGAAGGGGAGCGTTGGGTAAACCGGATCATTAATGTTTTTCTTACAAGGAGAGGTCTCTAGAATTGACGTTTACTTTTTAATGAAATTTCGTATTGATATTTGATAGAGCTTGAAAAGCTGAATCCAATGATAGCCGGTTTTGAGGACAGACAGCCTATAGTTTTTGAGATAATTAACATTAAAGTTGTTAATAAAAGGATAGGAAGACGCGCTGGATTATAGCGCGAGATTTCAGGTAGCCCAAGACGAACCTCCCACCTCCCCCCACTCCCTAATATTTCTAGTACTGCGCTGGTGTGGTATCCTTTCGCTCGCGTTATTGGGAACGGTTCGGATGATGCCCGAACTGTGCACCGATTCACGCGCTATCAAGACCGGCATCCCTATGCGGAACGATTCGGCTCTGATCGAATGAGGAAGCGTACGCACGGTGTGAATTGGTGCACAATTTGGGCAATTAACGTTAAGGTTGTTAATAAAAGGAGAGAAAGATGCGCTGGATTATAGCGTGAGATTTCAGGTAGCCCAAGACGAACCTCCCACCTTCCCCCACTCCCTAATATTTCTAGTACTGCGCTAGTGTGGTAACCTTTCACTCGCGATCCTGGAAACGGTTCGGCTCCACCCGATGTTGCCCGAACCGTGCACCTATTCACACCGTGCGTACGCTCCCCCGCCCGGTCGGAGCCGAATCGTTCCGCACAAAGATGTCGGTTTGGAACAAGTATTGCGTGTGAATCGGTGCACGATTCGGCTCCGACCAATGATACCCGAAACCGTGCACCGATCCACGCCGTGCGTACGCTCCCCCGTCCGGTCGGAGCCGAATCGTTCCGCGTAGGGATGTCGGTTTTGATCGGGTATTGCGAGTGAATCGGTGCACGGTTCGGCTCCGTCCGATAATGCCCGACGCACGATTCGGTCAACATCGGTCGGAGCCGAACCGTTCCCAGTAACACGAGCGAAAGGATACCACACTAGCGCAGTACTAGAAATATTAGGGAGTGGGGGAAGATGGTGGTTCGTCCCGGGCTACCTATATTCCCGCGCGTCATTCTGGCCTTTTATTAACAACTTTAACATTAATTATCTCAACAACTATAAGCCCCCAAAACTTAGCATATTGAAAATAAATGAAATAAAACAGAAGCTACTAGATTATATCTGTGGCTAGAAACGTTAATTTAAAAGGTACAATTTATAGATAATCACCAATTGCAAATGACAGAGAAGAATTAATTCTTGCACCAGGTCGAATATTGCTGTGATAGATTTGTGACGATTTAAAAAACAAAGAACGTGACATCGACTTGTCATCGAAATAAATATTTTTTTCAAGCTATTGAAATCGCGGTTCGCATTCGATTGAAAGCCGATTAACTTGAGTTGGAAATATTATTTATCCGACTGTCGAGTGTCTGAAAAATTGTAGGGATTCATCTTTTCATAAATGAAGCCCGGATAATCGATCGAAATTCGCCAATCTTTTTCCCCCCCATCGTTCTCATTCGGTGTTCATAAGTCCGAGGAATAAAGGTGATCCGTGCGCAGTCTGCTGTTCGAAATTCGCGGAGACTTCTACCTTTTTTATGATAACGGGATAGGGAAAGCGGTCCTTTAACTTTATCGGATCATGGTCTTTCTGGCGCCTTTACACGTACTACGACGAGGAACTTTGAAATTGCAGAATTATCCCTGTGTACGGATACATCTTTAGGAAATCGACTTTGGAACTGAAAGTCGAAACCCTCGTCCCAGAGCTTAGGCAAATGCTCCACCTTCGGTTAAATAATCCCGCCGCTTACGGTGAAATTTCCTGGAAAATTTCTTCCCTTGCCGGGTAGCCAGGAGACCTCCGCCGGCATCGTTGATGATGTTTGGGTCGATGTCTATCTGCGTCCAACGCGCTAAAAATTAACGCCATGAATTGTAGATCGTTATCCTTAACGGGGGCATCGAAATTCGAAATTCTTACCACGAACGATCACTTCATTGGGCCGAATGCCCTCTGAATTATTAATACAATTTGCACAACGATTTTCCCTTTGCCATTATTCACTGTAAACCATTACTCACAGGGCGAAATCTTTTCTTCCGGAGAATAGTTCTTCGATTCAAAATGCAAGAAAATTTCCCATAAATATGGAAAATGTATTACATGGATCGAATTATTTGATTTAATAACAGCTTTTATGTTGAAAGTCTGAAATCATTTTCTTCAATTTACCTTTTCCTTACGTCCTTGTGCTGTAGCTACATTTTGACTCTTCTCCCTGTGGTACTTTTAGTTACAATAAAATTGTAGCAATCGTAATATTAATCTGAACATAATTTTTGGTTTAGAGTCGAATATTGGTTTAAAATATGCAGTGAAAAGACATGTGAGAAACAGTGTGAAAATGAAAATGCCACAACTGCCTATTGTTCTTTAACCTTATTTTTAACGAACAATCTAAGCATCACAAAAAACCAGCTTCCACAAAGTGGCAAACCGTTACAACAATATAGCAAGAAATCTAAAACGAAAACACCTTTTTGATTTAATTGAACCCTTCACTGTTAATTCGCATCAAGTAAATTGAGTTAAGAATAATGCCAAACAAACTTGTCGCTGATATTAATGAAATCCACATGATGTTATTTATATTGTATAACTGTTTGTTAACTATTATACAAATAATAGGAAATAAATAAATGAAGGATAACACAAAAAGATTCTTAACATTCTCAATGTTGATTACTGCGTCGTATATAGAAATATGACAAAACTTTTAATCGTAGCTTAAAAATTCATTATTACTGTGACATGCTCGGATACATTAATTATTACTGGAACTTGTAAATTCCCAATTGACGAAAGAAATAATTTGTACAATAAATTGTAACAGCATTAACTTCAATTGCAAAATTACCGATTTCCTACAATAGGATTTCGTTGACAGTTCTTCGGCAGACACCCGCATATTCATTGATCAAAGTGCCACCGAAAGCAGATGCATATCGTGTTTCGATAAACACTCGCATATTCATTGAGAAACCGGTGAGCGAGAACACGTGCGTTTCTTTTTCAGTAGGCACTCTTAGCTGAGTAGACCATTTTCCGTTCGGATTAGCGTAACCGATTGAAACGACAATTTATATAGCACAGGCCATTGGATCGGACACTGTTTCTCGCATTAGTCACGCCGATTGAAATTGCATCGGCAGTGATGGGATGCACGGGTCACGGAGATCCTTGATATTTACTTTTCATCGCACCCGAGTCCCGATATTCATATCACGCTAAACTGACTGACCCGTCGTTATTTTGGAAGAGTGGCGACGAACCGATTTGGATCAAGCGATCCAGTCAGCGCGCGTCGACGACACTATCAACGCAAACTAAAGGGCAATAGCCATCGAGCTTGTACACATGCACATGGATACAGGAGTGGGAGGGGGGGGGCGGAGAGTGGGAAATGTTGCGGAGGGTGCGACCGACCGATCGAATGTTTTTGCCGGTAGTCATAAATTGAATACTAATTGACACATGCGTTCGGGGTCGTTGTATTTCACCAGTTCAACTTTCGTCGCGCCGACCACTGTGTTTAAACGCCGGCACATATGTACCGAAGATATAAATTAGCGGATAAATACGTACGACAGCCGGTTAATGCGAACTAGGTTCCCCTACCCTGATCTGCTCCCGCACCCCAACTCCACCTTTGCCATCTGAATCAATACCTACTTGTTTACTGGATCGTTGCCAGCGGGATTTCATTGAACCGACGATCGTCCCATCCTAATTAATTCCATCTTTTGTTATGGTTGTTTCGCAACTGCGATGGTTACTCACGATCCAGGGAAAACCTATTGGTTACCATACTCGAGCCACCCCTGGCACGGACATCGACTAATTATCCAAGTCCGCCTATCCTCCTCCGATGTGCTCGAACGTTTCCCTAAACCTCTGCTTTTTTTCCTCTCTCTACCTACCACACTCTCCCATCCTTCCCTCCGTCCCTTTCTCCCTCTCTCAGTCATCCTTCCCTCTGTCCCTTTCTCCTTCTTTCTCTCCCTTCCTCTCTGCCCACCTTCTCTCTCTCTCTCTCTCTCTCTCTCCTCCCGACTCGATCCTACCCCTTTCTGTGTTTTATCGATGTGGGTGGAAACGATAATCGAGAAGGACCCGGTTGGCAAGTCCCGTAAACTTCTGCTTCCCGAATGACTCGACCTCGACGAGAGACACATCACTGCGCAACAATACCTCATCACTTACGCTACTTTGAGCAACTTATCGTAGGTATACCTACTGTAGTGTATGAGTGTACAGTGCTTGTTGAAAGTATGAGGAGAGACTTTGCATATTTCTATATATCATGTATTTGAAAGAAAATGATACATATTTTATATATTCTACAGAGTGTCCCGGTGTTCCCACAGGGTATTCCAGGGTGTGGTTTTATATACAGGGTGTCCCAAAATTATGATATTCCCAGGAAATGAGGGGTTCCTGAGATCATTTGAAGTAACTTTTTTCCTTAGCGAAAATGCAATCCACGGCTTTATTTACGAGTTATTGACGAAAAACACTGACCAGTGAGAGGCAAGCTCGTCTAGCGCTAGGCAACCGAGCTAATAAGCGAAACTGGCCTTTTAGCGCTCGTTGGCTCGGCCGCTCCGCGCCAGCTGATCTCGCCTCTCATTGGTCACTGTTTTTCGTCAATAACTCGTAAACGAACCCCGGATTGCATTTTCGCTAAGGAAGAAGTTACTTCAAATAATCTCAGGAATCCCTCATTTCCCGGAAATATCATACTTTTGGGACAAAATATGATATACCATCTCCAGATTGTGTATACGAAATCTGAAGTTTCAAGGAACTACAACGCTGAAGTTACAATAAAAATACTATCAAAATAAATTGATTTTGTTTGGAGGAAAATATGAGACAGTACTACAAAATTGGCATTTGTGTTACAAGGATGTGTCAAGATAATAAAATATTTTTTTCACTTTTTCGTCCAATGAATGTGTTCACAAGCAAACTTCAAACGTTGTAGCACTGTCCTTAAATTTGTATCTTCGGCAATTTGTCCTGCCGTTCCCTTAAAACACAATGCATTATTATGACACGAGTTCTTTCAATTTAAAAATTATAGTTTTTGCTTGTCTTTTGTCTTTTTTAGCATAATGACACCACAATGACTTCTGTTTAATAATTTAACTATTTTGGTGATATTACAGTTTTCTGACCGTAACAACATTACCCGATTGTTCTTACTTTTTTTGTTTACTTCTCTTTGAAATAAATTGATGTAACGTACGTACTTGGGACATAATTTTTTATGATTTTAACGTTTTTTCCTGTAATGCTGGCGTTTTATATCCGCCGAACTTAAAGTTCTGTATACACAGTTTAGAGATTCTATATTATATACAGGACATACAACAAATATATTTCTTTTTTTCAAATACATGATATGTACATAGAAGTATGCAAAGTGTTATATTTTTGTCCAGTATGAAATTAATATACAAACAAAAGAATAGCAGGTTTTTCGATGGGTGAAAACAGTTTAAAGGTGTGAAACAACCTCCGGAAATAAAGGTTGCAGGTGTCGATTACAATGTTTCACTTGAATGAAACACATATACACACATATACAATGTACTTGACTTTATTGAGCGATTTTGAGAGGCAGACAACCTTTTCACCGAGCAATAGGTAAACAAGAATCGGTAAATCGAGACAACATTCTAGCTGAAAAAGCTAGAATATATGGTACACATGAAAACTAAATCAACGCCGTCCGTTTGTATCTTTTCGAAAAATAGCATTAGTGGAGCTAGCTACCTTCGCATGTATTTCATTATTTTTTTACAAAGGAATATAATTTGCTGTAATAAAAATTTGTTATTGGAATTTTTCATTCTTCGAATAAAAGTATTTCTCAAAAGAGTGCTTAAAACACGCTGACCTTTCGTAGCAGAAGTACCTAATTACAGTAACGCTTGTACAATATTATATATCACAGTGTGGGAAAAAATATATTTTCTCGTATAACCATGATAACGTTCGAGAATGGTTGCCTTTTGAATCTTATTTTTGGAAAAAATCCCGAAACACGGGAATTTAGTTTTCTTATATTATCATATCATCGTAAACAATAATTGTAATTATCGTAAAAGTTTCACAAAAGTGGAATATGACATTGATTTATTTAATGAATCAGAGATTGAGAAGTTAGAATTTATCAATCTCTCTCTCAATCTTCTCTCAGTCCTGTTTAATCTCAGAGTAGAAGCTAAAAATTCATATTTTCATAATTCAAAAAGTCATATTATTGGTATAAAATAATTTTTCGTAGTTTAAAAATTCATATTTTTAGCTTCTACTCTGGGATTAAACAGGACTGAGAGAAGATTGAAAGAGAGATTGATAAATTTTCTATATATATTTTCTATATATATCTCAATTTTATCTATATATAGATTGATAAATTCTAACTTTATTATTTATATATATATATATATATATATATATATATATATATATATAGATTATATAATTAATTTATATATTTATTAATATATATATATATTAATAATATATATATATATATATATATATATATATATATATATAGATTATTATTTTTATATCATTATTGATACAAAAATATATATATATATATTTTTATATCAATAATGAATTTAAAGAGTGTATATCTTTGTAGGTATAATTCAGAATATTACGGATTGCTTGAACCGTACTAGAATTAAGTATAATGTTACGGAAATAAAATATTTGACATGGAAGGAACTGAATGTAATATTACTGAAGCGGTGCTGCTGGCTTTAAACTCATATTATAACGTGCCGAATATGTTCTCCCGTCGTTTTCATTTTAAGCGTTCGTGATAAATGCAATATTCGGTTTGATTCGTAGCTACTTATAAACTCTTTGGATGCAATCTTGTTCAACCGTAGTATATCCATAAGAACCATATACATGTGACAACAAAAATGACTGAAAAATGATCAAATATTTTTGATCGATAATTCCTATGTTAAAGATTTATAACCATCAAATGGCGTCATTGAGGTCACTCCGGGCTTGTTCTCGAGTCTCTCGTAATTTCAATTTTTAAATTGAATTAGCGAAATTGAATTTATTCTAATCCAATTCGAAACTTTTCGTTCTTCGCAAGGATAAATACGTTTAACCTATCTGTGACAGACACATTTTCTAATGTAAACTTTGCATCTTTTTAAAACAAAGGCAAGCGCGAACTATACCTTAATTTTTTTCTAACCAATTTAGCACAGAGAGAGAGAGAGATAGTTCCACTGTTGGCAAACTATTAAAAAATCCGTGGCTGCAGACATTTAAGCAGTTTCCAAGCGTTGAAAGGTTCGTTGAAATTTTTATCCGTATCCGATCATCGTGTCAATATAAACACGGGGGAAATAATTCTTTCGGAAAATATATCCCAGGAATGCAGAATAAATGTTGATATGATACTGCGCTCTCCTACCATCTTTCATCATTCATCATTCCACTCATTATTCTTCTCTCAAACGAGAACATTGAAAATGAAAACGAAAATTTTATTATAACTGCTAACACAAATAAATCGCAGAATAACGTGCAAGCGATTATGACTAAATCGAGCATGCACAATTGAAAATGATAAGGGAATTAAATCAAATTCAAAATTACAAGAATTTACAATCAAATGTAATTAAGAATGGCAGAATATTATTTTCAGTCAATTATCGAATGACAGACCAACTTTCTGTTTGCTTTTATTTTGCATAACACTTTGACTGCCGTGATTATGCAAAATTTCATAAAATTAAAGGATTTTATTGAGTCAAATTAAAATTAGAAAGTCAAGGTACACGGCATGAATTACTTTTTCAACATTCGTACGTTCTGAGGATCGTAATAAAATTAGGGAGATACAATTGATTAGCGTAAAAATTATTTTACAAATCTGAGCAAATGATTTCGTCACTTACATATGTGTGACGCGGCAGTCAAAGTGTTAAAGATCCGCCGTCTAGTGATGAAATATACGAAAAGTCGAACAGTGATGCACACCATATAATACTATTATCGACGACATCAGCTGACGTTTAGGTTTAATCGTTCTGATGGGAAGATCGCAATCACCGGTTTCGCGTAACGACCGCGCAATAAAGTCTTTACAGTCGATTTTCGTGCGTCAACTTTTCCTCATTTCCGTAAATGGAATCTACGCCCAGTATGTTCCCGATGAAATCCCAGGGCAGCGGCCTGCATATTCCGCGCGTTCGTCTAACTAGTCGAAATCCCTGGCAGCGTTCATTGAAAGAACTATCAAATGGTTACACGAGAATTGCGGTTACGAAAAAAATCGAGACAACCGAGGGACCGCTTGAAATTCGGAGGGATTATAGGATTCAGCAAGCGGCCCGGTACGTATCACTTTCCGTTAACCAGCGATAGGATAATCGAACCGCAAAAGCGGCATGACGAGTGTACCTACCAGTAACGGGTTTGTCATGTCGCTTCCGCTCCACGGAATCACCCGCGATCCTTTCTATTTTACATACCAGTTATTTATCTTCCACATACGATCCGCCGTTTACTGTGTCGGTTAATTAAAACGTTTTTTTTTCCTCTCGTCGTCGACGAGATCGTGCGCCGCTGCCCACGCGTCGAGTTGTCCTAAAAATCATCAACCGGACAGAAACGTTTTCCCGTCGTTCTACCGATTATAAACCCCCCGCCGCGCCGTTTATCATATTCTAACAGAATGACACGTGTCACGAACAAAAATGGTTCCTTTCATCGCGCGCGCACTTTCCGCACGCTCTTGCCGCCGGGACGCTTCCGCCGGAAGCACGAAACTCTACTTTCGAGCCCCAAAGGGAAAAGAGCAAATGTAATTTTTATTTTTGCGTCGATAAGATCGCTTCTTTAACGTCAGATACCTTTATTATCCCGATTATTCTGCTATGCTAGAACAAGCCTTAACGCACTGATAGTTAGGTACGTAAATAGCTGGACAACATACGTACAGTGCCCGAAATTTCCATAATAATTATTCCATGGCAATGGAAATGCACGAATAGTATTTTAGTATTTATAGTATTTATAGTATTTATATATTTAAATATAGTATTTATATATTTAAATAGTATTTATAGTATTATTTAGAATTAATGAAAGGAACCATATGCATGATTATGTATTCATGGATATAATATTTATTTATATAGGAACGCAAATTTATGTACTTTATCAAAAAGGAAGTGCGAAATTTGCACAAAGCTACACGTTATGTCATAACATAATGTCATATTATGTCATAAATAACATCAAGATTAATCAGAATGTCTTCTCGCTTTCGTAATCAATGTAATTGCCGTTTTTTCGAATGACGTCGAAAATTCGATTATGCATTGATGAAATCGAATTACAAAAAATGTCGACTTTGATGGATGATCGTACTTTGTTCTCAGCACTCCATACATTTGCAACTGCTGTATACTTTTCTTCACACACAAATTATTCCCCAAAGGTGCAGTAAATGAGATATTTTGGTGCGCCGAGTACTTTTGTGAATGTGAAGTCAACGATCACAAGAAATGAAGCTTTCAAAATGTTCAGTACATACAAAATGTAGTCCTCTGTACTCTCTTAAGGAAATAACTACTTGTTGAAAGAATTTCAATTCCTTGACCGAGATCTTGCAGTTTAACTCTTTAAACATGTCTATTCAATCCAAAGCAAAATTCATAACCCAAAAGCCGTGTAAAGCTACCATTTCCCCATCTTCTACCATTTCCAGCTCATGCCAACGTTATCCGATTTCGATGAAATTTTCAGGACTTACATAATTGACGTAAATCCACAAAAAGGATTTTTCCAATTTTCGATACAGTCCTAGACACGTTATAAAACATTAATCTTTTGGAGTCTGATTTATTTTTCGTTAATTTGCGTTTCATCTGAAGTCAAGTTTTACGTATATGTAGATGCTAATAGCATGAAATGTTGATTTTATTAGTGCAGGTTATCCCTTTTAGACGCTAAGGCCTGGGACATATGTGTCCCATTGGTTACATGTAAACGATTATATGCATGATATACATTCTAAAACTGGTATATTCGTGTATTGTGGAAAAAACGCGATTCATTTCTCCCAATAGGCGAAATATATAGGTGGGACACATATGTCCCGATAGACTCCAAAGGGTTAAACTTTCAGTACTTCCTGCACGATTTCAACCAATTGCACCATTCTTCAAATTTCTTTCAGGCATCTGCCAATAAACCGACCCTTCTAACTTCTAAAATGAACTGGATTGGTACGGTCAATTTTCAACAAGTTCAGCCACTTTCAAAGTTGTCCGATTATTAGTGCCGACGACCGTACGCTGTATCACAGTCCGTTTTTCCAGCGGACCGAACATCAGGCTTGATCATGGCTCTGCAGGTAAGTCAGTGGACCGGGCTGTCTGAAAATTATGATATTGGCCTGGCCGCTCGATTCCGGGGCTAAAGCGTTTTCCATTACATTTACCTGCACCGAGAACTTCGGCTAGCACCGCTGATAGTTGGGTGACCTTTCTCTAGCCGAGCAAACGGCCACGCTCGGACGAGAAATCGAGAAAGCATTAAACCATTAGTTGCCGATTGGTTAGCTAGTGGCTCGCGCGAGCAAGCGACCGGCTCGAATTCATCCCGAGAATTGGCTACGGCCTTTCGCGTACCGAACGAACCTTAATAGCCGGAGCTCGAAACCAGGAATCGGCGCGACTAACAGCGAGTCCGGGACTCCTGTATTGAAAGGAACGAGGAAAAGATGAAAACAGAAAGGATCGGGACTTAAAACCGTGGGGACGGGGTAACGTGCTCGCTCAACCCTGTCCAATTTTCTTTGGAGAGACATCATTTTGCGACGAGTGCAGGCACAGACTTCGATAAATGGAGCCACTTCCAGGCCTGTTGTGAACTCAGTCGCGAGCTCGTTCCCCTGTTTGCCGAGGTATGCGCATCTTTCGTGCGTGCGCCGCCGCTATCCGATGCACCGGGAGATCCGTGAATTATGACTTTTACACTCACAAGCATATCGATTACTTCCGGCTGATAGGCAATGTTTAAAGCACCCTGCACGAATACCACTCGATGCTGATTCCCCAAGCATGCATCCGAGGTTGAGTCGCGCTGCGAAGGCAGCGGTTTCATGGTTTTTCTTTTCAATGCTAGCAATCGTCTATGACCCGACCCGTTCACGTATCGGTTGTCTAGCTATTCAGAGATGAGGATCGCGGAGAGTACGGTGAAAAGAGGTTCGAAGTGATACGTTTGTTATGTTTTTAAGCTGATTTTGAATAGACCGCATATTTTGTGCAAAGTTTTCTGCATCGATTGTGACAAATTGATTCTCTTGACATTTTCAAACTTTTTAAATCTTCTTACGATATTTTAACTTCACCTGTAATTCTTTCACAAAAAGTATTCGATCAAACAAACTAAACGTCTAAAATCGTAATTGTTCAGATATTTGAAATTTTTATCTCTTTACCTCGTTACCGTTTCTGTTGTAATTGCCGAATGCATATGTAAAATTGCTTTTCGTTTCGAACACTCAATTTATTCATACTTTCGATATAGAATTTTCACCCTAAGTATAGAAAACTATAACATAGAATTTTGACAGCCGATTCACATTTACTAACATAATTCTAAATAATTTTTGCAGCATCACATTTGTTTGTATCGAACGGACTTTTTATAGTTTTAACTGTGGTATTAGTATGTTCATTCGGTCTTATTGTTTCGTGTTTATAAAATGATTTTGTTTATAAAATTTCTGGTTTCTCCAATAAACATAACCAAAACGTCTTTGAGCGCAAAGGGTTAGTATTTAAATTAATCGAATTGGTAGCTGGAAATTAATTCATATAAATCTTAAAATTATTTTAGTATATATAAATCAAATTAGGAAATAAAGAATAGAAGAAATAGAAGAAATATAGGACAGAGGAAGAGAGAGATATAAAGAATGCGAAAATAAAAAACGATATAAGAGACAGTACAAAATAGAAAAATAGAGAAAGTATGAGCGAGAATAAAGAATACAAAAAAAAAGAGAAATGGACCGTTTATTTTGAAAGTGGTGTAAGTCCTTTTCTAAAAAAATGAGATATAACGTAATTTATGCTTAATTTAGTGTAAACTTTTTGTTTATAACTAGTTAGTACTTAATATCTTAAAAAGTGCCAATGCTTTGTTCAATTTAAAATTGACCGGTAAAAGAAATTGCGTTAACCATTGATTATGAAAGTGGTGTAAGTCACCACTAAATTTCCATCACGATGCAAAGCCTATTACATACGATAAATATAAGGATATGCAGCAGCTATTACCTTATATACCTCCTGTGCATCATGAATATTTCAAAACACTGCCACACGAAGAGCATAAATAATGAATAATACCAATATCTTGTGTTAAGTTTAACAATATATAAATATAATTAACGTTCAAAATAAAAAATTCTAATCCTATTTTATTTCTTGTTATTATTTCTAAACAAAATTGGATTAATATGAGATATATTCTAAGTGATATTTGTTATTTCAAAATTGAAATTAAATGATATTTACAATTGACTAATTATGAAAGTGGCGTAAGTCCATTTGCAGCCTGGAAATTGTATATTATTTTAGTTAAATTCGCCTAAAAGAAATTTATATAATCAAATTACATATCGATAAATTAGTACAAACATTCCCAGACTTCACGTAATTAACCTATATTATTTAATTGTCCGATCTGCTAACATTCAATTTTCTCGAAACGAAAGAAAGTGGACTTGCACCACTTTCAAAATAAACGGTACAAATATGAGATGAAATACAGAATAGAAAAACAGAGAATAAATAAAGGTTACCCGGAAAGGGTGATTCCTGAGGTCATTTGAAGTAAGTTTTTCCTCAGCGAAAATGCAATCCGTGGGTTTGTTTACGAGTTATTAACGAAAAACGATGACCAATGAGTGGCGAGCTCGGCTGGCACAAGACGGCTGAGCCAACGAGCGGTCGAAGCCCAGTTCCGTTCATTGGCTCGGCTGCCTAGCGCTAGGCAGGCTCGCCTTTCATTGGTCAGTGTTTTTCGTTAATAACTCGTAAACAAAGCCACGAATTGCATTTTCGCTAAGGAAAAAGTTACATCGAATGACCATGAGGAATTATCCCTTTCATCGGAAACATTGTATAGTTTAACGCATTAATATAATTAAAGTGGGTGCGAATTTTTATGTAAAATAAAAATTGTCCGCACTAATGGCATAATACAGGAGCTGCTTACACATTTCTTACACTCCCTTAATGATTCGAATCAGATGAAAAGATTCTGACGACAATTTGGAAGGTGGGGGGGGGGGGGGATACGGTAGGTCGGACGGGGACCGCTGCGAGGTCCGCGGTATCGGTTTGGGTGCGACTACGGTTCGATACGGTTCCCTTCGGTATGGAGTGTCGGTGGGGTTAGGTTGTTAGCCTGGCCGGTTTTTCGGCGCGGCCGGAAACCGCGAGAATCTCGGTACTCTAGCGGCTGTAGCGAGATACTGCGATTGGTCCACGATTTCAGGAATGCGTTAATGCGGAGAAGTGAATGTCTCGCATCGGAAACGTACTCTATACACGCTTATAACAGTCCAATTCAATTTTAATATTTAATAATTAAACAAATAGCAGTCTATCTTATGAGACACTGAGTAATAAAGAAAAAGGATTGTACACTAGTTTATTTCACTGGAAGAAGATTAGCCCTTTATAATCAGACACAGACAGCGAGGATTCACAGACGTTCTCGTTCAGTTCTTAACTAATTCGTGCGCTTGATTTTACTATTTTCTTGAATCCTATAGAAAAAAAATCTTCAAAATTCTCATATAATATTTTTACGGTGAATTTTAAATAGTTAACACGTGAAAAGTTCAACTTTTAAATAACGAACCTTTAATTTTAAAAGAAACTAAAAATGTTGGTGCATTAATTTCTACTTATTAAAATGATCAAAAAAAAAAGAATGAAGATTATACTTGGCTCATCTGCCTTGCAATCGATGCAGAAAAATGCTATTTGCATAAATATCCGTCGACTACTAGTGAATGAAAAACACTTACTGAAAGCAATCTGTGTGAAGGTGTCAAGCGAGAATCAGGCATTCATATCGTCATAAAATCGTCGGCGTGCCGCGTTGTTTATCCCATTTTTCTTATATTGCCGGCTAGGAGGGAACTGGTTAAAGTAAGTAATTTCCTCAACGAGGTCGGAGACACCTCAGTTCCTTTCCACATTTTCTCCATTTCGCATTCAGAGGCTGGCAGTGCTTATTTTTCGCGTTTCCGCGGGGCCGCCGGATTTTCCCGGGTATTTTTATTATTCAAACGTTTATAGATATTTATCTGGCCGCGGTTTTAAATTCGGATTTTAAATTTAAATGTCGCGGGGTGCAAATTTCGCTCGACTCTGTTGCGAAAGAACATCCGCGTTGAATGTGTTCCATAATGAATGAGATTATGCCGAACGATTACAAAATCCTCGCTATAGATTTCTGGCGGTTTCTGATAACGGGGCCATTCGTGTCGAATATTGGCCCACCATCAGCGAATAAAGTCGAACGCGCAGAATAATTTTCGGAAATTACCTTCGATGTCTTCCGTGAAACGGAGCTACAGCGAGCTGCACGGTTTGCCAACAATTATTCATACTTAATTTCTGCTCATTGATTCGCTTTTCTATTTCTAACAATAAATACACCGATCGTGGATATTTATGGAAATGTGCCGTATGCTTGATATACTTTAACACTGAATTCGACAACCACGTAAATATCGTTTTATAACAAATATAAGTTCGAGGTTATTCAGTTAAATAAAATTAAAAAAAAATGCCTATGTCAATTGCAAGAAACAGTTTTATACATATCTTATTCATTTTTGTCACAAATGCATAAAATCCGCAATCCAATTATAACATATGGTCGAATGAGAAAGGTTATTCAAAAAATTTTCATACATGTGTTTTTATAATTTCAGTAATTGCGAAAGGCGCGTTTATTGTGATTTATGCACGATAAATGTATGAATAACCATATTCTGTTATTCATACGTTGACGTGCATGAATATTGATCGATCGGGGACCGTTATGAAATAGTGATTATGTGGCCTGATCAATTCAGATTTTACTATAGTTATTTTCGAATAATTATCCAACCTGATAAGTGTTGATGAGCGCATACAAGCGGCATTCTTGCTTTATCACGACCAAACTAAATTGTATGTATGTATAGTGCATCATACGTATGAATAGTGCATCAAAAATGTATACACAGGTTTGACGTAATACACATACCGGTTGTTTGAATATTCATGCTACGAAATATGGAAATTGATGATCGTAAAATGGATAATGTGCTCTAGGCTTTATTCCAATCCGATAGTCTAAATTGTGTCTGGTGTGTCGGACATATTTTAAATTTGATAATTTTATCGGCTGCCGAATAATCTGCGATATTTATCGGCGACACTGGTGTTGCCGTGTCAAGCTTGGATTTAAATGCATTAAAGGGAATACTAGAGCGTTTAAAGCGGCTATTTCCGAAAGTATAATATTAACGATTCTTCGATCAGGCAATAAATATTTTAATAGAAACGCACGGAATATTTTTTCCAACACAGAATTTGGTCGAGATATTGTATTGGATTATAACAAGGAAATGCTATTATAATTTTATGGAAATTTGTCTGCAGAAAAATTTATGAGGTTTACGAAAATCCTGGTTAAAAGCTGATTTATAGTTTTTAAAAATGTTTATTCGGTCCTCGAATTTAAAAATGATTTTCCAAAGCATTTAAACGGAAGCAATGTAGAAAGATTCTAGGTACGTTTCGAATACTAATCAAATGGATTGGTGGAGCAAATGGTCTTCCTTATCAATTGATCAGAGAACTAAATAGTCTCCGTCTCATCAGCTGAAGTGATGTTGAGTACAAATTAAAATGGTTTTAATTTGCAAATCCGTTAAATGCTTAAAAAGTGTCTG